>NC_037677.1:108377054-108679692 GCF_003255815.1 Theropithecus gelada | reverse complement strand
GAGAGAGAGAGAGAGAGAGAGAGAGAGAGAGAGAGAGAGAGAGAGAAATTGCATATGTGATTGGTCACCAGGATCATCCCTGGTACAATAGGGAGGGGACTATACAAGGGTGTGAATATCGCAAGGAGGGGATTGCTGGGGGACATCTTGGAATCTTGGAGACTGGCAGCCACAACTAGCTATAAATTCTTGGCACATTGGAAAAGATTTGGGTTTGAGACTCAGATATGGATTGAAAATAACTCACTCTGCTACTCACTACCTGTGTGACTCTGGGCAAGTCCCTTTAACTTAGTTAACTTAGTTCCAGTTTGCTATAAGGATTGTAATACCTTCTTTGGAACAGTGTTGGGAATAACAAATGAGGTAAATATGCAGAAAGCCTTGCCCAAGAGGAGTGCCAGTAGAGGGACATAATAAATGATAGCTGTTGTTATGAAGAAGATCTGAGTTTTTCCCCACTCATACATCATGTGACGTTATCTGCCCCAAGCAAGTGGTCACCCTTAGGCCCAGTGAGTATTTCAGGTATTGATCTGCAGAACTGGGAAGTGATCCACTCAGCCCAAGATCTGCATCTTTAGTGGTCTTACATCCCTCTCTTTTCCGGACAGAGGGACAGTCCTCAGCCGAACCGAGGAAACAGCACTTCTGGTTTAGGTAACCCGGGGTACTTTTGCCCCCTCCAATTTTTCTTGCTTAATGTCAAGGCAAATTAGTTATCGCAATTCAATTTCTTGAGCTGTGTTTGTCCTGGTCCCAAAACAACCCCAGGGGAGGAGACTGGATGTGATTCTAATTTGCTGTAATCACAGTTGATATTATCATTGTTTTGAAGATTTGTATTTTCTCTGACAAAATGTCAAACATATAAGGCAAATTTTATTCTGAATTTTAAATTAAATATTTAAAAATACATGAATGGTCTGAAAATAATTACCCTTTGAAAGCTATCTGGAACTCATGCAGCTCCTAATAGGTGCCAATTGGCTTACAGATGCCATTGATTAACATAAGGGGGAAAATCCAGTCTTACATTAATTATATGCTGAAAATTCTTAATATGGGAAACGTATTTAAGCATTGCTTTACCTCTGCTGGGGTGGAGCATATGTTTTTAGTTACACTCAGATTGTTCTAACTGGTCAAATGTTCTTTGTTCTTAAATGGAAAACTGTAACCTTTAATACAAATAATGAATTTTGTCAGGGATTTCTGTGCGTATTGTCCAAACATGTTCCTTAGGAAGAAAGCAAATAAGAAAAACAATTAAGCTTGCCAGATGGAGAATTTAGTGTTTTAGTTTTTCTTTTTCATATTATCCAGGAATTATTGGTTTCCTAAATAATGCACTGCTGGGTGAATTCCCAAGTGCATTTCAGATATAATTTGATTTACATATATCTTTCCAGGAACATATGTACCCTATCAAGAGAGCTCTGGTTATGTGATTACGATTACCATTGTACCTGACCACCCTTTCACACATGTAACAGGCACACAGTGGAACAAGAGCATTTTGAAACCTACAATGTAATTCTAAATGGGAATTTGCTACAGAAATTAGCTCACTTCAGGCATCTTTTGATGCATATCTAAAGTTTAGAAGGCGCTGCAGGAGGAAAGTCAATAAATTATTTATCCTTCTTTTCAACTCTTTATACATTTTTTTCCCTTTAGCTAATTCTCCTAAAGTTGTGTCTTTCGTTAAGAACTTGAAAGAATTATTTTCTTTTACTCAGACTCATAAATATTTCCTTTTCTATTATCACTGGTAGTTGAAACATGTTTAAATAAAATTTCTTTCTCCTAAAGGTGTGCTATTTTATCTTTGTTCGTGGAATAAAATGAAATTAAAATCTGCTATACTTTAAATTTCAGGACTCAGGTCAGTCTATTAAAGTGAATGCTGAACCACTTTTTAGAGAGATTACTTTATTTTTTGAAACTAGTACATTCAAATCTCAGAATATAAACAGAATCTCGGAATATAAGTCTTTACTTTTTATTTGCTTTGTATTTAAATATTTAGAAGGTTTGTTTACATTAAAATAGTGCCTGTTTATTTAAAAAAATTTGAAAAATGCATAAACATTTAAAGCACATCCTAATGGTTCCTTTACTCAGAGGTACATGTGTGGATATTCTTGTGTATGTTTTTCTTTTTCCCACATTTTTAGAAATATTTATTTGGGGTTCTGAATCTGGTTGAAAGCCTGCCTAAGAGAAGTCTTTTTGAGAGAAATATCTAATTATAAGACTTTTCTCATAACAACAGATAATGGCTCATAAGCAATATTTTTATTATTAGGCTTCATCCAGATATCATTGTGATTGAGCCAAATAGCTTTCTACATTTTTTCCCCCACATTCATTAGTGTTGCCGGAAGAACCAAGTGTAATTAACTTAGAGGATAATTCTCCTTAGGACCCTTGTGATGAATTGTGCATTATGCTTCTTGGTAGTTCCTCTGGCCACTAGGCTGGGCCGTTAATACAGTGACCGATATCATTATTCTTGACTATTTTAATTTGGATTTAAGTCTTGGTCATCTGGAGTACACCTTCAAGTAGTCATTTAGACAGTGGTCAATAGCTGGCATAGTTTTAGAGTATTGACATAACTAATTTTCTTCCCCTTGTCAGCTTTTTAATTTTAATTTTTTTTTTTGAGACAGGGTGTCACTCTGTCACCTACGTTGGAGTGCGGTGGCACCATCATAGCTCACTGCAGCCTCAAACTTCTGGGCTCCAGTGATCATCATCACACCTCAGCCTCCTAAATAGCTGGGACTATAGGTACCTGACTATTTTATTTTTTGTAGAAATGGTGACTTTCTATGTTGCCAGGCTGGTCTCAAACTACTGGGCTCAAGGGATCCTTTTGCCTTAGCCTCCCCAAGTGCTGGGATTACAGGCATGAACTTACTAAAAATTTCTCCCAGGCAATTTTTAATTTATCAATGATGTGGTTCTATTGCATCTACAAAGCCTTAATGATGCAATAATGTTAAAGATCCCAAGTGTGGAGTCAGAAATATCTAGATTCAATACTGGTTCTACCAGCTATCTGGCTTTACAAGTTAATGTGCCTCTTTCCTCATCTGTAAAAAGAGGATAATGGCATCTGTCTCATAGGATTGCTGTAAGGATGAAATAATAGGATATACCAAAACACTTGGAGAGTGCCCAGCATGTAGTAAATCTCAATAAATATTAGCTAAGATTTCCCTAGCACAGAGCAATATTTTCCTCCACCCTCAACTAAAGGCTCCCTAACTTCAACTGATTTGCTAGCCATCACCTGATTCAGCAAATCTATGATTTTGCAGCTTAACGAAGAACCTAGACCACACCATGGAGAAGGGGGGGCATCTTTTTCTTTGATTCAGGTAGGGGGTTCAGGAATGTCTTGGCTTCTGATGTATCCTATTTTAAAGGGAAGAATCGGGGGTGGGTGTAAGTAATCGATGCTTATTACATCCCTTCCACAGCTAGAATAATTAGAAGTTTTCCAAACTGAAGGCCTCGTGATTCTCCAACGTCCTGTACAGTCGTCAACACCCTAGGACATTCTGGGGCATTTTCTTTTGCCAAAGATTCTGTTGAGTAGCATTTTGTGTTTTCCTCCTTACAACAAATATCCAACGTCATGATGCTATTCCTGGGAGAAAATAGGCGCCAGGCTGCTTCTGAAGGATAGCTCTGAAATTAAATAGTATTAGAGTTGACATTAAGTTTGCCTCAATAATTAAAATTTGAAAAGTCCAGAAAGAGAAGCTCTGCTTCTTGCAAATATCTTGGCACAAACATTTAAAGGTATCTTGTTCAGGTGTGAATTGGAGAGTAACAATAGGAATAAGACTGAGGCACCTGCCTGCATGGCATAGAAATATGACAGGAGGTGAAAAAGAGGTCCTCAGGCCTGCAGTGATCCACAGAGGGTCTCTATCCCAGTGGTTCTCAACCAGCACTGGTAACTTGTCGGACCAGGTAATTCTCTGTTGTAGGAGATTGTCCTGTAAGATGTTTAACAGCATTACTGGCTTTTACCCTTTAGATGACAATAGCACGCCCCAACCCCACGCACACTTGTATTCCCCAGTTGCAACAACATAAAATGTCCCTAACCATTGCCATATGTCCCTTGGAGGCAAAGCCATTCCCGGTTGAAAACTGCTAATTTATGCCAAGGTCTTCTGCTACCTTACACTGAATGTTTGGTCCCTCTCTTGATTGTGGGCATTGATGCTTTAGAGTAACAGTTAGTAATCCACAGCCTGTGGACCACATCTGTCTCACAGCCTGTTCTTATGAACTAATAGTTGTTTTTAAAGAAGAATATTTACAATCAATTTGATGATATCTGTCTTAGTCAGTTTGGGCTGCTATAAAAATATACTATGATATATAGGCTGGGTGGATTAAACAATGAACACTTACTTCTCATAGTTCTAGAGGCTGTGAAGTTAATGATCAAGGTGCCTGCAGATCTGGTGTCTGGCGATGTTCCTAGTTTGCAGATGGCTATCTTCTCATTGTTTTCTCACATGGCAGAAATCAGAAAGGAGAAGGAAGCTCTCTCAAGTCTGTTCTTATAAGGGCACTAATTCTGCCGAGAGGGCTTCACCCTCATGATCTTACTATCTCTCAAAGGCCATACCTCTAAATACTATCACACTGGAGATTAGGCTTCAACTTATAAATTTTCGGCGAAAATACAAGCATTCAGACCACAGCAGTAGCAAAAATTAACTTAGAACTCCAATTAATCAAAATGTTATCCCGAAAAACATACTCTGTTCTTTTCATGAGTAGACCTGTATTACAAAAAATTATATCCCATTATTATCACAATATATTATATAACATTACTTCTAAATTTCATCGGGAATTTATAAAAATTTGTATTCTGTCTTGTTATGCAAACACTATCTACTAAGTTTGATTTTCTTGACCCTGAGCCTAAATATTTATTATCTGGTTTTATAGAAAAGTTTGCTGATCTGTTGCTTTTGCTTTAGAGCATCACATTTTAGTGAGCATCAGAATCACTTGGTGGTCTTGATAAAACACCCATTGCTGGGTCCCACCCATCAGTTTCTAATTTACAAGGTCTGAAAGGGGATCCTGAGAAATTGTTTCACATAAGTTCGTGGGTGGGGCTGCTGTTGCTGCTCATAGACCATGCTTTGAAATGACAGTTTTAGACTAATCGTGCTAAAAATGTTCAGAGACTGAAGATTTGTTTTGTTTCTTGATGGAATGGCTCTCCTGCTAACATTTGGCATGGAAACTGGTCTTCTTTTGGAAAGTGAAGAAGTACTTAAAAATTTATTTCAAGATATATACAACATATGTTTTTCGAGTGTCTACTTTGCACTGGGCACCAAGAAAGGCAAAAACCAAAGATGAATGAGAAATAGCTCCTGCCTTGCCTTTCTAGTTGACAGGTGAAGGAAGGAGGGAGGGCCTATGAGGGGTCTTCAAAAAGTTCATGGAAAATGCATATTATGAAAAATTATGCAAGAATTTTATTTTTTTGCACCAACATAAACTGGTGCTAATTTGTTATAACATGTCTGAACAAGATCTAGTTTGAGGAACTAAAAAGGAAAAGGACCTTCATCAGAGAAACATGAATTCTGCTAAAACTGAAGCAAGAACAAACATCAAATTTATGGCAAAGCTTGGCTGGGAGAATGGTGAAATCATTGACACTTTATGAACAATTTTTGGGGGAAATGTCGCAAAGAAATCAGCTGTTTACAATGGGGTAACTCATTTTAAGAAGGGAATAGATGATGTTGAAGATACAGCCCACAGCAGCAGCCCATTCACATCAATTTTCCAGGAAAAAAACATCTAGTTTATGCCCTAATTAAAGAGGACCAATGATTAACAGCAGAATCAATAGCCAACACTGTAGACATCTCGATTGATTCAGGTTACACAGTTGTAACTAAAACATTAAAGTTGAGCAAACTCTCCACCTGATGGGTGCCAAAACTCTTGTGCCCAGATCAGCTGCAGACAAGAGCAGAGTTTTTAATGGAAATTTTAAACAAATGGGATCAAGATCCTGAAGCATTTGTTTGAAGAATGTAACAGGAGATAAAAACATGGCTTTCTCAGTATGATCCTGAAGACAGAGCACAATCAAAGCAATGACTGGTAAGAGATGGAAGTGGTCTGGTTAATGCAAAAGCAGACCTGTCAAGAGCGAAGGGCATAGCAACAGTCGTTTGGGATGCTCCAGGCATTTTGTTGACTTTCTGGAGGGCCGAAGAATGATAGCATTTGCTTATTATGAGATGTTTTGAGAAACTTAACCAAAGCTTTAGCAAAAACAAAACAAAACAGGCCAGGCATGGTGGCTCACACCTGTAATCCCAGCACTTTGGGAGGCTGAGGTGGGCGGATCACCTGAGGTCAGGAGTTCAAGACCAGCCAACATGGCAAAACCCCTGGCTAAAAATCTAATGCAGGATGGCATAACTCCTGCACCAAAAGGAATGATCAGAAAGAGAAGATGAACACAAAAAAGGACAAAAGGCTTTAGCACAGGACTTGACAGCATGTAAGCTGTGCATTGGGTATGCTAAGCACAAGAGAAATTTGAAGACATCTAATCATGATTCGTGGTGGCAAGTGACAGAAACCAACCTGAGTTAACTTGGACAAAAAGGAGAAATCATTGAAAGACTTCTGAATTGTTTTAGATCAAGGATTGACAGAGTTCTTCTGTAAAGGTCCAGATAGTGAATATTTTCATATGGTTTCTGTCCCAGTGACACAACTCAGCCTCTGTAGTGTGAAAGCAGCCATGGACAATTTGAAAGCAGACAAATGCCTGTGGCTATGTCCTAATAAAGCTGTATTTACAAAAACAGGCTGACCAGATTTGTCTTGTAGACCCTTAGTTTACGGACAGCCATTTTAGATAATTCAAGGAGTCTGCATAACCAAATAATAAAAGAGTCACACAGGCAGCCAAGTTCAGAACAGTTAGAACCTGGGACCTGAGGCCCTGTAGGACCTTCTTTCTTTGCCTTGGTTGTCCTCAGTTTCTCCATTCTCATTGCAGACTATCACAGTAAGCTCTCAACTCCCAGCAGCTTGTACCCTGCAACTTCTGCAGAGGGTGGGGAAGGGGGTGCCTAAGTTTCTTTCAGTTTTAAGAAGAAAATCTCAAAGAAGGACTCTGATTAGCTGTCTCTGTCTCTATATGTATGTATGTATGTGTGTGTGTGTGTGTATATATGTAAGTGTGTGTGTGTATATATGTGTGTGTGTGTGTGTATATATATATATCTGATTTTGAAATTTTGGCTACTATCTAAAAAAACATGCTTAGTTTTTCTTAATTGGGTGGAGAAGACTATATTGTATTATTGTGTAGGGTATTTCAAGACCTTGGAAAAACAGTAAGTTCACTCCGTGTTCATGAAAGTCCCATGTGATAGCTCTTAAGTGGAGAGCCAAGACCCCTCTGTCTGATTCCAAAGCCCAGGTTCTCAACTTCCGGGAACTTTTCCCCAACCGTACTTTGTATTATTAGAAACATCACACCATTAAGGGGGTACCATAAACGGGGCGATAACTTCAGGCCATCTGGGAGGAATTTGTGTCGTACTGACATTTTCTTCCAGGAGTCCTGGGTTTGGGGCCTTTCTTCGTATTAGGGTATTGTGGGACTGAAATGGATTGCTTTTCTACTTGCCCATCACAGAGATTAATAGCTGTCCTGTTTGAAAAGAGTATTAGGAGTGGCCACAATCAAGCTCTCCTGATGGTTTTCCCTCCTTGTCTTTAATGACTTCTCTGTCAGAGCTGTCCTCTCTAAATTGAGCCACAATTTCTTCCTGTGCACTTAGAACTGGAGGCTTTGTTCTTCCTCTGGAGGCAGGGCCTCAATTGCTCTCCTTTCTCAGCTAATAGCCCTTAATTTACTGAAAGAAGGTTTTTTTTTTTTTTTTTTTTTTTCTGTGGGGTTCAAAGATAGCTGGGTGTTTCAGTTTCAGTAAAACCTATGTTCAATAAAACTGTTCTTGGGAGCATTCTGAATGAACACCTTAGCTCCTGTTCAGGACCACTCAACAGAGAAAATGGCCAAGTACAAGAGAGAACCTCTAAATGTCATTTGTAATCAAGTCAGTTCTCTGTGCTACTTACCCAATCAGCCAACAAGAACTTTTTCCTTTGTGTGTGTTTTAAATGGACCTCTACTTCTTTATGAAGATTTGAGGGTGGTGATGATCTAGACTTTGATGAGGACATCTGTGTTTATGTAACGTTCATATCTTTAAAAATAGGCTCTGAAAATCTATTATATCTAAGGAATAAACCAGAACCCTATTTATCACCATCCCCAAGGAAGAAAAAAATCAAATGTTTTGGTTTTGATGAAAAATTAATAGAGAGGAAGAAAATGAAGAAAGAAAAATTAAGTGCTGATCCATTATGTTTTTCCACTCACAGACATGACTGAAACCTCTGCTACAACAGCCTCTAATATAGAGCAGAATTTGATATTTTTCAGGTCCCTCTTGGGAGGCAATAGATGTAGTGAAAAGTTAACAGGTTTGGAGATTGACAACTCTAGGTTAGAATCTGGCTTGGTGTCACTGTGTGATGTCAGGCTCTTTACTCAACCTCTGTGAGTCTCCGTTTTTCAGTTGGCAAAGTAAGTGTAGGACCGTAAGGTCTTGGACCAGGTGTTAGGGCCCCAGTGAGAATGTCTCTGAGCATGTAATCTAAGTAATGCCTCCCTTCACTCTTTATTAGGCCATCCTGTTTATTTCCTTGCACAATTGTTTCTTCACTTGTCATCTATATCTCCGGACTGGAGTGTACACTCCTGGAGGGAAGTATTTCATGGGTCTTTTCCAGTGCTGTGGACTTACCAGCCTAGACTGTACTTTGTACATTGTAAGCCTTCTACGAAGTTTTGCTGAATTAGTGGGTGGATGAATGATTGAATACCTACTTCATAGAGTTACTTACTATGACGACTTTTTCAGTCCATGTTTGTAAAGCATCCAGTACCATGCTTAATATACAGCAACATCTTGAAATAGATATATCCATGCAGTTTAGGAAGAACACCCACTCTAAGGGAGAGGGAGATTTAGTGAATTCTTATCATTTTATGTTGCCTCAGCGTTCATCTTGAATACAGGTTTAAACTTCTTGTACCAGAAACAGGGCTCAGTCACCCTGGACACAGTTTCCAGTTTTAAACCACATCCAAGTGGCACAAGCTGGTGGCTAAAGATAAGAACTTAGAGGCATCTCTCTGGCCTAGCCATTGGGCTCCCTGCTTTTCTACCACTCCCCTTAAAAGGACCATGCAGACATTTGCCTATGAACTTAAAGTGACCCACACCCTACTCCCTTAGATGTGGCACTAGTTACCACACATGCCCCTTCTTTCTTTCTGACTTTTCCTTCTTGCTTGGTGACTGGAGAACTCACAACACCCTCACTATCCAGGATCTCTAAGTAAAAATCTCTGCACGTGTTTCCTGTTATGGTGGTGTATTGACTTTGCACCTTTCGTCTGAAGACCTGGGGGTTGCCCCAGGCTGGGTCATCCCTGGGACCCTGAGGAAAACGCAAAGCTGCGCTCCCAGCATCAGAGCAACGGTTGGGCAGGAATAAACTGGACGCAGGTCAGACAAGAGCCACAAAGGCATCTGCCGGTATAAACAAGTTTCCTGTGTGAGGGACTCCCTGGTTGCAGTTCAGACAATCAGGCATTAGGCTGTCCACGAGGTAAGGGAGTATTTTGTGAAAGGCACACTGCAACACTCACATCCAGCTCTATTCATTTCCTATTAGGAAAGGGTTGCTGGCTGCTCTGGTGCAGGAGCCCCAGTTTAGCTGGAGGCTCTCAAAACGGGGGTAATGCTCACATGACTCCTATAGGATGGATTCGCCCAGGGATAGTCTTGTATGAGGGCTGAGGCAGTGCTCCCAAACTCAGATTTCTTAAGTTATTCTCTATATTTCAGAAAATCTAGTGGAAAATCCTACATTTAGCCACCCTAAAACATCGTGTATAGGAACCTCAGAAGCAACTAGGGTGGTAATGTGGTAATCCTGGCTCTTTCATGCTGCTCAACCATGCTGCTTGGTGGTTATCTGTGTCTGCTTAATTTGAAGTAGAAAAATTAATTAGTTGGACATAATCAGTGCTGCTTCTTTAATGAACATAACCTTTGAAAACTTGGTGAGTGGGCAAGGTAGAGGAGAATGGGAACTCTCCGTGGTGGTGAATAGGTTGGAGACCTCTGAGCTAGGTGAGTGCTTTGAATCACAGAGTCCCAGCAGTCTGGCTGGGCTGGGAGATGATTGAGTTCATTTAAGCTAATGAGCAGAAGGTATTGGGAAGAATGAGTTCAGAAGGAATAATTTAGCTAAAAGAACAAATTTCTCTCTCTTTGGTCCAGGTTCTTTAAGAGACTCAAATCTCGCAGTTAATTGTACTCCAGTTATCCATCTTTTGTGACAATTCCCATTCTGGCTGGGAGACTGTTATTTGGTGGGGGGATGGGAGGAGGGGGTCAGTGCCAGGGAAGGGTGAATGGAGCTACATCTGGTACAGTTGGTTCTTTCCTGTTCTCTAGCAGAAGTCTGAGACTATTCTCAACTCCTTTTCATGAAGAAGAAGTAGCAAAAATAAATAAATACATACAATAAATGTCGTTAAAATTGCGATTGTGGTTCGGGGCATTATGGCTTAAGTTTGTGAGCATGAATCTCTTCCCTATAGAAGCTCAGGTAAATCCCCCTTTAGGAAACAAAACGCTTAGAAATTCATAGCTGGAATAGTTGAATATCCTCCTCTCACAGATGTGGGGGAGTACATGAACCATGGCAAATTGCTTATTTGATGTTGGATTTTTCCCTTCATTATGAAAAGCACAGCTGTAATGCCATAGTTATGAAATCCATAGAGCAAGGTTAATCCTTAGGTGGGAATTCACATAGGTAATAATAATTCTTGTTTTCACTGTCAAAAACATCATCGTATTTAAATACAATGCCATTCAAGGCATGGTTGTTTGTGTGTGTGTGTGTGTGTGTGTGTGTGTGTGTGTGTGTGTGTATATGTGTAAGATGTTTGGTATGGCTTGATGACTCAAATATTCCATAGTAATCAAAGACACTTAGGCAATTTTTCTTCCTGTAAGTAATTTTAGCTAAGAAATCAACCAGAGTTAAGTACTGCATTTGGGCAGGAAAATAAGGTACTTTAGGATTTATTTGTTATATGTTAATATCCCAGGGAGAAACATATTTTCAGGCAAGGAACAAAGAAACAATAGATGTTCGTGAAAATGTAATTTCCCAGCAGCATTTTACAATTCAAAGTTTCAGGTTCTTTTCATTTGTTGTTAGTAACAAACTTGGAAGAATCTTTTTTAAAAAAATGTTTTTGAAGGTACTTGCTTCTTTTAATCTTCAGTTTTAAATGTAGATACTGAGTGATTTCTACACATCTTAAGATGAGATGAAAAGAGAGACAGTGGTTATGAATCATGACTTTGAGAGTTTTATTGTCTTACTTGGCAGATAGGATGGACATTTTATATATAAAATATAAAAATAATTTATATTTGCTTATGAAGTGGTTCAAGCCACAGGAACTGATGTAGTTGATAATACAAGTCTTTCCTGAGTGAAGGTATAGAGGCTTAGGTCTATAGCTATAATTTTCCTGCCTTCTGCCCATGATTCCTAAAATACTCTTTGATTTTTTTTTTTTTTTTTTTTTTTTGAGACAGAGTCTCACTTTGTTGCCCAGGCTGGAGTGCAGTGGTGTGATCTCGGCTTACTGCAACCTCTGCCCCCCGGGTTCAAGGGATTCTCTGACCTCAGTCTTCCAAGTAGCTGGGATTACAGGTATGCACCATCATGCCTGGCTAATTTTTGTATTTTTAGTAGAGATGAGGGTTCAGCATGTTGGCTAGGCAGGTCTCCAACTCCTGACCTCAGGTGATTCCTCCGCCTCAGCCTCCCAAACTGCTGGGATTATAGGCATGAGCCACTGCACCCAGCCTGATTTCACATCTTTTCAATACATCTTTCAGTTTAAGAAACATGTGCTGGTGTTTGAACACTCACAAACCTAGGCAATTCTTCATTTTAGTTATCCTTACATATTATGAGACCAATTAAAAAGCATCACATCTTACATTAAATATCATATTCTATTGATAATTGTTTGAAAGAGCTTCTATTATTTTTGCTTTTAAAATAATTTGGCTTCCTATAATGTAATTTACTACTGTTTATAATTTAGCAACAATCATTGCAAGAATTCCTAAGTATGTGTTCATACTCACACAATGAGAAAAATCTAACCAATAAGTTGTTTTTAAAATTAAATGTCAATTTTTAAATAAAATTAAATATGCTTATTTAAAAAGTTTGCATAATGTTAGATTTTGTAGACATTTATTTACATATTTATTAAGTTCAATTTCACAGTTTTCTTGTATATATTAAAGCTAATTTTTTTCCAGACCTCAAACATTTCAGACTCTAAAAAATCTCTAGTTGTTAGGGCTTGTGCAGGACTTCAAACACTGTGGGCCACATACAGAGAGCAAAAACATGTACCTTTCTTGGTCAATAGGCAAGACCGTTACAAGAGAAGTTTTGTTACCGTCGGAGTAACTTACAGTAGAGAATTTGGAGGCCTTCACTCTTTACTTCCGTTAGCCAAAGGACTAAGTTCCAAAGATTTACAACTCTTTCTTCTTTCTTGGTAGCAACTGGGTTTGTGGTTGCAAACAGGGATAAGGTGACTAGCTTCTTTGATTATTTAACAAAATGTTTTCTTCAATGGTTAAATGCTTACACTTAGCTCTTATTACATATAATTAACAGCCATATAGCCAATAATCCCTCAAGAAGGAATCTTTGTTGGGTACTTACTAAATTCCAGATTTCATGCTAGGGGCTATATGGATGTGAGTATACGAACTCATGAATACGTGAGCTCAATATTTTAAAAACTTTTTTAAAGATGAGGGAACTGGGGATCAGAAAAATTAAATATTATATCTAGGTCCTGAGATCAAGTAAAAGGTAATGCACCCACACATTGCACAAATCTTCACACTTGTATAGTTATCTTGTTTTCTATTTTAATTTGAGTATTGCTGGCATAAGAGACTACTGTATCATCATTCTAATAATTTTGTCATTTTTCTCTTGGATTTCCTTTTGGGATGATCATCTTGACTTTAGATTATGTTATTTATTTATAATCTTTATACTTCCTTTTCCCTTTTTTGTTTTATTATTTTAGTTAGGTTCTGCAAAACAATGTGAAATAGAAGCTATAATAATGGACATCCTTTCCTGTTTCCTAACTTTAGTGCAAATGCTTTTAAAATATCACTATTGATACAGGATTTTGGGAAATTAGCATTATCAGATCTAAGAAGACTGATTTGATTCCAAGTTTGCTGGGATTCTTTTCTAAAGATAAGATTGAATTTGTGAATGCTTCATTTGATTTGTTCCCATGTATTTATTTATCCATATTTCTCTACAGGCTATAGAACTACAGCCTTAAATCTGGAAACTTACCTAGTATTTGGTCCTTAAGGTCTTTTCCATTAGAGATTGGCAACTGGGATTTGGGATTCCAGTGAGGATGCTTATTATGAAGTAAAACATTTATTTACTTCAAACTATGCTTCCCATTACCTTATCAGAATGCTGTAAAGAAGAAAGGATTAAAGACTGAGAAATTTCATCTTCATCTCTGTATAATCTTAAGTATTTTACCTTAACAAGTAGGTCTTATTTATTTTGCTATGTCCAGGTGGTAAAAACGAAAGCAAACAAGTAAACCTTTTCCCCTCCTTCTTTGAGCTGTTCGTAGGAAGGGACAATGTTATAGACATCAAGATGAAATAAGACTGAGCTTGTTTTTATCTGCTGACACACTCTTAGCCTCTTGAAAGGCCCCTGCAGACTGCAAGCCACAGGTTTGATATATTGCACAGCTCTTCCCCTGGTGCTTCCAACTCAGGACATTGGGGCCAACTTGTCTCTGAAAAATCAGGCTTTTATAAGAAATCTCAAGGAAAAAGGCTGAACTCTCTTGGTGGCTCCTGAGCACAAATAACTTTCTTATGTGAGTTTTTCACATTTTGCAATTGGGGTCAAAGGAAAATAGTTTCCATTCCATGTGACTCTGGGTGGCGTAAGCCCCCTTCTAGTCCTAGCTCTGTCATTTCACTCCTCTAGACCTCAGTTACCTCTTCTGTAATAGAAAGTGATTCAATCCTACAAAGCACTGACATTTAGACTCTTGTTTCCAGGAATCGCAGGGTGCTTATATCTTTCACCTTTCTGCCTTCCTTTCCCATTTATGCCTCTCTGAGGATGTCTCAATACGAATCTAGATACTTATCATGTGTTGAGCATAAGTGTGCCCCTCTGTTCAGATCAGCCTGCACCATGGACATGAGAACAAGGGATGTCATGACTATTTGCCAGTGAAGGAATACACTTAAAGTGGCTTAAGCAATAATGGGGATTTATTGGCTTGTATAACTACAGTCTTGTATTACAGTCTTCACGTATGACTGGATCCACGTGCTCAAAGAATGGTGTGAGGAATGGGTCTCTCTCCTCTTCTCCCTGCCACTTGGCTCTCCTCAAGTTGGCTTCATTCTCAGGCAGCATTCTTCATGCCGGCTTCAGCTTGCATTCTAACTTCTGCAGAAAGAGAGCTTCTCTCTCCTGAAGTCTTGGGTTCGCTTTAATTATCTCAACTTGTGTCACATACTCTGTATCAGTCAGGACCCTAACAGGAAGTAGTTCACTGAAATTGGATGATTTGAGGAGACTTTAATTAGAGACTGTTCTCAAATATGTAGGCAGTGTGCAGGGAAAACACAGAGAACAGAGGCACCCTGAGGCTGTAACACTGGGATTCTATTATTATTCCCAGGCGTGGAAACAGAAAGAGCTGTGGGGCCAGGACTGTCTGATGGACTGCAACCTTCCTTTGAGGGCTGCATTTACCCATGGTGAATACATAGCGCATTCGACTTCCTTCCTCCCTCTGCTCTTTTGCTAATGTTTGCCAACGGCAGACACTAAATAGAAGCCAGAAGGTAAGGGAGCTTGCTGATGAAGCCTGCACTGGTCAACTTCTTGGGCACAGAGCAGAGTGGGAGAGTGGATCAGATGGGAGATACCCATCCTATGCACATTTCTGAATACTGCAGTTCCTGTGGCTGAGGGAAATTAGTGTGAGATTGATTAACCAGAGATGGAGCTGGCGATGAGGCCAGGCTTACCTCAACTAAATGAGCTCTGTGTGTGTGTGTGTGTATGTGTATGCACGTGTGTGCATGTGCATATCACAGCAGACCTTCAAAACAGACCTATCATGTGAGTGCAGTTATGTTTCCTAGGTCATCAATAAAGCAACTGAGACAAGCATGGTTAGGTCACCTACCTAAGGTCACAAAGTCTTACAAGCTTTGTAAGTATGAGTCCACTGCTCACTTGTACAAATAAGGGTAAAGACAGACTGTCAGAGTTTCAGGGAAACCAAAAGGGAAGCAGCCAAAGAGACACTTACAATGGCAAAGAAAAAAATCCCTGGGAAATTGCTGCTGGTCCTGAAAATACATCATGGTGTGTTACCAGATAAAGAGAGAGAGGATCCTGGGCTGGAAGAAAATAGCAGGAGACTACCATGGGGCAAATGCATTTCTCTTGACTTGTGCTTATTCTAACAAGTCTTGAAGACACACTGATACTTCTCCTAGGTCTTCTCCTGGCAGGACTGAAGTGAACCTTGATTGACCAAGGTGGCCCCGGTTGCTGAGGCTCAGCCTCCTCACCCTATGTGGATTTGTTCATGATCCTCAGTGCAAAGTTCCCTGGAAAACATGCTCTCCATGCTGATGGCTTGGCCTGATCCACAAGCTTCAACCTGAGTTGACCTTTGGCTCCCCATTGGCTGCCACCAAGCCTTGCCCCTTCCAGGCCAGTGTGTGTTGTTCTCCCATCATTTGATACCCAATTCCAGTTCTTTCTCTCCATCCCCAATTTCAGACCAGATAACAACTTTTAACTGTTTTCCATTCCATGGACTATTTCTCATTTTAGGTGCTCAGATTCAGAATCCCAGTGATCTGTAATAAAGCTATATTTTTGAGCTAATTGCCTTTGAGGATGCCACTTTTCTGTTGGTGCTGCAAGATGGAATTTTAGAGACTCCAGCTCTAGGCAGCTCCCCTTTCTCTTCACTTCCCCCCTCCAACATCATGCACTCTCCCAGGGCTCAGTAAATTACACTATCACAGCCCACCCAGCAGTGGTCACTTGGCAAAGAAAGGTGCTTCTGATGGTGGTCACAGAGGAGTGTCACAGAGGAAAGGCAAACAGGAAGGGAGAGAAGACCATGGAGAGAAAATATTCTGTAATTCTGAGCTTTGTTGATGTGGAAACTTCAAACTCTAGACCAAAAAGTTCCCCAGAATCTTACCAACTTGTACCCCATTCTCCTCCCTATCCTTTCTCCTCCTCGCATCCCCCACCAGGGAGGAGCAAATGGGAATTGTGCACGTAAAAGAACATGGGGAAAAGGAGACATTCTTTCTCAGGAAGACAGCAAAACACCTGTCATTGTTGACATGATGCATTGAGTATGTATCCGTAATAGAGTCATAAAATATTCTGTCTTGGGAGAGAGCCTGAGTGCTTGCTGCACTTGTTGCTATGGCAGCTGGACAGTTTTAAGAACTGCAAATCACAAGTCTTTGGCTCATAGGGTCTTCTTTTTTCAGGACCAGCAGTAATTTCCCAGGGATTTTTTTCTTTGCCATTGTAAGTCTCTCTTGCACTGCTCCCGTCTTGGTTTCTCTGAGACTCTGATAGTTTCTCTTTACCCTCATTTTATAAGTGAACAGTGGACTCCTACTTACGAAGCTTATGAGGCTTTGTGACCTCAGGTAGGTAATGTAGCTGTGCTTGCCTCAGTTGCCTTATTTATGACATGGGAATCTAATTGCACCCACGTGATAGGTCTGTTGTGAAGATTAAGCGAGATAATGCAAACAAACTGCAGAGCACTATGCCTGGCGTTAGAAAATGTTGCTTATTATTATTGAAAGGGAAAATATGGATTACGGGGATCTTATAACAGGCAACAGGAGTTCAGGCCCTGTGATCTAGCCCTGAGAAGGTGAATAAGAGTGCTTGGTGTTCCTTTGCTTCATTGCTTCTCCTGTTTCTTGAGCCTGTGCCTGGGTTAACTCTTGCTTTGCTGGACTTTCCTTTCTCTGCTGTCTCCCCCGGGATGGCAAAGATAGTGGCAGATGCCTTGAGGACAAGGCCTGTGGCTTTAATCTTCTTTGGATCCCTCAGGGCCTCTCATATGATGTTTTGCACATAGTAAGTGCTCATGAAGTGTCTGTGTGCTGATACCTGCATGCGGAGGGGGCCACTCCAAAAAGGCAAAATGCTACTGAACACCTACCTGGAGGTGGGAATTTACATGAACAATTCTGGCCTCGCAGGGAAATTTTCTCCCAGTCCTCTCTGGCTCCCATTTTCCTTTGGTCAAAGTTCAGTTACCAGGAGCCACTTCTTCACCTTTAACTTTTGTCCACTTGCCTCTAGCAGCCATTCAGGAACTAGAACCAGCATGCTCCCTGGGGCTGAATTCCATCTATTCCCTATTTCAGCCCAGGTGGGGCACTGACAAGGAGAAGAAAGGAAGGGGAAGACTGAGAGGACACTTGAGGGGTCCAAAGCTGCACTTTGTCTTTCCTCTTCTGCTTTTCCTTTAATTAACACCTTATTTGTAAGTAATAATGTACTGCATTAAGTAATTAAGTAATGAATGCATACAGTCCTCATATATTGCATTGGCACAAAAGTAATTGTGATTTTTGCTGTTACTTTCAGTGGCAAAAAGAGCAATTACTTTTGCACCAACCTCATATATGTATAAAAATATTCAAGCAAACAGAAAAAAGTAGTACTTCTCTCTCTGAAGGTCATTGCTGTTATCATATTAGTGTTTATCCAGATGCTTTTATTTATTTAAATGTATACATACACATACACACACAGAAAGAAAAATGTGCCTTTGTGTTTTATACATATTTTATCTAATAAATAATATTATTCTGCATTTATCATTTGTAGCTTTTTTTCCTCCTTAGTTATATTTCTTACCATGTTGGTGCTCAATCTTTTTACCTGCTACATGATAGAAGTTTGTAGTATCATTATTCCACAGTTTATTTAAGTAATCTACGACTAATGGAGAGTTAGGTTGTTTTTATTTTTCTTTATACAGTGAGCATTATAAAACATGAATTATTATACATAGGTACTTCTTTTTCACCAAAACAAATACCTTTCACTGGTATTGCTGGTCTTTTTAGTAAGTTTTTTTTTTAATACTGATTGCTAAAATGTTATTATTTTCTTCGTTAAAGTCTTAGAAATGTTTGTGAGCTATATTCTTAGCTGGTTTCATAATTTCTATTTTGAACAAGAATCTGTTATTCTGTTATATTTTATAATGAGTTATCGTTGGTGTATAGGAAACCTATTTTTTTTTTACTTTATTTTTATATTTTTAAAATAAAATTACATTATTTTTTGTAGAGATGAGGTCTTGTTGTGTTGCCCAGGCTGGTCTCAATCTCCTGGCCTTAAGCGTTCTTCCTGCCTTCGCCTCCCAAAGTGCTGGTATTACAGGTGTGAGCCACTGCACCTGGTCTCTATTGACTTTTGAGTGCTGATCTTACTTTGGATCACTTTGCTGAAACTGCTTATAAATCCTAAAATCCTTTCAGATCTTTCAGTTAAATTATATCATCTGCAAAAAATGGTAATTTTTCTCTTCCTTTCTAATTCTTATATTGCACTTCTTTTTCTTATCTTATTGCATTTGCAATACTATTTACTCAAACTTCATCCAAATCTTCACACCCTTAGTCTTAAGGGAGAAATATCTCATGGGAATAGTCAGGAGCATATAGATTTACTGATATTTTATGGTATTTCTCAGGAGTCGTTTTTCTGCCATGGGAAATGGTTTGATGATTAGAAAAAATCACATGAGGGTGGATTCCAAAGGAGACATAAAGGTTCTTCTTGCTCACTGCCCTGAAAAAAATTAATGCACTTAGAACAGCAGGCAGTGCAGCAAAGAAAGAATTTAATTATTGAAGGGCCAGCCAAGCAGGAGGATGAGAGAAATTTCTCAAATTTGCCTTCCCAAGAATTCAGAGGCTAGGGTTTTTTAAAATACTTGGGATAGCAAGGGGGCACTGGGGAACTGAAATAATTGATTGGCTGCGGTTGAAATCACAGGCTTAGTCAGTTTCCAGGAGGGGGTCGCAGGACTATGTGGCATCTCTTGGTCGGTCGAAATGT
Organism: Theropithecus gelada; assembly: GCF_003255815.1. Classification (NCBI taxonomy): domain Eukaryota; kingdom Metazoa; phylum Chordata; class Mammalia; order Primates; family Cercopithecidae; genus Theropithecus; species Theropithecus gelada. The sequence continues at coordinate 108,660,249 of NC_037677.1, read as the reverse complement.
TAAATTTGAAAAATATCTCAAAGCCCAGTAGTTGGGGAAGTTGTAAATTCTGCGACCTCTGGTTATGTGACTGTGGGGCAGTCAGCCACTTATAGAGAAGCAAGCTAAGCATGGCAGGTTATTGTTTAACTATGCCTATTCTTTAGCAAAGTTCATGCCCCTACCATAATTCTAACCTTGTGATCTTTTGTTAGTCTTTACAAATAGAGTTTCAATTTTTGAACAAGGAGGGAATCAATTCAAGGAAAAGACTATTATGGCTTTACACAAGAATAAGCAAAAGCAATTTAGTCCAGTAGAAGCAAGATGGAGTCAGTTATGTCAGATTTCCTTTACTACTAGAAGTTCTGCAAAGACAGTTTCAATAATGGAAAAGAAGATTGGAATGTTCTTTCAACAGCTATCAAAAGGTGATGTCAACAGTATCCACTAACAAAGGAATTAGGCAGCTCTTGTAGATGTGCATATGGGTTTTCTTTCTTTCTTTTTTTTTTTTTTTCTTTTTTTTTGAGACAGACTTTCGCTCTTGTTGCCCAGGCTGGAATGCAGTGGCACAAGCTTGGCTCACTGCAACCTCCACTTTCTGGTTTCAAGTGATTCTCCTGCCTCAGCCTCCTGAGTAGCTGGGATTACAGGAACCCAGCAACACACCACGCTAATTTTTGTGTTTTTAGTAGACATGGGGTTTCACCATGTTGGCCAGGCTGGTCTCAAACTCCTGACCTCGTGATCCACCTATCTTGGCCTCCCAAAGTGCTGGATTACAGGCGTGAGCCACCACACCTGGCCATATATACATTTTCTAACAGCTTTGTCTTGTGGCCCAGGATTGTCTTAGACTTGTGGTTGGAGATTTTCAGACTTAATGACAAATTGTCAAAGGATCACACCCAGATAGACCTAACTCAACTCTATCTTCATGCCTGTGAAGGTGACAACCTGCTGTGCTCCTAACCTGATATCATAAGTGTTTGCAATATATCAGACTGGCTCCATGGATCCATTCACTCTCTCCATCACCTCCGATTGTGATGAATGTTCATAGCCTATACTTCTAGGTAATATCTCAGGTTGAGTCTCAACAGTGGACTCAAACAAGTTGATTGGATATAGAGCTACTCTACACCTTTGACTCTTTGGCACAAATCTCTGAATTATGGATTTAACCAGGCTAATGATGTGGGAGTGGCAATGGTGGAAATCAATATAATGAAGATCAGAAATTCCCCAGTGTGGACATGTCTTTTTTCATAATAAGATCATTGAAGGACACTGCACAACATACCTCCTTGTATTTCAGTGATCACTAATTGCCTTCTGTAAAGTGCTTCAAATCACAGTCCCCTTTGGAAATAGATTTTAAAGTTGCTCAGTCTCAGAAGTAGTTGGACTCTAATTTAGTGCTTTAATATTGTTATGCTTTGTGTGGAGGCATTTAAAAAACTTTTATTATTTTACATGAGAAATCTACCCCTGGAGTTCAGTGATATAAAGAAGTTACCAAACCTTAAGTGAAAATCTTAGACTTTAATAAAGTGGATTTTCTCATCTTTCTTTCCTTAAGAAAATGTCAAACTTTGGGACTCAAAGTAGAACTGGAGGGCCTTGAGTAAATATGCACGAAGATGAAATGGCAGTGTGGGCAGCCTGGCTCTGGAACAGACAAATCCTAATGATATTGCTTCTGTGGGGTTTCTCTTCTCTCCCTCTTCTGCATTTCTTCCTGAGTAATGCTCTGGGCCTGACAGAGAAGCACATGAGGTTTTCTGGTTGCTGGAATGAGGTTATTTAAAGTAATAAAATTCTGCCAACTAAAGTTTAGGAGGAAAATGCTTAGTAACTGTTGAGAAACAGCCAGTTCCTAGGAAAGCAGTAAGTCGTGTGACCAGAAAAGGAGCTCAGTGGATTGTGCAACAGTGGTGGTTCTCCAGGATAGAGGTCAGCCCCTTTGGTGGACACTGGGAAGATTCCTTTTTGAATATGGGTCACAAATGAAATTTCCATTGGACTGTAAGCTCCATGAGGACACAGCTAGTGTTTTGTTTTGGTCAGGGCATCTCTAGTGCCTAGGTCACAAATCTGCCCTGGTAAAATTCAACTGAAAGAGTCCACAGGGGAGAAATATGAGTGACACAGCAGATGCCTCTGATGCCTGCATGTGCCACATCCCTTCATTTACTTCTGAATCAGCTGGAGCTGCCATGGACTCACCCCCTGCTGCTAGTTACCCACCTCAGATATGTAAGGCTGTAAGGTGAGTTTTCCAGCCCTCCGCCTCAGGGTCCTCTTGGAGGTCACAGGAATTTGCTTGGCTGTGCATTGCAGACTAGAGATGGGGTGACATTAACTCGCTGGGCAGCCCTCAGCCAGTGAGGCTGGCAGCTGGTGAATACATACTGGTGGATAAAGTCTCTTGTCTTTCAGGTGGACAACTGTGGCAGGCATCCTGTATGTGTAGAAGTGATTTCCTGTTGCTCACAGCAGCAACCCAGGTAACACACCCTGACATTTGCTTTTCCTCCTTCCCTGTTTCATTCTCCCTCCTCCCTCATTCCTGCTTCCTGATATCATCTGCCACATAAAACACTCTACCTTTCTTGTTGGCTTTTGCTCTGCTTTGGAGGGATCTCAAACTAAAACAGGTGTGTAGGAGAGGCATGTTCACTTTTATCTTTCCAAGTAGGTCTTTCTATTATTTCAGCCTCATTCATGTTCGACACTGAGCCATACCATCCAACTATGAGAGCATATGCCCTGGATGTGGCTGTCTGGGTTTACTTCTTTTAAACAATGTGACCCTGAGCATGTGCAGTGTTGGTGTGTGTGTATGTGTGTGTGCATGTGCATGCATGTATATACTGTAAATGTATATGTAGGTATTTATTTATTTGGGCATTTTGTGATATTTTGACCTCTTAAAAACAAACCTTTCTGGCTGAGAAGAGACTGCACCTCCTAGGACTCATCAACTCTTAGAGACAACAAGCATGCCTCCCCTGTCTGACCCATGCACCCCAGGAGGCAACATTCATCTGCCTCAGACATCCCAGGGCCAGGGCCCAGGCAGCTAGCAATCAAACCTGTAGAGTCTCCCAAATTATTCAAACTAGCCAATCCCAAACTCTTTCACCTGCCTTTCCTTTTCTTTCCTGGGGAAACCCCACTGAAGGCTCTGGCCTCCACCTTCCCCTGGCTCCCTTCTTCTGCCTCCTGACCATGCAGGTGCTTTCCCATGTGGCCCTGCATGGTGTGCCAGAGGCCTCCTGTTTGTAGGACCCGTGAGTATAATATACTTTGCTTTCCTGAGCCTCTTTCCTTGTGGTTGCACCTGACCATCTCATGAAAGAATACAAAATAGCATGGTCATCTTCAGCTTTTCATTGTATTTTCCTCTGTAAAACGAAAATGATTACAGCTGGTAACCTACTAGGGTGATTATTAAGCTTCAACAAGAGCATGTCTGTGAAGCTCTTAATATCACACCAGCACATGCTAAGTGCTTAATCCATGTTAGCTGCTGTTAGGATGATGGCTTCTCATGTAATGCTACTTTCAATCTTGTATATCTGTTGTTATCTGTGTATGTCGATTATCTCTCCAGCTAAACGGGAAGCTTCTTAAGGCTGGGACCTGCTGCTTTTCTCTTCTTGTGTGCCCCACTACACCCAGTTTTATGACTTTTACAGAGTAGTCATTCGATCGTGTTATATGAATGGAAGAATATCCTTGCTGTTACTGGCAGTGATTTGAATAGCAACTGCCTATCCTCAGAGCTTGGATGCCTGAAATCACTATGCTATCCTCTGTCCTTCAGAAGCAAAGACTGATTTCCCAGGCCATGGACTTTTGAGTACATTTTCCAGAAATATCATCATCATCAGATTGCATTTGTAATTGGTTAAGAGTCATTGAGAGGAAAAATTTATTTCTTTTCTTCCTTACAACAGTTGTTCAATAGAACTTTCTTTTTCTTTTTCTTTCTCTTTTTTTTTTTTTTTGAGACGAAGTCTCATTCTGTCACCAGGCTGGAGTGCAGTGGTGCGATCTTGGCTCACTGCAACCTCTGCCTCCTGCATTTAAGCGATTCCCCTGCCTTAGCCTAGTAGCCACCATGCACATGGGGCTCTTGAACATTAAAGAGCTACATTAAAGGTGTTCAATATGACTGAGGAACTAGATTTTATATTTTATTGTATTTTTAATACTTTAAATTTAAATCTCAAGAGCCACATGTGACTAGTGTCTATTGTACTGAAAAATGCAACGCTGTGTAGTTCCTGCCTGGGACATGGTTGGTGCTAATAAAAGTCAGTTGAATGAGTGAGTGGATGTTATAAACATTTAACATCCTTTCACGTCTACTTTCTTCTTGGTTCTTCACAACTACCTTTTGAAGAATTGTAGCAGAGCAGTTATTATTGCACAAATAATGGCAATAGTACTACTATTACTGTTGCTACTATTACTACTAACAGTAACAATAGCCCTAAGGGACAGGTATTGAGTTTCTCCAGGCACTTGCCAGGTACTTTAGACACAATGTCTTATTTATTCTTCATAATAACTTCAAGAGGTGGTGACTTATTTTACCTTTCCTCTTCGTTAGTTTGCCAGGGCTGCCACAACAAAGTGCACAGACTGGGTGGCTTAAACAATAGCGGTGCATTTTCTTAAGTTCTGGAGGCTACGAGTCCAAGACGAAAGTGTTGCCAGGTTTGGATTTTCCTGAATCCTCTGTCTTTGACTTGCTGGTTGCCACCGTCTGCTGTGACCTCACATGGCCATTCCTGAGTATGTGCACACTGCTGGCGTCTTTCTGTGTGTCCAAATTTCCTCTTATGAGGATATCAGTTAGATTGGATTAAGGACCCCTAAGGATGTCATTTTAACTCAATTGCTTTAAAGCTCCTATCTCTAAATTGAGTCACATTCTGAGCTGTTGCGAGTTAGGACTTCAATATATGAATTTTGGGAGGACACAGTTTAGCCTGTAACACTCCCAAAAAAGACTCCAAGACAAGAACTTGTGTGCAGACAGTCCATTTCGGAAGCACAGTTGAGTTTATGTAAGGGAAAGTGAGACATGTAGAAAAGCCAATAAATGGTGTCTTAATAAACCTCAGTCCTGCTGACAATAGACATTGAAATCGCCCAACCAGCTGGGCATTGTGGTGCAGCGCTTGTAATCACAGCTACTTGAGAGGCTTTTGCTTGAGCCCAAGAGTTTGAGACCAGCCTGGGCAACATAGTGAGACTTCATCTTAAAAAGAAAAATTGCTCAACCAGAGTCTGGGGAGGTGGGGGTTTCTACACTGGACAACCCTCCAGCATTTGGGGATTGCAACTGCCTCTGGCTGAGCAGGCTCTTATGATGCTAGAGAACGTCCTCCAGAAGACAAGCAAGAGATGGGAAGATGTACTTGAGGTGGGAAGCTGTCAGCTTCAGCTGGAAACTCAGCTGTGCCTATGGGACGGGGAGTGGAAGTGAGAGAACATTAACAACACCTGTTACAGGGAGGTAGTGTCCTCATTTTGTGGATCAGAAAACTGAAACACAGAGATGTTGAGTAACCAATAGAAAATGATGGAATTTGAATTGAAAAATAGTTTTTTTTTGGTTGCAGAACCCACAATCTTAGCTGCCTCATTAAGGAAACTCATTCATGGGCTGGGTGCGTTGGCTCACACCTGCAATCCCAGCACTTTGGGAGGCTGAGGTGGGCAGATCACAAGGTCAGGAAATCGAGACCATCCTTGCTAACATGGTGAAACCCCGTCTCTACTAAAAAAACAAAAAATTAGCCGGGCATAGTGGCGGGTGCCTGTAGTGCCAGCTACTTGGGAGGCTGAGGCAGGAGAATAAGTTGAACCCAGGAGCCAGAGCTTAGAGTGAGTGGCGATCACGCCACTGCACTCCAATCTGGGCGACAGTGCGAGACTCTGTCTCAAAAAACAAACAAACAAACAAACAAAAAAAACCCAAAAAAACCCAACTCATTCATTAATTAAACGACGTTTCTTGGGCATCTTCTATATGCTAGACACTGCACTAGTGCAGGGATATAGTGGGGCAACACACAAATCTGCTCCCAAGCAGGTCATGGTTCAGTAGAGACTTATCCAAGAATGAGTCAGTGGTGAAGCTGGGATGATAACCCTGTCACAGTCTTCTTTCCTGTCCACAGACTGAGCTACAAACCCAAGTGCATGCACTCTCAGGCTGTGTGCATTCCTCTTTTGAGACTACCTTCTCATTCTTAGATATCAGTCCCTTCACTGACATGAAACATCTCAGTTCTTTAGTTTTGTTCCAAAAAGAGGCTACCTGGGAGATGAATAGAAAGTGAGTGTGAAGTTTGTCACTGGACAGTGTTTTCTAGTACTCATCCAGGTTTGCTTTCTCCCCTCACAATATTCCTTACCCAAGCCAGCTCTGCCATGCACCGTGGTCTCTGCACTTCTGTTCTGTGACATGGTCGAGGTGAACATGGCGAAGATGCCTAAGTGACATCTGCTAAGAGACCCGGGACTCCACCTGTGATCTGCTTGACGGGATCTTATGGCAGTTGGGGAGGGATGGACTGAATCTAGCAGTTTCCTTGAATTACTTGGCAGGAAAAGGAAGCTTCTGTTTCTCTGATTTGTGTTGCTTTCAATCAAGTTCATTTATTCAGAGGTGACAAGCACATGAGGTCTACATTAGAATGTGTGCATTTATGTAGCTACTGATGATGCATATTTAGCAAAGATCAATATGTTATACCTGTTTTGACATTCCTGTCTTTTTAGCTGGCAAAACCTTACTTTTTGGTGTCCAAATGTGTGTTCACTTACCCCATCTCATTTGAGTCTCATAAAAGCCTGATGATGTAGTGAGGACATTGTCCCCAGTTTTACAGTGTGGAAACGGAGGTCCAAGAGACGAACATTTGCTCTACTTCCCAGCATTCTTGGGAAGAATAAATGAAATTATAAATGGAGAAGGAAGTTTGGGAAATGGAAAGTAGAGCATTATGCAGACGTTATTGTTTTCCAAGTCAAGCATCTTTTTAGTGACACATCTGGAGTCAGACAGTTTGCTTTTTCACTTCTAAAACAGCACAGTGATCACAATGATTCTGTGATTCTGCTGCTATAGGATAGTTGTTTTCACTGAGGCCTTTTAGAACATCAAAGGAATCCAATTACTTCACAGGTGAACACTGAACATCTTGATGTTAAGCAAGTCTGTGAATTACCATTACTACATGTTCCAGTTATTACTGCTGCAGAACAAATTACTCTAAATTTAGTTGAGCAAGACAACATCCATTTTATTAAGCTTGTAGATTCTGTGGGTCTGGAGTTCCAAAAGAGCACATGGTGGGAATGATTTGAATCTGGTTCATGATATCTGGGGCCCTCAACTGGGAATACTGGAAGGCTAGAGGGGACTCTATTGCTGGCGGCTAAAATAACCTGAAGATTCTTTCATTTGCATAACCGGTACTTGCAGAGGGAATAAGACCAGGACTGTTGACTGAAATACATGTGGTTTCTCCCTGTGTCTGGGCTTCCTGACAGCATGGCTGCCTCAGGATAGTTTTCTTACATAGCAGCTCAGGGCTCCAAGTGCAGGTATTTCACTAGACAAGGCAAAAGCTGAATTGTCTTTTAACATCTGCCACAGTCTCTTGGTTGCCACTAGTTAGTCAACTAGGAAACAGGGACACAGACCTCACTTCTTCATGGGAGGAGTGTGTGCAAGGTCATGTTGTTGAAGAGCTTCTAGAAGATGGGAGATATTGCTGCATCTATCTGTCTAAAATACAATTTGCTATTTGGTTTCATCTTTTTTGCTGTTTTCCCTAATTTCATTTTAAGAAAAAAATTATAGAATCATATGTGCCTATGTAAAATGTTTCAAAGTTTATTTGAAAAGATGTGGAAATATTAACACAAAAGATGAACAAACATAAATTAGAGCTTTAGGAACAAGAGAGAAAACAGAAGCATAATTTACATTTTCCATCTGGCTCCATAAAGATAGTTTTTCCTGAGAATCTATGGAGAGAAAATTAGCCATTGGATAAAATTGTGAGCCATTCCACCAAACACTGATAGCATTTATTACAAAGCAATTACTGATAGCCTTAAACAGCTTCTAGACTGCAGCTGTGATGTAGACACACATTCAGCTTTATACATGTTAAATGGACACCTACCATCCTCTCTCCCTGAGTTAATAAAAGCCAACAACATGTGAAACAAGGTGGTTGGCAATTGGAACCGTAGTAGCAGCATAAGATATTGCAAGGGGAGAGATCTGGTGAGCAATGGATATTTCTGAATAGGAAGATGGGAGCAGGTAGTGTGTAGTGTCGCAGATAAAAGCTGCAGTTGAATCAAGTCAAAGCTTTCCTGACAAGTATGTGTTCCTGGCAACCAGACAAGAAACCAATTTTCTGAGAAATCTTTGGAAAGGGGTTTTATATAGGAAAAATCAAAGTAACATGAGGTGGTTTTCCAAAGTCCAGGATGGTTTGTATGAAAGAGAGTGTTAACATGCCTTTGCTAGACTGACCATAACATTTGTGTTTACATTTCAAGGACACCGCTGACATCAGATAAGTGCACATAGATGTGCGCGCGCACACATACACACACGCACACATCATGCTCAGATTAGGTTTGTACCTAAATATGATTTTAGTTTGTAGAGTTGCTAGAAACATTATGGTCAGATTAGGTTTGTACCTAATTATGGTTTTAGTTTGTAGAGTTGCTAGAAACATTATGGTCGGATTAGGTTTGTACCTGATTATGGTTTTAGTTTGTAGAGTTGCTAGAAACATAAAGGTTAGATTATAATAGGATACTTGCAAAACTCCTAATGGAAAAACCGTTCTCAGCAGTTATTGAATACCTACTGTGTTCGAAGTTCCAGAAGACACTTAAAGATGTTTGACCCTGGAATCTTGCATTCTAGTTGGGGAGCCCAGATGTCAAATGTACAGTGTTGTGTTGCTAATCGGATATGGATTTAAGAGACAAACTGAGTGTCGCAGACACTGCTTTTGTTGGGAAGATTGTGTGCTCCCCGAGGCTGAGGCCATCTGGTATGTATTCTCGGAAGAGATAAATCTCAAACTGAACTTGGTGGGTGGCTAGGATTCAGAAGGTGATAGACTGAGCCATTCCAGGCTCAGGTTGAGGTAGCAGGGAAAGAGAATGGGGGTGTACAAAGGTGTGGGAGCAGGGATGCTATGTGTGGGCTTCCCCAGGCCCAGGAAGTAATGGCAACTAAACTTGAAAAAGCTGGTCGGGTCATCTCACAGAGGGCCTCGAATGTGAGGCCGGTGGTTGTTTAGCTGGAGGCAGAGGGAGTCACTGTATGTCTTTGGTTTTGAGTGAAGCCAAGAAGAAAGTTCAGAGCTCTGGAACTAGCAGCAGCCACAGTTGAAAACAACCCACTTCCAGCAATCACAGCCTGTCTCTGAGGCCTGCTTTTGATTTTATAACTTCCTACCTAGTGACAGTTCTGATAAGGACACTTGGGCCACCATACGAATTACTCAGGTCAAATTAAAGCTATCAATCTCCAGTACAAGTAGAAAAGAGAATGAGGCTGCTTCTGAGTCTGAGTCAGAGTTACCAGGCTCTAGTAATCAGCCTGGATGCTTGGGGAATTGCTGTGTTCCAGGGGCCCAGTGTTCCAGCAGGTGTTCTGCCTGTACCCCACAAAGGAAGGTGAAAAAGTCTGCCTTCAACTCCTCACCGCTGCCTGGCTAGCTGCACATCAGCAAGGGACATGCATAGAGGAGTCTCTGATCCTCTTTTATCTAGTAGAAAAGGGTCAGGCATAAACATTAGAGAGAATCAGGTTGGCAGAGGGAGAGAGCCCATGTGGGCTCAGGCGACATCCTGCTTGTCTGTCTCCTGCCTCCCTGCTTCATATGGATGCTCAGGGAAAGGCATGGGGCATCAGCGAATACTCAGCATCGGCAATTCAAAGGTGCTATCCAACTTTTATTCCTTTGAATGAACAGCACAAAAGTGATGGGGAATGAATGAGAAATACGTTATTTTTAAGTAGCAACTATATACATTTCCCCAAAATGCAAGGGAAGTTATTTATTCATTGAACAAATATTTATTGAGAAGCTACTACACACCAGGCTCTGGGCAAAGAATGCTGTGGGGAACCAGACAGGGCCCTGTATCATGAAGCTTTGGTCTAGGTGTGGAACGGTACTATGGAGGGACTAAGCAGGAAGCTCAGGTGGGTGGGTGGAAGAATAGGTGGAGGCAGGAGGTTTTGGGGGGCTTCCTGGAATAGGTGATATAAAAGCTGAGACTTTTGTAGGAGTTTAAGTTAGTCCAACAAATGGGCTAATCAGGGAGCAAATAGGAAAGAAGAACTGTTACCAGAGGAACAACTACATGTTCAAATGCCTGGAATATGTCTTAATAGTTTCATGAAACTAAAAAACAAAAGTAAGACAAACAAAACAAAACAAAACAATGAAGCTGGCCTATATAGGACAAACAGAAGAAAATGTTATTTTTCTTTTCTCTGCATTCTCTTCTTAACCTTACTTTTCATGAATTGATTTGGTCATTCATTTTATAGTCAGATATCAAGGCATACAAGCAAGGGGACAAAATGTTTAGCTAAGGCAAGAATAGGCTCTGTTGCTTTTGCTGTCACCTCTTTGGTCTCAGGCAACATAAATTTTGGAGCTGAGTGTGCTTGGACTTGAATCGTGATTGACCCTTGAAATCTTCATTTACTAGCATTGTTACCTTGGTCATGTGGCAAAATGCCCATGGTCTCAGTTTTCTTATCTGTAAAACAATGTACCAATAATATCTACCACACAGAGTGGTCTGGATAATTCAATGAAATAACACATATATAAAATAAGGGTGCCCATTCCACACTGATCTAGCTTGAGATTACCCTAGTGTATTTTGTTCAGCCCCAAGTTCACATATAGAGACTTGCCCTTTGCCTCTCTTTGATCTCACAGTTGTGGGGAATACCATGGAGACATATCTTTGGAGGACAGCCGAATGATGTAGTGTGGTAATGTATGGCATAGGTTAGGTATCACACCACTTCTGGGCCTCCTGGCTCTGGGTGGGATGTCCCATGCACTGGAGGACTATGCAGTCATCCAAGAAGCTTGACTCCGAAAAAGCCCCCATGCACTCAAACGGTTCCCTGGCAGAGGCCCTTCTCTCTGCCCACTCCACTGGGACCTCTGCAGCAGCAGGCCTTGTCTTGAAGTCCACTCCCAGATTAGGTTTCTGCCATTTGGGAAGCTTCCTCCTTCTCTGTTACTCAGTTGGGAAGCACTTCATCACCAATGAAATGAAAACCCAGATTGTTAACACCTAAAAAGCTTTTCATGTTACATCTGGGAAGATACAGTTTCTGACCTCTACTTTGCCTTAAGAAGCAAAGCAAAAAGCAAACAGAAGTTGTTTCTATTAAGAGAAGTTTGAGTGCTGAGCCCTGGTTACTTAGCCCCTAGAGTGTAACAGTCTAGATCAATGGAGCCTTCTTCCGACCCTTTTCTTCTTCTTCTTATTTTTCCCCTGGCTCTCTTCTCTTTCTTTTCCAGCTTCTTCCTCCTTTCATCACATTCCTACAGGAGATCATAGTCAATTTTTAGTGTAATATGCCCCTGATTCCTCTAGTGGCCACCCCAACCCATCTTTCCTGAGCAGCATCCCCTTATCCAAGTATTAAATAGATGGGACCTAGTGACCCCCCTCATGCTTTTTAAGCCTGGGAGTTTCATTTCTACCACAACTTGGAGATTGTTTTCCCCTAATAAGTAATGTTCTGCTATTCTCTTTCCTAGAATGTTAATTTCCAGGATACCTAGAAAGAGCAATGAAGCACAATGAAATACCTCTATATCACCCCCAGAAGGATTAACATCAATAGGGCTGAAGTTACAAGTGCTGGTGAGGGTGTGGAGCAACCAGAACTGTCACAGATTGCTCGCAGGAGGGTAAATTGGTATAGCCACTTTGGAAAACTTTGGCAGTATTTACTAAAGTTAAATATCTGCCTATCCTGTAACCCAGTACTTCATTTCCTAGAAATATATCTAAGAGAAGTGAGTGTGTATGTCCAACCAAAGACATGTGTGTGAATGTTCATAGCAGTTTAACTCATAATAGTCTCAAACTGAGAGCAAGTCTAATGCCCTCAACAGAATGCATAAATAAATCACAGTATATTCACACAACAGAATACTATACAGCAATGAAAAAGAATGAATTACTGCCACATGAAGCAAAATGATGAGTGAAATAAGTCAGATAAAAAAGAGGACACACTTTCATTTAGATGGAGTTCATAACAGGCATGCCTACTCTATACTGACAAAGTTCAGAACATTGCTTACCTTGGGGAGGATATTGACTGAGAAGGTGCACAAGGAAATCTGTTAGGGTACAGGAAATATTGCCTACCTCAATCTGGGTGGTGGCTAAGAGTTGTCTATGTATATGAAAATCCATTGAGCTGCACACTGGAGATTTGTATGTTTTATTGTAGACCTTGTTTGTAAGTTTTCCTATATTTCAAGAGGATAAAACAAATAAAGGGTGTGAATAAATACAGAAAAAGATCTGGGCTCACCTAGTCCTACCATTTACCCTGCTTGGTCATGGCCCAATCACTTCCTCTAAGGACTTCAGCACTCTTCTGAAGAATGGGTTGGAATTCCACTCTGGTCAGGTCCATGGGAACGGTAGAGACTGGGGCCCCATCACCCCCTCCACCATCACCTGCCTCTCGCTCTGTCAGCCAGAGTGCCAGCCTCCTGGCATCTCAAAGACCCTTCCTTGAATGGGCAACTTCCAAATGCTTCTCCTGAGCCCATGGGAACATGGGATCTGAGACTCTGAGAAAGCAGGGTTCTTAATAAACCCAATCAGGTGACAGAATTTCCTCTAGGCTTCTCAGTTAACTTTAATACTCAAATTAAGATGGTAATATAAACTTGGAATAATATTCCACCCTAAAGAGTCCTCAAAGAAGTATGTTTTTTTCTGTTTTCTTTTTTTTTTTTGGGGACAGAGTTTCGCTCTTGTTGCCCAGGCTGGAGTGCAATGGTGCAATCTCAGCTCACCGTAACCTCTGCCTCCCAGGTTCAAGCGATTCTCCTGCCTCAGCCTCCCGAGTAGCTGGGATTACATGCCCAGCTAATTTGCATATTTTAATTAGAGACAGGGTTTCTCCATGTTGGTCAGGCTGGTTTCTAACTCCTGACCTGAGGTGATCCACCTGCCTCAGCCTCCCAAAGGGCTAGGATTACAGGCATGAGCCACCGCGCCCGGCCATGTATGTTTTTAAATGACATAATTATTGTTGTTATTATTAGTCTATGAAATTAGTAAAAAGAATTATATTTAGTTTTGGTAATGAAAGGTGGACTCATACATGGTTGTGCTGTCATATATTGGCCCAAACCTTTTCGAAAACAATTTGGTAATAATTACCAAGAGCCGTAAAGATGTTTATACTCTTTGGGTCAATAAATCCTGTTTCTGGAAATCTATGTTTAAGAAACTATTCACAGTATAGAGCTAAAATGAACAAAAATCTTCACTAAATGAGGATGGGGTGAGTTCCATAGTGATACTGCTTCTGCACATCCTGAAGTCCACAGCTGCTCTTGGGGTCACCCTAGCTCACTGGTTCTCAAAATGTGGTTCCTCAGCCAGCAGCATCAGCTTCACCTGAAAACTTATTAGTAGTGTACATTCCTGTGCTCCTGGAAACTTAGTAGTGTACATTTCTGTGCTCTAGTCCAGACCTACTAATTCAGAAACTGTGAGGGTGGGGCGCAGCAATTTGGGATTTTAGCTCTCACCCCAGGGGATTCTGTTGCCTGCTCAAGTCTGAGAACCACTGGCGTAACTCTTAGTGGCGCCACTGAAAGCTTGATAAGAGCAGCTACAGATGAATGCCTTGGGCTAATTCTTCTTATCTGCCCAGTCTGGGCTTCCCTCTCCCAGTGAACTTATCACTAGCACACAGTTCATGAGGCATAGTTCTTTTTCTTGATTGCTTTGACCAATCTTCAGAGGTTCGTAGCTACTACTGATCCATAGACTATCTCTACAAAGGGTGCTAGGGTGGGCTTAAAAAGGGGGAGAAGAGAGGAGAGATAGGAGAAACATCTTTAATGAACTTATTTCCTCTTTGATATGCAAGGAGGAGAGGTTGCAGGAAAAACATAGGGATTATTCCTTGTCACCCTAAAAGTAGCCTAATAAACACATAACAAAATTGCCACAGCTAAAATGCATTGAAAGATAATCTCATTTGCTCTTCCTGCTACCCTGGCTAGGGAGAGGGATTCTGCTGGGGGACCAACCCATCCTCGCAGGCATGGGAGAGTCCTGCTCATTGGAAGGTAACAAGCTGCTGCTCTGCCATGTTTTTGCCTCCCGCCACGAGCACGACTGCTTATGCACAGTAAATTAGATGTGGCTGCCGTGCTGACATGGACAAATTGGCAATTACAGCGCAAATAATTCTGCTCTGGACTTTTGTTCCTGAGCTCGTGCTTGCCAGAGATTTCATCAGCAGGTCGCCTCCTCCTGAGTCAGGTGTTGCCTGCGGCATCTCTGCAAACCTTTCCTCCCCTCTCCCAAGGGGGAAAGAGCCCTGCAGGCAATTTGCCAGCTGGGTCTCTGGCGTCCTCAACCACTCAGCAGTTGGAGCCCCTTGTCACGCAGGTGTCTCTAGCGCAAAACTCACCGAAGCAGAATCTGGGGTGGTCGCGGCTCCACTGAGACCCTGGGGTTTTCTGTGCATGCTCCCATGGCTGAGCAGGCTAGTCTGGCTGAGGATGAGCCCCACCAACGAATCAACTTGTGCAAGGCTCTTTTAGCTTTGACAGTTACCAAATAGAAATGTCAGAACGAGCATGTGGTGTCTGTAAATGCTGAATAGCTGGGGACAGGCCGGATCTTCCTGTAGTCGTTAGGCATTTAAACATGATTTCTTTCGGGATGGCTCCTGTGAACTTGATTGTCTGCTGGGGAGTGCTGTCTTTCTTTTCCCTGTCTACTTAAAAACTGACCTTGATATTCACAAACAAATGGATTCAAATCGATAGAACTGGGCTTTTAAAACTGGAATGTGTGCACACATTACAAGGAGATTTGTTAAGATGCAGATTTTAATTCATTACTGCTGTGGTGTGGCCCAAGGTTCCGCATTTCTTGCAAGGTGCTAAGTGACGCCTAGGTGACGCCGCTGCTGGCTGCTGCTGCTGGTCTGTGGACCCCTATCTGAGCAGAAACACAATAGAGCAGCAGCTCCCAGACCTATCTGTAAGTTAGAACCACCTGGGGAGCTTAAACAACTCTTGACATTTGTGAACCCCTGATACAGTTTGGATTTCTGTTCCCGCCCAAATCTCATGTCAAATTGTAATCCCCAAGGTTGGAGGAGGGGTCTGGTGGGAAGCGATTAGATCGAAGGGGCGGATTTTCCCCTTGCTGGTCTCGTGATAGTGAGTGAGTTCTCACGAGATCTGGTTGTTTAAAAGCGCGTAGCACCTCTCGCTTCACTCATTTCCTCCTGGTCTGGCCGTGTGGGTTGTGCTGGTTTCCCCTTTGCCTTCCGCCATGATTTCAAGTTTCCCGAAGCCTCACTAGAAGCAGAAGCCTGCACAGCCTGCAGAACCGTAAGCCACTTAAACTTCTTTTCTTTATAAATGATCCATTTTCGGGTAGTCATTTATAGTAATGTGAGAATAAACTAATACAACCCCTTTCCCCACAACTGTGATTTAATTGGGGTGGGGAAAGGCCTGGACCTTGAAACTTTGACGCCTAAGTGATTCTACAGTGCATACAACTTGGGACCCACTGCTCTAGAGGAACTGATAGACAGCTGGTACCTAATAGACTCATCAGCAGCCCAATTAGCAAGGCAGCCTGGGTGAGGGAGAGCGGCGTCCTCTGCTGGGGCAACTTGTAAAGTAGGCTTGTTCTGTCTTGCAAAGCTGGCCGGGTAACTAAATCACCTGAAACCATGTTAACAGTTTGCAATTTGGAGCATCACCTCAGGTTTACTGAATTTGAATTTCTGAAGTGGGGTCCTGGAAATGTGTATTTTTAACAAGCTTCCCAGGAACTTGGGCATAACCAGCCCAGCACAGGTGTGGGCTTGCCTGGGTTGAACAGTCATATCTCTCACAGGCTTTTCACTGGAGTCACTTATTAGTTCCTCCAAGCCACCTGCTGTTGAATGATATTAGATATGCATTATTGGAAATACAGTTTGCTCTGTTTCTAGATGTTAAAAAAAAATATCATATGCTGCGGTTTCTCTCCTACTGTGGCTAGTGGCTGGCCACAGTGTATACGACTGAAATGATTTCAGAACCTGGTGACCAACTCAGCCTTTGCTAGTGGGACATTAGTGCCATCTTGGCCTGCCCTCTGGGCTTTACCAAAGAGATGACTACAGTCTTGGGAGACAAAACTGTGCTTGGAGCTGAGCTCTGGGCTCTACCATAAGGCTCAGCCCTCATGAACTTGCAAGCCCTGGAGAGGTTCTCCCTCTGAGTTATCTTTTCTAGCTTTGTGGGCCAAAGCCCTAGCCATCCTGTAGTTAGAGATTTGTATCTCCTTTCTGTTCCCCCACTCCTTTTTTTAAATCCCTTCAGAGGCATTCAAGTGTTTAGATTGAGTACTGAGTTATTGAGTAGAACTGAGGAATATTAAAGCTGACATGTCGCTGTGGGTATCACCATTTCTCCAGGGCTTGGTTCTGGGCAAATCGACCTCCTTAACCTTCTTGGGTGCACGTTGAACCATTTTATTCATGTGATTTCTGCCCATGTCCTTCCTTCAGGAATATGCTTCTACTTCTATCTTTCCATTAAGATACATTCTTCTTTCAGTAATACCAACTTTCTCCTCTTCTGTGAAACTGGTCAGAGTGAAGGGTAGTAGGAGTTGGTATTGAAAATGTAAAATGGGGCCGGGCGTCGTGGCTCATGCCTGGGATCCCAACACTTTGGGAGGCCAAGGCAGGCGAATCACCTGAAGTCAGAAGTTTGAGACCAGCCTGGCCAACATGGTGAAACCCCGTCTCTACTAAAAATACAAAAATTAGCTGGGCATGGTTGCGGGTGCCTGTAATCTCAGCTACTCAGGAAGCTGAAGCAGGAGAATCACTTGAACCCGGGAGGCGGAGGTTGCAGTGAGCTGAGATTGCACCATTGCACTCCAGCCTTGGCGACAGAGTGAGACTCTGTCTCCTCTCTCACACACACACATGAAAAAAAAGATGGACCATTAAATGACTAGCTAAGATTTCTGGATTTCGTCTATTAAGCATGGAACACCAGAGCTGGAGAAAAAACATGATCAGAACTATGCATGAGGAATATTGAGAATAAAAACTAAGATATGGGAACAAGTTATGAGGCTATTACAAAATTCAAGTGAGAGGTAAATTATGTGAGCCTCTCTTAGGGGAGTAGAAATTTAGAAAAGGCAATAAAAGTGAGTAAAATAAAAAACATTTCATCCAAAGATAAGTAACCATTTAGATATATTTAGGGATTGACACCAAACTTCTGAGGTGTCAGAAGTTAAAGTGCTTTCATAAGCAGGAAAGTGCTATGTAAAAGTAGGATATTGCCATTAGTAACTCATGCCTCTGTTGCTCATGAGTTTATCCAAATCTTAGAAAAATAGATTTAATGCTTATCAAAAAGGCTGATGAAAACAGAGGGCATCATATCTATGATGTGGTGACCTGGTTTGTCATCAAAATGAAGTTACCCAAATGTCACATCTACCTTTAAAGCAATCCAAATTTTAAGTCTGAAAATTCTGCTTTGAAATGGCACAAAAATGAAAGTTTCTCAAGTGAGTCATTCAACAGGACAGGCTGTGCTTTTTGGTTGTTCTATTCAAGTTACTCTCCAATCTCAAAAGTTTAAAAATACATGTCTGTGTCCCAGTGGAGTCATCATCTATGGCTTGGTACAACAATTTATGATTTAGATCCAGGAAACAACTTGAATCACCTATTTCTCCACTGGGTTTTTAATAAAACATTTCTCAACATAAACTTGCAAATTGATGTCCATGTACTATTTCCAATGGAAATGAGTACAACAGACTACCATTAAAATCTAATGGGTTTCTCTCGGAAGCTACAAGTATTATAAATGTTTTAAGGGAAGGGAATCACGTCTTAATCTTCCTGGAATCCTTCAAAGATCCCAGTCCTATGTCTGGCCCAGAGTAAGCAATCGATAGATATTTGTTAAATTAGATGCAATTGCTATAGGTTAACAGTATTTGTCTGCTTGTTTTAAGTTACTGAAACATTCTGATTAACGTAAACTTATCTGTGACTACCATGGATTTAGACCTTAGTTGCGCTGTCTGATTGGAACTGACAGCAATCCAACTCAAAATGACCTAGACTTTAAAAAATTTGTTGCTATTTGTCATGGGAATACCAGAACTATGTTCAGAAAAAAATGGTTTTGTTTTTGTATTTTTTTTTTTAATCTTTCAGGTCTGCTTGCTTCTGTATTGACTTTATTCTCCTGTAGGGTGTCTCCTTGTTATGCAAATATGGCACCAGCATCTGCAGGCCTACATTCTATAAGCTTCAATAATTTAGAAGAAACAAAATTCTTTTCAATTATTCCAGCATCAAACTCAAACTGACTTTTATAGGCTCTAATTGTCCAAGCTTGGCTCGTGGGCCCATCCCTGAACCAAACATTGTTACCAGGGAATATGAAAGTCACTTTTCCTAGCCCTGAGTTATTCCTGGATCTGGGGAATGATGCTAACTTCACCAGAGCCGCTTAGGCTGAAAGTTGAGAAAGGTAATTTACGAGGGACAATTAAGATGCTGCTACTGGAAGATAGAATAGATTCTGGACAGGCCAAAAATAGTAGATATCCATTTCAAGAGGATTGGCATATGTGTCTGAAACAAGTTCAGTCTTCAAGGAGCTTAAAGTCTGGTACTTAAACTATTTACAGACTTTGCTACAAAAAAATTAACACATATTTATATTCCTGAGTGGAATTCAGACTTGGAAATCTAGTTTGGACAAACTGTTCAAATGCAGGGGGCTTGTCTGAAACTTTGTATCTGGGACTCCTCAATGTTTGATCAAGCTTCCCGACAGTTAAATATACATCTGCCGTAACCTTAAGTCTATTCGACCTGGAGTTAAATGATTGAACTTTGTTCTTGGAAATCAATAGTGCCTTCTTAAAATCCTTACGCAAGTACGTATATTCCTAAGGTGTATTTTCCATAGCAGTCGTTCCTTAGAGCATAATCCCTGCTGGTTATGTAAGATGTGGGCTATGTGCCTATCAACAGACACTGAATTCTTAAACTCCATTGTTGCTGCTGTTCTTTGATGACCAAATAGCACCAATGGATGAAAATAAGAGACATGCACATCGCAAGGAAGGGGCTGCAATCATTAACATCCAGGTGTGATTTTCTGTGCTTAGACTTGCTCCTTACTCAGTGTCTTAGGTTGGATTTTCTAGAAGCAGAGTCAGCCAGAATTCATGTGTGAGTGATTTCTTGAGTGAGTGCTCTTAAGTATGGTCTTTAAAGGAGCCAGGGAAGCAGAAGAAGACTAGGAAAGAACCTGGATGAAGATGTAGGAGCCTAGCCTCAGTGTGATGATAGAAGGAGCTCTGGAACATGAGAAGCATCCCAGTGTTGTCTCTGGGGAGGTAAGGCAGCCAGCCTCTAATACGCATATTGTTCAGTCAATGGCAGCAGTCTTCTCCCTGCCTCGTTCCCTGCAGGATTGTGCTTTGGGTAATCTCCACGGGATCGCTGGAGAAAATGGTTCCTGTTGATAAGGATTATTCTTAAGGAAAGGGTGGCAGCTGTGAGCCATTTGCAGTCAACACTCCCAGTTGGAGACTGGGAGGAGGGTTACTGCACCAGCCTATAAAGGGGATCTGGGTAATGCATGAACAGCTTATGCTGTCACAATGGTAAATTATAAATGTGTGAATGCTAAAGTCAGTCTGGTAGACAGTTCCCTTGGCTGCAGAGACGCATTGACAGTGAACAAGTTTTGAACACTCACACATTTGTGGCTGTACTCTCACTGTAGGAGATTGTAGGGCTGCCTGCCTCACTCTGGTACATGATTGGCAATATTGGGTACAAATTATTATTTCAGCAGGAATGATGGAAATGTTGCTATAATACAACAAAAGTGCTTTCCCCTTGGAATGCTAGGAAGACATCAAAGAGTTTCATAGTAGTTCTTTTAAAGGAGCATCAGTTTGAAATTCATTGTTTTCTGAGTTTTAAGGTTAATATGACCATAATCTACTCTTAGTTCTTGCTCTATAGCTTGCCATTGGTATTGTTGAATAGACAATGCAAAGAAGAAGGATGATTCATAGTTTCCATCAAAGACTAGCTCCAGTACATTAACTAGAGTGTGTCATTTCCTAGAAGGGCAGCTCCTGAGAAGAACTGATGAAAACACATTCCATTTACAGAGAAAGATTAAACTGGGCCATGAAGGAAACATGGCCAGAAAACAGAAATGGAACTCTTCCTGACAAGTAATTCTAAACTGATCCATGCTGAATTTAGGGGCCTTAGGATCTATAGCCCTTTCTGGCCTTTCCTTACTGTATTGATGGGAACACCCAGAGACCTTCTTTGGGAATTAAGCAGGTTTTTAAAACAACATTCATCATCAGGTTATAGTGGCTGCAATACAGCACTGAGGGCATGAGGGTAGGGAGTGAGGGACAATCTCTTTCCCTTGCCTTGGTCCTTGCTGGGTCTTGGGTGGTGGGGATTTGGGGGTGGGCATGGGATGGGTAGGGGCAGGTGGTATATTGCCTACAGGATAAAGCTGCTCTCATTTGTAATTACTGTGGGGAGGTGAGGCAAGCGGGGAGGCTGTTCTGGCCTTTCTAATTTCAAAAGATGCCTACAGGACATAATAGTAGCTACATGCTTTTCATTCACAAATAGTTATGCCAGAGAATGCTAACTGGGGTTTGCTACCTTAAGTGGCAAAGAATCTCTTGGAGCAATTGGGGGCATCATTATCTTGTTTATGTGCAAAGGAAGAAGATTTAAGTAGGTGAAAAGATTATTTTTATCTAGACAAAATGTTCCTACCATCCTGCACATATAACCCAATCGCCTCATGTTAAAGTCTTTCTTGGATTGCAGAGGCAGCCAGGGCTGAAGTTGCCCATGTGTGATTGTACCTTGTAGATAAATGAGTTAAATGAGTCTGGTTCTCTCCTT
This sequence comes from Theropithecus gelada, assembly GCF_003255815.1. Classification (NCBI taxonomy): domain Eukaryota; kingdom Metazoa; phylum Chordata; class Mammalia; order Primates; family Cercopithecidae; genus Theropithecus; species Theropithecus gelada. Next base: position 108,638,930 of record NC_037677.1, on the reverse strand, counting down.
CTATAAATACTAGGAAGAGCAAATATGAGAAGGAAACACCGAAGTCAATGTCCCAGTGAAGAGAGGGACTTGAGAAGACACATAGACAGACAGAGGTGGGTTCTAGGAATGAGCTTTGTTTGCCCACTAGTGATGGTGGAATCACATTTTGCATCCTCCCCTGCTTTCAGTTGAAGAAAAAGTGACTTGCTTGAGGTCACACAGCTAGTTAGTGGGAGGTAGATCCAGGGCTTCACTATTCCACTCCCATCCCCCAGGGCTTTCTACTATACTTGAAATTATAAGACATGACTCATGACTATGTGACCCATCTCTGAAGACTTCCTTAATCAGTTCTAGATTTATCCCCATTTTTGGGGATGTAACACTACCTTTTCCCACCTCATAGAGATTTTGTGACAGATAGGATATATATAAATACTTTGGAAACTGTGGGCCATTACAGTAGTCCGCTTGAATCCAAGGTTTTGCTTTCCATGGTTGCCCACGGTCCACCATGGTCTGAAAATATTAAATGAAAACTTCCAGAAATAAGCGATTCATAAGTTTTAAATTGTACACCACTCTGAGTACAGAGCATGATGAAATCGCCCAGGACACAGATTCCCCCTTTGTCCTGTTGTAGACACTGCCCACCCATGAGTCACTTAGTAGCTGCCTCAGTGATCAGATCAACAGTTGTGGCATCAAAGCGCTTGTGTTCAAGCCACACTTATTTTATTCAATAACATCCCCAAAGTGATGGCTAGAGTGCTAGAGTGGTGATGCCCTTCAGATACGTCAGATATGTCGTAGAGTGCTCCTTTTAAGTGAGAAAGTGGAAGTTCTTCACTCAAGGGAGGAAAATAATTGTATATGCAGGTTGCTAAGATCTATAGTAAGAACAAATCTTCTCTCCTTGAAATTGTAAAGAAGGAAAAAGAAATTCATGCTACCTTTGTGGCACCTCAAACTGCAAAAGTTATGACCATAGTGTATGATAAATTCTCAGTTAAGATGGAAAAGGCACTAAATTTGAGGGTGGAAGATAGGAACAGACACATGTTCTGGTGGACAGCAATCCAGTTGGGTATTATCTGGGGTTTCAGGCATCCACTGGGGGTCTTGGGACATATTCCCTGTGGATAAGAGGGATTACCGTATTTAAATATAAGGATACTAAAAGGTTTATTTCTAGAGTACCACACTGTCTCTGAGACTCCTGAAAAGTTATCCCTCTGCTGGATTTCTCACTCCAATAATATTCCTGTCAGTGGCTGCTCTTTGAGGAGAGTGTAGAACTTGTTTCTTCTGATGTTTTGATTTGAACTGTTTGGAAATAGTCCTTGCCCTGCTGAGAAAAGGTGTCTCTTTTTGAGAAGCCAGGTGTTTATTTAATTATGCATCAAAGGCTCTTTTTAGAACACATGGAGGCTTTTGTATTATTAAGAAACAGAGTGAGAAACATGTTTTCAGCAATCAGCTTTCAATTCTTATGCCAGTGAGTAAGACATTACAGGAAAACCTGGAAAAATGGCAACGAACCAATGTTTCTGTGTTGTTTTCCCTGGCAGGGATGCAAAGAAGGATCAACATTGTTTTACCTGTGTCTGATATGACACAGGGGCAGTGTTCTAGGTTATGGTTTCTGTTTCCTTCCTGAGCTGAAAGTTATGCAAAGACTGAAAAGCTTCAGCCTCACTAATCAATACCACTTCAGAGAATGACTGTTAGCTTTGAGCACTTTATTAAGAATAGCCAAAAGGCAGTGTGAAATAGAGGAAAGAGCCTTCAGGAAAGAGGAAGTCTCACTGGATTTCCCTTTTCCCTTTGGCTACTAGAGAGCTCAGAGCCAAATATACTGCTTACTCACAGACTTTGCAAAAGGGATGAACTCTAAATGGACTAAAGATTTAATGTAAGACCTAACACTGTAAAACTCCTTGAAGAAAATATGGAGGAAAAGCTTCTTGACATTGGTTTTGGCAGTGATTTTTAAAAATATGACAAAAGCATAGGCAACAGAAGCAAAAATTAACAAGTGGGACTATATTAAAAAGCTTTTGAACAGCAAATGAAACAACAACGTGAAAAAGGCAACCTGCAGAATAAGAAAATACTTGCAAACCATACATCTAATAATTGGTTGATATTCAAAATACATGAGGAACACACAAAATTCAATAGCAAGAAATCAAATAATGAACTAAAAAAGGGGGCCAAGAACCTAAGTGGACATTTTCCCAAAGAAGACATACATATGGCAAACAGGTCTATGAAGAAATAGTCAATATCAGTAATCATCAGGGAAATGCAAATCAAAACCATAATAAGATATCACTTCACACCTGTTAGGAAGGCTATTATCAACATGGCAAGAAATAGCAAATGTTGGCAAGAGTGTGGAGGAAAGGGAACCCTTCTACACTGTTGGTGGGAATGTAAAATGGTACAGCTATTATGGAAAAGGATTATGGTTAATTCCTCAAAAAATTAACAAATAGAACTGTCTGATCCAGCAATTCCACTCTGGAGTATATATCCAATGGAAATAAAATCAGTATCTTGAAGAGATGTCTCTACCCCCTTGTTCATTGAGCATTATTCAGAATAGCCAAAATATCAAAACAACTGAAGTGTTCATCAAAGATGGATGGATAAAGAAAATATATATACAATGAACTGTTATTCAGCCATGAACAAGAAGAAAATGTTGCCATTTGTGATAACATGGATGAACTTGGAGGACATTAAGCTAAGTGAAATAAGCCAGAAACTAGAAGACAAACGTATGATCGCAGTTATATGTGGAATCTAAAAGAAGTCAAATTCATAGAAGCAAAGAGTAGAATGGTGGTTGCCTAGGGGATGGGAGGTAGGGAAAATGGTGAGATGTTGGTCAAAAGGCACAAACTTTCACTTATAAGATGAATAGTTCTGGGAGTCTAATGCATAGCATGGTAATGGTAATTAACAATACTATATTGTTTACTTGAAATTTGATAAGAGATGATTGTAAGTGTCCTTATCTGCACACCCCCACCAAATGGTAACTATGGATGCTGATGGAGGTGATATTAATTTGGCTGTGATAATTAGTAGACAATGTATATGTATATCAAATCATCATGTTGCATATCTTGAATATATACAATTTTTGTCAGTTAAATATTTTAATATTCAAAAGAATTGATAAAGATGGATTTATTATTTGTTTCTTGGGGTGTATTTGAGGTTCCATCTTTGTCCCTATCACTGCTTTCTCTTTTCTTGTACTGATTTAGCTTATGTGTTCCCCTGCCCTCCCTTTTTTAAGAGACGAATCTTGTTCTGTCACGTAAGCTGGACTGCAGTGGAGCAATCATAGCTCACTGTAGCCTCAAACTCCTAGGTTTACCCAGTCCTTCTGCCTCAGCCTCCCATGTTGCTGGGATTACAGGCCTGAACCACTATGCCTGGCTGTGTTTTTAAAAAGCATCATGCTAAACTGACATTAATCCTCTTTGGAACAATGGAGAGTACAGATTATAACAACTTTGAGTTTTGTCTGGTTATTCCTTCTTTCTGAGGCTCATTAGAACTTGGCTGCAATCTATTTCTGCCCTCAGATGTAATGAACAGCCTGAGAATAGCACTCTCGGGCTGGAGAGCATGGAGTTGGCCAAGGGCAGAAGAGCAAGATCAATATAGCGACAAGATTCAGAGAACAGTAGTGCTGGAAGGGAATCTGGCAATCTGAGAGTCAGCCATTTGCAGATGGGGAAACTGAGGCCCAGAGAGCCGTGTGTTGCCTCCAGGCATGTGATTGGTAGTGGTAGTTCTAGACCCGATTCCAGGTTTGTATGTGGGCCAGGACAGAGCATTCCCTTTCTCCCACTCCTCCTTCAGTCATGGTGGTCAGGGGTTCTTTTGAGCATAATAATACATCAAAGTTATCCGATGAGAGATGACTTACATTAACAAAAGGAAGCTTTCTTTCTTTATAGATGTAACTAACACCAATGGATGTGAACATCCCAGACCAGACCGCTTGCCAGGGCAGATTCTTGGAGTGTCAGTAAAACTGGATCTGTGACTTGTTAATTGAGAGTCAAGTAGCAACTGCATGAAAGAAGAAAGCCATGAGCCTTCAACACAAAGGAAGGCTCAAAATAAACCTGGGAGGAGACTAGTAGGGAAAGGGAGTTGATGGGAAAAAAAAAAGGAGAAAGGTCTTCAGAACACTCGTATGGGCAGATGCCATAGTCCTGACCAAAAGGATACTGAAAAGGAGTAAAAAAAAAATTTGGCTCACTTTCTGTGCCCTGACTTTGTTCTTCATTGGTTATGAGTAAGACAGGAACTTTCTGGGGATGGACTGAGCCTGTGTACCTTTTTGACCATTGCAGGACATAGTACCCAAGATCCACTGAGTTTTTTCCCTCTTCCTCAAAGGCTCTGCTGTGTATGTGTGTGCTCCTTGCATGCAGTGGCTGGGATTTAGACAGCCCATCCAATCTGTCAATGCCAGTTTGAACTCTAGGTCTATCCCCATGGTATAGCAAACCCCATTTGCTTGAGGTCATTTGAACATTTAATGAGTATACTTTTTGTATTATATTCAGTGAAAGCAAAACCTATTATCAGAAAACACTTAATAGAGAAGATGAGACCCGAGTGAAATTGGCATAACTGATGGAGAGAAAACATTATTTTTAGCATTAATGATTACCGCCAACCACCATCCAAAAGTATCTTCTTATAGTCAATACATTTGGGGACAGATTCCTTGGCTCCAGTGACTTTTCAGTAGAAATGTCAACTTTGTCATTTTCTTCCGGATGAGTAGCATCTCTAATTACTAAGTATGTGGGGGCTGAAAATTACAGATGCTCTTTTGGAAATGAAACTTCAAAGATGATTTTGATGAGACTGCAATGTAGCTTACCCTACATGACTGGTCTCTTATTGTATAAGTTTGAGCAAGTTTCCAAAGTGGAGTGGAAGCAAGCTAGAGAAAGTAAAGCAGCTCATGCTCACACAAGACCTTCGTCAAGTGGCAGTGGAATTGGATGTTGCTGGTGCTGCATCAGTGGTCTAGAGAGAAGGTCCCTGGAGAATTTAAGACATTGTTTACAAATGTTCTCATTTATTCACATTTTTTCGTATTTTTAAAAGCATGAGAGAGTTCCTTTTTGGTATATTGATCAAAGATGTAACTGACTAGTACTAAAATAGAATGACTAGCTGCAAGTGCTGCCAGCTAGCTCACCTGTATAAATAGAATAAATTTATATAACGTGTAAGACAGAGTTCTGTGTAAATGGAATGCAGAGGCTAATGAAAACACACAGAAGAGAGAATTTACCCAATCTCATAGTTTTAATTATGTGGGAAATACCATGTTTTATTTTTTAATAGAATAATATTATCAGCATAAATGTGATGTATAGATGGATTGTCTTGGAAATGAAATCTCCAATGGTGAGCTTCCTCTGGTAGAAGAACTCTCATCCAATTGCTCACTGACTGGTGCTCTTTGCAGCAAGCAGGTGACTTCAGAGTATGACACACTTAAGAAGTTCGTGGAGCTGTGGCAGAAATGTGACGTGAATCAGACTGATGCCCTTGCCTCAGCACACCTGGACAGGTGTACTTGGAAAGCGTCTAGGGGATGCCAACTCCTTAGGGTTACTTTTAATTCTTCCTGAACCATAGAGAAGATTAATGCTACTGGAAATGGAAATGGTTACATTTGATGCATTTCTGAAGCTCTGTTGTTAGCATTCCAAGTGAACCTTTTAGATAAAAAGCTCTTAGTGGGAAAACAGAAAAGCTGTTATTAGGCTACCTTTAAACCTTTCCTCCTTTTCTGTTTCAATTTAGAGATTTAAAATGCCCTTTTGTTTCCACCCCTTGGCTTGTTTCACTTTTATTCTTGTTAAAAGGAATAGCTGCTTAGAAGGTAAGAAATAAATCAATGGGTGATTTCTTTTCTTAAGCATCTGACAGTTTCCTTAATGTAGATAAGAAATTGATTTTAAAAAAATCTTGAGTGTGATTTTGCTTTGGGGTTTGAGTTAAAAGTATAAGGTAGCTCTGATTCCAACAGTGGAACAGAAAATTTATTTTATTTTAGATCTAGAGAAGATCTTAAAATGATTTAATCAAGTCATCATTTTAATAGATGAGCAAAGTGAGACTCAGAAAGGCAAACTATCTTTTCCAAGGTCATACAGCTAGATGGTCATGGTGCTGGATCCACTCCTGACCAACCCATGCACTGATTGGCTCATGAACACTAGTCATAAATATTTATGGTTGTTTGTGGTCATATTCCTTCTGCTACCCTCCTTGCCATTCCTCCAGCCTCCTTTACCTTTTCCCAACCTTCTCACTTCTGTTCCCATTTATATCTGGTTCTGTGATCTCCATTCCCCAATCCTGCCATGGCCTCTAGTATTTGGGACATCCTTTCTAGTCGTACTAGTTTGATACTTGCCATGCTCTCTGATTCTCATTGCCCCTGCTGCCTCATGTAGGGGTTCCCTGCTCCAATGCCAGCTCTGCAGAACCTAAGCCCAATTTAGACCATCAGCTACCATGCTGGCTGTACTATTACCCTGTGGTCCTGGAGTCCATTTGCTTTGGTCAAAGCACATTTAACTGGTAGCTGGGAAATTTTTCAGCATACAAAAGACACTTTCTCTCTTTCTCACGTTCTGGCATCCTTCATGACTTGTCATTTCTTCTTTGGAAATTTGATGAAAAGGAGCTGTGAGCAGGGCTGTCCTGAGAACAGCACATTAAGAGCTGTTAATGTGTTCATATGTTAAAATCCTCCCTGCAAATGTGCCATTTTAAGGGCCTTCTAAAAATTGATTTACCCCAAAGAGTGATGTTGGGGACAAAAATTTCCAGGCAGTGCTAAAAGTGTCTGTTCAATTTGAGCCATCTGAGACCCCCTCAAGTTGCAACATTTAACACAACTCTGAGGTGCAAGGTTTGGTTAAAGGGCTTTGAACTTGCAATGGAGAGACCTAGATTTGAGTCCTACCTCTGCTGCTTGCTCCCTGTTTGTCCTAAGCTGGATCTCCAAGCCCCTGTGAATTGTCATTTTTACATTTGTGAAGTGGAGGAAAAAATACCTGCCTTTTGGCCCCCACTGAAAGGCTGGTTAAGATAAAATAGATCTAATTCCTTCATCACTTGGCTCCTGAATTCTTGCCTGTTTTTCCTTCCTGGCCACTCTTCCTTAGTCCTTCCTCCTAGTTCTCTCTTTTCTGACTACTTACATATAACATGCTCCAATAGTCAATAATCAATTATATTCTCTTACCACCTTTGAGAAATTACCTATAGCTGGTGGCCATCCATTCATATTTCCAGACCTAAACTCTCTCCTAAGCTTTGTGTCTGTACCTTCTGCACCTGGACGTGTTATGGGCAGATCAAATACAGTATGTCCACAGCTGCTGTTACTGTCTTTTCCACCACCACTTGCTCATGCCCTGACACATTCTAATTTGGTCAATTATATCACCATGTACTAAGTCACCCAAGCTGGGCTCATTTATTTAATTAGCACTTATCAGGCACCTACCCTATACTCAGTCAGTGTCCATCATTTTAATCTCTTACCGTACAGTCAATGAGTGAGTTCTTCCTTTATGCCTCTCAAATCAGTCTTCTCTCCCTTCTTCCCAATGTCTCTGACTTCATTCGCTTTTATCTGGATTTTTGGCTCCCAGCTGGATTCTTTGCGTGCAATTTTCAACCTTCCTCCAAGACATTCTCAACATTGCCATGTAATTAATCTTCCTAAAACATAGATCTTATTTTTTTGCCCCAAATATTTTTGGATATCCCATCCCTTATATGATTGAGTTCAAACCTTGTAGCATATTCCGATACCTTCATAGGGCTGGGTATAACTACTTTTCCAGCTTGCTCTAGCTTTAGATTTCCCCCAGATATCTCATACTCTATCCACATGCAGCCTTGACACCTCTGGCTTTGATCATGCAACCCGTTGCCAGTAATTTATTCAAAAACCATTTACTTATAATCTACTATTGCTAGATGCTCTCTTGGATTCTGGAGTTATAGCAGTGAATGAGCTACTAAAGATCCTTGACTCCTAGAATATATAATGTGGAAGACCAACAAAAGACAAGTTACAATCTATTTATGTTTATATGTAAAGCAGTTTTAGAAAGTTCTGTGAAGTTAAAAAAAAAAAAAAAGTGTATCATAGATAGTGAGGAGGTGAGGATGGGAGGCTACTTTTGAATGTGTGGTCAGGGAAGTCATTCCTAAGGAACTGACACTGGACAGCAGGCCTGAGCCAGCCACATGAAGATCTAGGGGGCAGTGGTGTGTTACAGGAAGAGAGAAGAGCAAACGTTGAGGCTCTAAAGTAGGAAAAAGCTTGGTGTGTTGGAAGAACACATGTCTTACGTGATTGGGCTCCTGCTGGCCTCTTCGATTTCATCTACCATGTATTTCAGTGTCACTTGTGTGTTTCAGTCAGACAGCTGATCTTGATATTCAAGCCTATATTGAAGCCCTTAACAGGCTGCCTTATCATGTTAGGCTGACTACTACTTCCATTAAAATTTCAGTTCCTTGAGATCAGTGACTTTTCATCTTTGCCCCCAAGAGCCTGACACATAATAAGGCTCAGGAAATGTTTCCTGGCCAATGAGATAATTCATCTACAGTGATTTATAAACCAGAAAGTCTATAATCTAGTTAAAAATAAATATCAGAAATGTTTCATAAATGTAATTAAGTGCGATATTCTTAATGATTCCTACAAAGACAAAAATGAAAAGTACAAGTAAGGCCATTATTCATTCAGCAAACATTTATGTGAACACCTGCTGTGTCATGGTGTCTGTTTCTGGCAAAACAAGAATGAATAACATGTCCTCAACTTTCCACCCACTGAACCCTAGGAGCTCAGTCAGTTGGAGGAGCCACATTTCAGGGTTGTAAATGAAGTTTAAGCAAAATATAATGGGATTTACCAAAATTCAAATTTCTTAAGATGTATTTTTCTCCCTTTTGAATAATCTGGGGACAGGGCCAAAAAGAATGTGTTACAAAAGTCATGGGCCTTGTGCGTTGTAGTGACACATTGATAAAGATTTAGAATAATGGGTAGCAAGGAGACAATTTGTTTATTGTTCAAACAGTGCATGAAGATTCTTCAGTATTGAGACCCGGTTTTTTTTTTTTTTAATGTTCAGGCCTGAAACCATTTCTTCATATTCTTTCCTGTCAAATGAACCATTCCTGGCTAATTTTCTAAGTCCTACTGAGAAAGAAAAAGGTAACATTATTACTCACCATGCCATGGTTCTTTAGAAACTGTATTAAACCAGTGTGGACCTTCTGGTCTCTGCCATTCCCTAATATGACTTATTTCCTGCTGGCCGTAGCATTGCTCATGACACTGCCTCATCCATCATGCTGCCTGTGAATACTGACTTCCAGTGACTCTCTTAAATTGTGCTGTGGTTTGAATGTGGCCCCCAAAGTTCATGTGTTAGAAAATCACCAATGTTGGATTATTGGGAGGTGGGGTTAGCCTAATAGGTGATTAGGTCATGATGGCTCTTCCCTCATAAATGAATTAATGCCATTCTCATGAGAGTGGATTAGTTATAAAAGCAAATTTGGAACCCTTCTTGCTCTCTCCCTCTCTTACACCCACTAGCCCTTCTGCCATAGGATGATGTGGCAAGAGAACTCTTGCCAGATGCTGGCACCTTGATGTTGGCACCAGCCTCCAAGACTCTGAAAAGTAAGTTTCTTTCCTTTACAGTTACTGAGTCCGTGATATTCCGTTACAACAACACAAAATGGACTAAGATAGATTGTTAAGGTGCTTTTTTAATGATGGTCACAGATGCAAGTCTTGCTTGGAGTATCTAGGAAAATATGAATGATAATTCATTTTCTATTTGAGATAATTCACCATTCAGAATTTTATAATGTAAAATTTATAAGAACAACACATCTTGCAATTCTCTTAAATTCTTTAGGCCATATGCTGAAAGAGAATGTGATCTCTTTCAATGTTGACCATGTTCTGGTCCCTGGCCCACTTGTGGACTGAAAGTAGTAGTTCCGTTTATGTAAGGAATGTCTGTTTCTTGTCTGGCATGCCTTCAGACTGACCCAAGAGGGTACAACATTACCCCATCAATCAGAGGCAAGAGAGGACATTAATTGGAGGGGCTTGTAGAATTTTTGGAGCAACAATCTCAAATGCCTACAGGAGGTGCAGCCACTCCCCACAGACTGCCTACAATGTGGCGTGGAACCTTTGGAAGAGGCAGAGTGACTGCCATGGGTGCCAGCAATAGGGGATGCCCAGGATACGGAATGCCTGGCATTACCTACCCCCATCACCCAGATACTGTGGACTGAAGGTGGCAACTCGTGATAAGGATAGCCAGTGCATATGAGGCCTGTACACCAAGTCTAAGCCTAAGAGTTGGCTTTGGGCCATTGGGTAGTCCAGAGTCCTGAACTCAACCTTTGTTTGATGTGAGTGAGTCACTCAAAATAAGCATGTTAACACCATTCTACTGGCCCAATCTTATCCTGTGAAAGAAATATGCCAGCCAGTATAAGTGTCCTAAACCCTAGGATGATCCATATATGTGAGTTAGGTAGCTCCTTACTGTGTCTGATCAACCTCTTATATGGGGTTACTGGGGTCCATGTGGGTCCTGGTTTGGGTTTGGAGCTTCCTGCCTAGGATGGTGTTGCTGGTCTGTACCAATTCTAGGCATCTGAATAGAGCTCAAATTTTTCAGAAAAAGATTCCAAAGTGTGTACCCCTGGGAAAGGGCCGTGCTTGCTGCCCAAGGTGGTACTGTCTGGAGAGATGTCTCCGCCCTCCATTGTTTTATTTTCTAGGTAGGTTTGTGTTTCTCAGCCTTGACTTCACATTACCATCACCTGGAAAACTTGCTAAAAATAGCCTAAGAATTACCCCTAGAGATTTTGATTTCAGTGGTCCAGGATTGGGACTGGGCCTGTGAATATTTTTAAAGCCTTCCAGGTAATTTTAATGGGCCATCAGGTTTGAAAATTAGTAATATAGACAACAACTCATTGGATCTTACAGGGAAAGTGCCTCTGAGGGGACAGGACTGCCTTGAAGGTATGCAGGGAACTCTGCTTTCTGGACAGGAAGAACTGCTCCATACTTAAGTAAGTGCCTTAGTAAGACTGGCTGAGGGAAAGAACACTGAGATATTTTCCCAATTCAGTTATGTGTAATATGTAACTATTCCAAGTCTTCTATGGAACAGACATTTTTGTCAGCTGTTGATAATACAAGGTTGACAAAGGCAGGCTCCCTTGCCCTAATAGTGAATATTCTAGTAAAGGAAGCAGACACATGTACAGGCTATTTCAACCGGATGAAGTAGGTGCTGTCATGGAGGTAAAAGAAAGAGTGATAAGAGAACTTAGATTAATTTGGGGGCTTGGGAATATCGAAGGATGTATAGGATGTGGCCAGGTGAAGCGCTGTTCTCTAGGCACAGATTTTTCTACCAGCAATGATGAATATGTGGTAAAGTATGATGTGTATATTGTGCCTCAAAGAGCTTGTGGAGACTGGAACATCCACTGTGAGGAAGCAGTGGAGAGAGAACAGGCTGGAGAAGGGGGTGGGGTGCAGGTTGTAGAGGGTCGTAATGGTGATGCCAAAGCCTGGATGGAGCCTTAGCTGAGAAGAATTTTCAACAGTTTATTGAGCAGAATGCCAAGGTTGGATTTGCATTTGTGGTAGGGGGTGGGGGGTGGGGAGTTAAGGGGTTTGAGGGTGTCAGCTTCAAAGAGACCCATTAGAAGACCTCTGCAAAAGTCCACGTGATAAATGATAAGGACGTGAACCACAGTTGGTGAGAATAGTGATAATCTGGAGGTGGTTGAGAAATTTCTTGATGGCAAACTCTCAGTGCATGACTGCTTGGGCAGTGAGGAAAAAGGGAGGGAGGATTCTGGAAGGACCAGTGTTTTAGTCTGGGTGACAGGATTTATGGTGCTGTAGGAGCATGGAAGAAGAATAGCTTCTAGAAGGGCTTTGTCCCTGTGGTATTTGAGGTGCCCGTAAGACTTTCGGTCTGTTTCTAAATAGACCTTAAACGTAGACTATTGTGTGGGGAAAGCATGGTGATTGGAGACTCCATCCTTTGACTTCAGTGCTTCTCTCAAACTCAGTAGCTGGTGAGGAAATTAAGGGTGAGAAATCCATTTCCTGAGAGAATTTTTTTTTTTTTTTCATTAAAATCCTCTGCACAAGACAGAAAAAAATTCACGTCACAGTTCTTTGTAAGCTCTCGTCATGCTATTGTGGTTAATCGAGACTAATAATTTTCTTTTATTTCTTAGAATTAATAAGAAGTTGTGCATTTTTTTTTCTGCAAATGCTATTTAAGAGGGAAGCATGGTACTGAGGCCAATTTAGTAGGAGCTTAGAACGCTAGTATTTTCATTAACAAATGAGAATTTCTATTTTTTGCCTGAGGTAATTACTTTAAGTTCCTGAAAGCATAATCATTTTGCATGTTACACCAAGGACGGAATTCCTGATGAAAATGCTAAGTACCCATATCCCCCACTCCCGTAATAAATTGAAATGTTACCCACTCATTCTCAGCAGATCACGCATAATTCGCAGTGTGCGAGGGAAGAGAATTGTTTGGGCTGCAGCAATATATCAAGAGAAAAAGAATCTTTAATTAAATAAAGATAAATATGGCCGGGCATGGTGGCGTACGCCTATAATCCTAGCACTTTGGGAAGTCAAGGTGGGTGGATCACCTGACGTCAAGAGTTTGAGACAAGCCTGGCCAATGTGGTGAAACCCCATCTCTACTAAAAAAAAAATACAAAGTTAGCTGGGTGTGGTAGCAGGCGCCTGTAATCTCAGCTACTTGGGAGGCTGAGGCAGGAGAATCACCTGAACTCGGGAGGTAGAGGTTGCAGTGAGCTGAGATCGTGCTGTTGCACTCCAGCCTGGGCAACAGAGCCAGACTCCATCTCAAAACAAAAGCAAACAAACAAACACAGCAAAACAAAACAAAACAAAAAAATACAAAACCACGTATATACAAAATGTTTGAATAAACAATTTTTGAATAAAACTCTAAAAAAGGAACATGTTCTGCTGAAGAAGAGATAATATAAAATCTGTTAGAGTGAAAAAGTCACAGGGCAAATTAAACCTTGAAGACAAAATAAGAATGTTGTTCTTGATAAACATGTGTGAACCTTACTACGTAGGAGACGCTGTGTTAGGTACTGAATTGAGGAGATAGGTGGCATGGAGCCTTCCCAGCAGTTGCAAGTGATGTACTTTTTTCTTGGTTGGTGCCATTCATATCTCTCATTCATTTCTTGGCCTTTTTAATATTTTGTTGTTTATAATTTTTATTGGTTTCTAAGATCTCTTTTTATATTAGGAACATTAAATTCTTAATAGTTATACATCATGTGTATATGTATATGTTCATATACATATAGTAAAGATTCCCTTCTGTTTTTTTAAGTTTTTATGATGTTATTTACCAATAGATAATTTAATGTCCTGTACGGGTAGTAAAATGTGGCATGTTATTTTTTTATTTTATGGCTTCTGGGTATTTTGCCACACTGAGGAGGGTCCCTACCATCCGAGTATTATTGAAAAATGTTTTCCTGCAATGTGTCCTAGGACTTTTATAAGTCTCTCTATATCCAGTTAAAGTTTTAAAAATAAACTTTTTATTGATGTGCAACACACGCACAAAAGTGTACAAATCGTAAGTATTTGTTTCTAGTTAGGTTTGTTTAGAAGTTTGAAAAAATATACCCTTTTAATATTTAACAAATGTATAATGCACATTCCATACAATTTACCTATTAAAGTGTACCATTCAGTGATTTTAGTATATTTATAGGGTTGGACAACCCTCACCACAATCAGTTTCAGAACATTTTCATCATCCCAGAGGGAAACGTCTTACTCATTAGCAGTCACTTCCCATTTCCCCTCAACTCCCTAGTCCCTGGCAACCACTAATCTATTTTCTGTCTCTAAAGAATTGCCTATTCACTCTGGTTAGCTTTTCAATCCATCTGGAATTTATTTTTGTGTGTGGTGTAGAATTCTAACTTTTTTAATCAGAAGGAAAAAAATTATCAATTGCTAATAATAGTTGAATTGAGTGAACAAATGAATTAATAAGTAGCCCAGAGAGACAGGAATTCAGAAATAGAAGCAACCATATATGAGTGCATGGTCAGTGACTGGCTGCATGGAGCAGATAGTTTAAGGTGGGCCTTTGAAACACGAATGAGATTTGGAAAGACTGAAGAGGGAAGAGGAGTGGCAAAAAAAGGATTCGGAAAAATGGACCATGAGCTTAGAGAAGGTTGAGGAGGCCAGTGTCTCCGAGGCAATTAATATATGTAAGAAATTATGACCTGTAAGGCTGGTATAGGTAGTCTGTACCCAGCCTGTGCAAGTCCTTAAAGATTAGGTGGAGGATTTTGCATTTGATCCTATTAGCATTAAAGAGCATCATGAAAGTTCTTACAACAGAAGTGAAATACGGAAGTACTAGGGAATATGGGGAAGATTTGACCTTTATCTATACAAATGAAGAATCAACAGCAGTCTCTCCTGGTACCATTTCATTTCCTCATATGGTTCTCACTGGTTGAAAAACCTTATTTACTTATCTATCTCTGTTCCTCATTTGTATTTGGGGAGAAAGTGAGAATATGCTCCTTCTAGTTTTGAGATTTAGGGATTTCTGGGATGGGAGTAAGTTACATATTCAAAGGCAGACCCAGAAAACAGCAGCAGGTAACATTTGGCAAGCAAGGATTCTGTGTCAGAACCTGTTCTAAGCATTCCATATGCCTTTATTAAGTTGCAGTTGTATCTTCCTATCAATTCTAAGACATAGTTGCTATTGATTTCGGTCTCTTCCATTAATGGGAGAGCCAAGATCCAGCAGGTAAGTGACTTGCTCACAGTCACAGGGCTAGTAAAGGTGATCCAGGAGAGGAACTTGATGGATCTGGCTCTAGGGCTTATTCTTCACCACGGTGCTAGATTGCCTCTTCCACCCTCCAGATGGAGCAATGCACATCCATAGGAAACACTCTACTTCCTAAGTAGCTATGTAACTTCATACTCCTGACAAAATATAAATGGCATCACATTACAGGTGGGGCAAAAACTTGTGACTCTAAAGACTATTGGTTTAATCAATCATATCTGCTTTCTTAAAAAAAAAAAAAAAGGAAAACCTCATTGATTCAAGTCTTGGTCTATATAGAACATGCTTTGTCACGTCCATTTTTCCCTTTGGCACAGCAACTGGACTATTCTAGACTGAGATTGCTCTTTTAGCCCTGATCCTGGAGTAGGAATGACAACAATAAACAGTAGATTGCAGGTAGCCCGCAAATGGATGTGTAGTGTTAGTTGTTTTAAACCACAAAACTTCTTTTGTTTGTGGTTTTGTTATTGCAGCATAACTTTGCCTTCCCTAATACATCTTCTGAGCTTTTTGTTTCAATACTAAATAGACCCAAAGAACCCTGCTTTGGTGATTCTTCTGTATCCTTTCAATGCTGTAAGTCATTCAATAAGTGTCCTTTTTTATTGCTTTAAATCTATGTGTTTTCTGTGCAAATTGCTAATGATCCAAGAGTGGATCTGACTATCCATGTGA
Organism: Theropithecus gelada; assembly: GCF_003255815.1. Classification (NCBI taxonomy): domain Eukaryota; kingdom Metazoa; phylum Chordata; class Mammalia; order Primates; family Cercopithecidae; genus Theropithecus; species Theropithecus gelada. The sequence goes on along the minus strand of NC_037677.1, from coordinate 108,623,214 downwards.
GTCTAATGCAAAGGCTGCTTTGAAATATTTTAGTGCTCAGAAACCTCTTTCTATTCATATTCTGATTTCTAACTGGACTTTGGATTTCAACTGATATTGCCGAAAGTCTGCCTCCATTTATATATGCCTAATGTTTTGGTTGAGATTCTTTGCTTAAAACAGAGATCTTCCTATAGTATATAGACACCAAGAGGGTCACTAATTATGTCTTCCTCCTTTTCCATATCACCTTAGGTAGTCCCTTTTTCATAGTGTACCAGGGTTGGTTTGTGTGTACAATTGCATATGGCAGAAATAATGTATGTCACTTATGGGATTCAGTTACTAAAGATTGTGGCTTTCACCTTGGTCTTGGTGTGCCTCCCCCTCCCTCCCCGCCCCTGTGCACGCTCGCGCTCTTGCTCGCTTGCTCGCTCTCTCTGTGTATATGTCTCTCTCTCTCTGTCTCTCTCTGTCTCTCTCTTTCTCTCTCTTTCTCTCTGGGGAAAGCAGTCAGCAAAGACCTAAGTCCTGACAAAACTATGTGAGTGAGCTTAGAAGTAGACTTTCCAGTGCCAGTCCAGCCTTGAAATGATTGGAGACCCAGCCAACAGCACAGCTTGACTGTAACTTTATAAGAAATTTTGAGTCAGAACCACTCAGCTAAGCCACTCTGAATTCTGAACCTTCAGAAATAGAGACAGATAGTAATACTGTTTTAAAATGCTACATTTTGGGATACTTTGTTACATAGCAATAGATAACTACTACATTGCCTGAAAATTGCTTAAATAAAGATAAATAAATTGTAAGAAATCAGGGAAATTTCTGATAACATACAGGTCACATTTGGCAAATTTCTAAGTGAATCGCCTGGGGAAGGTGTTAAGATTCATGGCTTATATCATGTCCCTGAGGAAAGAATCTTACCGTGAGTCCCTCAAATCTTATGAGTTCCTCAAGCTATTGATACACTAATGAATCAGTAAACTACTGACAACAAAAAGGATGCTGATTTGTTTCTGATTTATGAAGTTTTGCTGATTTGTTTCTGAATCATGAAGTTGTACTGATTGTCTTGAACATAGGAGATTTTAGGTTGTAAGTTGTCATCTGTAGCCAATGATTGTAACCTCTGTATTGTATTCTCCAATGAAAAAAGACAACTCTGATAGGAGGAGTCCATCTTCCTTCTCCTAAAGTTCTCCTTTTCCTATAAAAGCATTTCAACTTGTAATAGACTTTGGAACATGCCCAACTTTGTTGTTGTGTCTTCCCGGGTCGATCTTCCCATCTAGCTTCCAATAACCCTTTATCAAATTACTTCTGCCTGAACAGCCTTAATTTCAGTTGACATCTCACAGAACCTAATTTCAGGAAATACAGTCAGGTTTTCCAGAAGTCGAAAGTTATCACTCAGCAAATATCAGTCAGCAGCTCTTTCTGGCTCTGGTTCTTTGGAGTGACATGGCCTCTTGTGTCTGCTAAGTACTGTTCCCTCCCACCCTCTCATCCTATGTATTGATTTATCTTTGTTATTGCTTTCCAAGAACACTGGCTTGTGCATGGTTTGGGGTTGCCATGGAACTATAGCTACCCTGACTGTGTTCTTACTGCAATGCTCAGCACAATTCAACTCAATCTATAGGCCCCCTAACAGTCTCAGGAGAGAATCTAATCAGCTTGGGTCAGATTGTCCATCATGACAGTCAGCTGTGACAAGGGGTCAAGTCACTAGCCACCAAATGTTTCCTTTGCCCAGGCTGAGAAATGGGCAGATAATGTTAGAACAGGTGATATGGTTTGGCTCAGTGTTCCCACACATATCTCACCTTGAATTGTAGTTCCCATAATCCCCACATGTCATGGGAGGGACCCAGTGGGAGGTAATTTAATCACAGGGGGCGGTTACCCCCATGCTGTTCTTAAATGATAGTGAGTTCTCACAAGATCTGATGGTTTTATAAGGGGATCTTCCCCCTTTGTCTGGGTACTTCTTCCTTCCGCCCTGTGAAGAAGGACGTGTTTGCTTCGCCTTCCACCATGATTGTAAGTTTCCTGAGGCCTCCCCAGCAGTGCAGAACTGTGAGTCAATTAAACCTCTCTCCTTTATAAATTACCCCGTCTTGGGGATGTTTTTATTAGCAGTGTGAAAACGAACTAAACAGGAAATTGTCATGGGAGGCAAATTGATTACCATTTGCCCAGGACACTGATTAATTCTTTATTAGCAAAAATGAAATACATTGAAACTTGACTTCAGTATTTTGCAAAAGGCAGAATCCTTTTGGAAAGTAAATAGTGGCCCTCAATTTATCTGCTTGCTAAGTTTATTTTTCTACTTTCAGTGTTCATGAATTAGGAATACACCTGCAATTTTAGGCACCAGTTACTATGTTGGATAATTCTCTGCCCAAGGGAACTGATTTCCTGGGAGAAGAGTCCTGTTTCTGTGTGGATACTTAAGTTAGCAAAACAGGAAGAAGCCAGTTAGTAAAAATTTCATTTCTTGAAAGGAAAGATAATGTAGTAAACAAAGTAAGGGTATTAGAGTCAGATGGACCTGAGCTCCTGAGTTTGCACTCTTGATTTATAACTGATATGATGCTGGACTCTGAACCTCAGTCTCCCCTTGGTAAAATGAACATAATCTCTATTTCACCGTGTTTTTGTTAGAATTAGATGCATTGACATATGTATGTAACATGTCTAAAACACTACCGAACACATATTAAGAGATAGGTAAAAGCTAGGTTATTACCAAGATTGGCAAATATTTTTCAGCCAAAAAATTTAGATCTATTTAAAAATTCATTGCACATGTAAGGAAATGGTAACAGTATTTAATGCTTGCTATTTTTGCCCCGAATACTTAGAGCTGATCTTGAGAAAAATAAGTGAGTCATACAATTCTATCCCCAGTTCGATAATTTCTGTGACTCCATGAAGTAGCTGGTCAGGTTGGAACATCTCCTGGAGGCAGGTTGTACACTGGATCAGAGACAATGAAATGCAATGGACAAGGAGCCTGGGGCTCTGTGAGTCCCCAGAAAGAGATTGAGGGTCTTTCTTCCTTTCACGTATCTAAATGCATCACCTTTCTAGGGGACTTTCACATGCTACCTCTAGCACAATCTGTCTTAAAATTCTTCTCAGTTTTAAGTGTGCCAAAGGGAAATAGTACTTTAGGACTCATTTCTGCTTTTCTTCTAGGCAATTTCAATAAAGGGTTAGGAAGCAGCCTGGTATGTTACAGTAAAGAAAAATAAAAAGTTTGGAGTTGATTTGAGTTTTAAACTGAGCACATCACATCTGTTAAAATTGGGACATTTTAGTGAATCTTTACAACTCAGTGTCCCCATGTGTAAAAGGAGATAATCTCTACCTTGACAGATAATTGTGATGGTTGGAAATCATAGCACAGTGTTGCTACCTAGTAAACTTTCAATAAATGTAGCTAGTAGTTTTCATTTTATTTGATTTAGTCATATCATTTTATTAATAGGGTATTTATCAAAAGTTGACTTTGTCCCATCCCAAGCAATGTTGTAGGCACTAAAGGTACAGACATCAGTGAACAAAAAAGGCAAATTTTCTGGGTATATGGAGTTTACATCTTCAGTGTTGAGAGACAGACCACAAACAAGTACATGTCAGGTGGTGATAAGTACAATGAAGAAAGGTAAACTGCAGAGAGGGATAGGGAGAGAGGTAAGAGATGGGATTGCTATTTTATAGAGAGCTCTCAAGGACGGCCTCTCTGGAAGGTTACCATTTGAGCAAATCCTGGAAGGAAGTGCAGGAATAACTTAGGTAGTTTTAAGGTTATAGAAGCATCAAGCTTTGATGTATGCAAAGGTGAAACTCAGGTAAAGCTTTGCATGAATGCAAAGCCCTTGGGGTGGAAATGTGCTTGGGGTTGAAGGGATCGTGAAGAGAATAGTATGGCTGGGGTGGAGAGAGGGCAGATGTAAAAGAAAGAGGAAGAGAGGTAGCAGGAATCATATCATCTAGGGCCTGTCAAATAATAACCCAGACTTGGTAGGGAGAGATTTATTCAAGATTATTGCAAGAGCAAAGGGGACAACTGCCACGGAGGACATGGTAACCGTAGGGTCCACAAATGTCTCAAGGGCTAGGCCAAAAGCGTTTTTCTCTTAAACAGAGGAATAAACAAGGCTAGAGAAAACCAGGTGTGGGGAAGTGGGTTGAATGTATAGTGTAATCAGATGGCAGTTCAGAGAGTGTTTCACTCCATGGCCAGACTATTCTCAGGAGGGGCTGTGTATGTACTGATGCAGGCTGAGGGTGGCCCCAGATGAGGGAGAGAGAAGCACAACCAAAATTTGATTAAACAAGCATTTGCTCCAGCTGTTCAGTGGGGACAAGCAGTTCAGCAAATCACTTAAGAGGCAAAAAATAGAGATTTGGAAGCTTTTTGCCTGGCCTTGTCATAGGTAAACAAGGAAGCAGGGCATCTGTGAGTCTTATCTAAATCCTATGGGAAGAGGGGTTTTTGTAGTAAGCTCTTTTCTGGAACACAAAGCATGGGGGCGTTTCTTAACCTTCACTGTTTTCCAGGATCATGGGAATCAGGTAAAGTTCAATATTGCTGGGCATTTAAATCTTTTTCTGGGTGAGAAATAAAGTGAATGATATGTGACCAATCAAAATATTGCCTTGATTTTGGAGTTCCATTCTAAAAGTTTCAACAGCTAACTCCATTCCAAGAATGTGCAGCTGCCTGTCTCCACGTCTTCTCCTCCTTGGATGGATGCCTGTTCTCTGCCTTCTCTTTCCATCCGTCCATGGAGATCACCCCTACTAAGGTCAGAGATAAACTTCATATCACTTGTGTCTGCTGCTTCAGGCCCACCAACTTGGGTCACCCACTAGATTTGTAGTACCTTAATGAAGATTTAGTACTGGGTTTCACATCCATTTAGTTTCCAAAATACTGAGCACATTTTCTGGTCTACTTGGGTTCCACTCAGCATCTTCCCCAAATAGTTACATAATTAACCGAATTCAAATGCTAGCTCCTTAGTACCAGGAGTCATGATTGATAGGAAATGTTTATAGCCAATATCATACTGAATGGGCAAAAACTGGAAGCATTCCCTTTGAAAACTGGTACAAGACAGGGATACCCTCTCTCACCACTCCTATTCAACATAGTGTTGGAAGTTCTGGCTAGGGCAATCAAGCAAGAGAAAGAAATAAAGGGTATTCAGTTAGGAAAAGATGAAGTCAAATTGTCCCTGTTGGCAGATGACATGAGTGTATATTTAGAGAACCCCATTGTCTCAGCCCAAAATCTCCTTAAGCTGAAAAGCAACTTCAGCAAAGTCTCAGGATACAAAATCAATGTGCAAAAATCACAAGCATTGTTATACACTAGTAATAGAGAGCCAAATCTTGAATGAACTCCCATTCACAATAGCTTCAAAGAGAATAAAATATCTAGGAATCCAACTTACAAGGGATGTAAAGGACTTCTTCAAGGAGAACTACAAACCACTGCTCAGTGAAATAAAAGAGGACACAAACAAATGGAAGAACATACCATGCTCATGGATAGGAAGAATCAATATCATGAAAATGGTCATACTGCCCAAGGTAATTTATAGATTCAGTGCCATCCCCATTAAACTACCAATGACTTTCTTCACAGAATTGGAAAAAACTGCTTTAAAGTTCATATGGAACCAAAAAAGACCCCGTATTGCCAAGACCATCCTAAGCCAAAAGAACAAAGCTGGAGGCATCACACTACCTGACTTCAAACTATACTACAAGGCTACAGTAACCAAAACAGCATGGTACTGGTACCAAAACAGAGATATAGACCAATGGAACAGAACAGAGCCCTCAGAAATAATACCACACATCTACAGCCATCTGATCTTTGACAAACCTGACAAAAAACAAGAAAAGGGGAAAGGATTCCCTATTTAATAAGTGGTGCTGGGAAAATCAGCTAGCCATAAGTAGAAAGCTGAAACTGGATCCTTTCCTTACTCCTTATATGAAAATTAATTCAAGATGGATTAGAGACTTAAATGTTAGACCTAAAACCATAAAAACCCTAGAAGAAAACCTAGGTAATACCATTCAGGACATAGGCATGGTCAAGGACTTCATGTCTAAAACACCAAAAGCAATGGCAACAAAAGCCAAAATTGACAAATGGGATCTAATTAAACTAAAGAGCTTCTGCACAGCAAAAGAAACTACCATCAGAGTGAACAGGCAACCTACAGAATAGAAGAAAATTTTTGCAATCTACTCATCTGACAAAGGGCTAGTATCCAGAACCTATAAAGAACTCAATCAAATTTACAAGAAAAAAAACAACCCCATCAAAAAGTGGGCAAAGGATATGAACAGATACTTCTCAAAAGAAGACATTTATGCAGCCAACAGACACATGAAAAAATGCTCATCATCACTCATCAGAGAAATGCAAATCAAAACCACAATGAGATACCATCTCACACCAGTTAGAATGGCAATCATTAAAAAAATCAGGAAACAACAGGTGCTGGAGAGGATGTGGAGAAATAAGAACACTTCTACACTGTTGGTGGGACTGTAAACTAGTTCAACCATTATGGAAAACAGTATGGCGATTCCTCAAGGATCTAGAACTGGAAGTACCATATGACCCAGACATCCCATTACTGGGGATATACCCAAAGGATTATAAGGCATGCTGCTATAAAGACACATGCACATGTATGTTTATTGCGGCACTATTCACAACAGCAAAGACTTGGAATCAACCCAAATGTCTATCAGTGGCAGACCAGATTAAGAAAATGTGGCACATATACACCATGGAATACTATGCAGCCATAAAAAAGGATGAGTTCGTGTCCTTTGTAGGAACATGGATGCAGCTGGAAACCATCATTCTCAGCAAACTGTTGCAAGAACACCGCCTGTTCTCACTCATAGGTGGGAATTGAACAATGAGATCACCTGGACTTGGGAAGGGGAGCATCACACACCGGGTCCTATTGTGGGGAAGGGGTAGGGGGGAGGGATATCATTAGGAGATATACCTAATGTAAATGACGAGTTAATGGGTGCAGCACACCAACATGGCACATGTATACATATGTAACAAATCTGCATGTTGTGCACATGTACCCTAGAACTTAAAATATAATTAAAAAAGAGGAAAAAAAAAAAGAAAGCTACTCATGTTTGATGTCCCTAAGGGGTCAGCAAACTATGGCCAGTAGACTAAACCAGCCCAATACTTGGGTTTGTAAATAAAATTTTAGTGGAATGCAACCAAGCTAATTTATTTACCTATCATCTATGGCTGCTTTTGCACTACCATGGTAGAATTGAGTAGCCACAACAGAGACTCTATGGCCCATGAAGCCTAAATACTTACCATCTGTACCTGTATAGAGAAAGCAGCTGACTTCTGTCTCAAGGGCTGGCTTATTGTGCAGTTGCCTCCTTGCATTGTACGGTACTAGGAAGAATTGTATTATATAAATGTCAAGGGACTACTACTTATTTTTATTAAAATAGCCAGAGATTGCCATAACTGGTCCTTCTAAGGGCTACAATGACCTTCTTTAATAATTTTTTAGAATCTCCAATATCAGCCTGGCATCTCCCTTGGTTAACCCATCTGACTTCACTTGTATTGGAGAGTTTTGCTCCTTTCTCAGAGCTTTGCATTCCTTTCAGTCCCTCCTGAGCTCACTCTCAGTGGAAGCACTGTGAGTCTTTGTGCATCTCTGGTACCTCACAGGTAGTGCTGGTCTTGGAAGGTATTATAGTGTTGTTTTGCAAAATGAAGGCCTTCAACAAAGGAGTGTTTTATTTCTCTTTTCTATCACCCAACCCAATCATCGTCGATGAAATTCTTTTTGCAGCTTACTGCAACATCTACGTCTTTCTCCACCCCACCTCATTTTGTTTATGATTATAAAAGCAAAGTATGGATTTTGGAGAAAATTTGAAAAATGCGGAAAGGTACTTAAAAGAAAAAAATGCTAATATTTTGGCATATTTTATTTCTATATTTTCTTAGATGATTTTTAAAAGCTGGTACCATTGCAAAGATAACCATTGTATAGCCTCTTCTGATATTTCAAGTGTTTTTCACATACTATTAAGTATTTGGTAAAATAGTTCTTAGTGTTACATACAGTTCCATTTTATGCATATTTTAACATTTATTCGTTAGTTTCCCTAATAATGATATTCAGACAGCTTCTTTTTATTATTTGCTATAATAAATCACCCCATAGTAAACATTTGTGCATAAATCTCTGCCCCCATATGAGTTATTTCTTTACAATGGGTTTCTAGAAATGGAATTACTTGGTCAAATGGTAGGAATATTACTAGCATTCTTTTGTAAAAACTTTTAAGTTCAGGGGTACATGCGCCGGTTTGTTACGTAGGTAAACCCATGGGGCTTTGTTGTACAGATTATTTCATCACCCGGATATTAAGCCTAATACCCATTAGTTATTATTCCTGATTCTTTCTCTCCTCCCACCCTCTACCCTCTGATAGGCCCCAGTTGTCTGTTGTTCCCATGTGTGTGTCCATGTATTCTCATCATTTAGCTCCCACTTACAAGTGAGAACATAGCATTCTTTATATTTATTGCTAAATAGCTTTCCTGAAAGTATGTTTCAGTTTATACTCATTTAACCCTCACTTCTCCGTACTTCTGCTAATAGATTTTTTAAGTTATTGTGTTTTAATTCACATTTACTTGAACCAATAATATTGAAAATATATTTATGTACTTGGTACCCATTTCTGTTCTATTCTCTATAGTATTTCCACTGTAACTCATCCCTCAATACTTAAAGGGTTCAGGCCTGGCTCAAACATTTTCAATCTGTGTGACTCCAGGGAGTCACTTTCTTTTCAAGCCTCAGTTTTCTCATCACTAAAATGGGAAGAATTATATGTGTATCATAGTCTTCTTCCAATTAAAAATGCCAAGTGCCATGTCTGGCATATAAGGATCCTTGAAAACTTTGCTACAGGTTTTGTGAGGATGGGGAATAGAGCTGTCTGTTCCTTTGTCTAGGGTTCTCATGTCTTTGGTTGATTTTAAGTATGATATTTTCTTTCTACTTAGAATGCAAATGTAACAAAACAAATATCAACTGAAATAAATTACCATGATTGCAAGTCAGAGCGAAAAACCCACCCTACAAGATGTGAGGGTGCATTACGTGCACAAATGGTGTACTAGATTCTAGAGTACAGAGATGAATGGAAGATGCCATATATACCAGAACGATGGCCTGGGCTTTGGCCAACTTTGGGTATAAATGTAATTCTACCTACCCTTCAATCAAGCAGCAAGTACGTTTATTACTTTGGGATATCCTTACCTGTGCCATCATCTCCCTAAGTCTCCTGCCACATACTGGGAGATCTTCTGTGCTATCCCAATAATTTGGGGAGATTGCTGCAATAAGGATAGGCCAGGCTTCCCTGCCACCACCCTCTGTTTTTGTTCAAACATCACCTTTTTTCTCTGCCATTGTACCTTGTCATCCTGTCTCTCTGCCCCCTGACGGAGCCAGCCCCTCTTCCTTCATTCTCCAAAGCATCACTACTACAAGTCTGTTGCACAGCAGACTTTAACTTAGGGGAATGGAAAGAGATCTTGGTACTTCTAAGCATATAAAACACTTACAGTTTCATAGGTGGCATCGTTACTATTTCCCAGCCCTTCCCTACTCACTGGGAACTTCTCTCTGGTGGTCTATTTAATCTGTGACTTTTCAGACATTGACAGGTTCCTCTTTCTGTCCCTCTAGAGCAGGGTTTCTTAGTCATGGCCCTATTAACATTTTGGATAGGATAAATATTTGTTGTGGGCGGCTGTCCTGTGCACTGTAGGTATTTAGCAGCATCCCTGGCTTCTGCCCACTAGATACCAGTAGCATCCTCCCCCCTAATTGTGATAACCAACAGAAAATGTCTCTAGGTATTACCAAATGTCCTGGGGGAAAAACTGCCCTGGGCTGAGAACTACTGCTCTAGAATTATAAGGTTGTTGCAAAAGTAATTGCAGTTTGTCATTGAATTGGCAAAAACCGCAATTACTTTTGCACCAACCTGATACTTTCCCTTATATTTCTCTTTTGTTCATTCTTGGGTTCCCCGATCCCTTACTGTCCCATGCACCAAAAGAAGACTCAAAATTCTTGTTACTTTGTTATATAGAGCAATTAAATTTTGAATCTTGATGTCATATTATGCTCCTAACCTCCACTTGTAGGTCTAAAGAAACTTTGCTGAGGTGTTTATTTTGACTAGGTACAAAAGCCATCTGTTGAGGTTCTATCCTTAGCAATACAATGAATATGAGGGTGTTGAAATCATGATTCTTTCTTTAACTTATCCTAGAGCAAATTAATGCTGAGAAGTCTTTATCCACCTACCAAGGTCATGGTGTTTGTGTGTTTCTATTCTTCCTCCTCCCCCTGGGTATTAAATGAAAGGGCTGATAGAGGTTTCTAATAGTATTTCTAGCAACTCTCTGCTTTAACTGAAATTCATATTTTGGTTTGGAGATTTGCTACTTTTGGGGGCATTTACTAAGCATGTAAAAGTCTGCCATACATAAAATCCCTCCTTTTCTGAAACTGGCTATTTCTTCCTCTGAGAGTTCTAGTTACATTTAATGTACTTTAACTCCAGGTCTTTGTGGGTCTTCCTTACATGGTCCCTGCAGCAGAGAGTTGCTTTGGAACCTAGAATCCATTTCTAGGTGCATTTCTCTATTTTGTAAATATATTTCTGATGGCCGGTATGATAAAGTTGTGAACTTTACTATAAAGACATATGCACACATATGTTTATTGCAGCACTGTTCACAATAGCAAAGACTTGGAACCAACCCAAATGCCCATCAATGACAGACTGGATAAAGAAAATGTAGCACATTTGTGCCATGGAATACTATGCAGCCATAAAAAAGGATGAATTCATGTCCTTTGCAGGGACATGGATGTAGCTGGAAACCATTATTCTCAGCAAACTAACACAGGAACAGGAAACCAAATAAAATGCCGCATTTTCTCACTCATAAGTGGGAGTTGAACAATGAGAACACATGAACACAGGGGAACATCACACACTGGGGCTTGTCGGGAGGTGGGGGATCCGGGGAGGGATAGTATCAGGAGAAATGCCTAATATAGATGATGGGTTGATGCGTGCAGCAAACCACCATGGCACAGGTATATGTAACAAAACTGTGTAACAAAACTGCATGTTCTGCACATGTATCAGGGAACTTAAAGTGTAACTTTTAAAAAGTGCATTTTCAGAAACAGCTACATGAAAGAGAGAAAAGGCTGAATCAGTGGCCAGAGCCGTAGGATGCTCTTGACAATGTGCAGCCTCCTTTCTTTGTCCTGTCTGAGCTCAGACAGCTGGAGTGGGGCCACACCTGCAATTCCTTTGGAAAGACCCTGAGGCAATTGAATACATGTCAGGATCTGGGTGGCATTTTCCAGTTCATTTGCATTTGTTCCTTTCTCAATTTCATGCCATTATTCCCACTTACAAAGCATTCTCTCACATTGTTATTCCATTTCTTAGAAAAGTGAATCTGGGCATTATAGATTTTATTCTGCCATCTTCTCTCATATGCACTTAGAAGCAATAGATCTCTGACAGCCTGGGCAATGCTATTTAGAAGATGCTACATTTCCCGAGCTGTCTGTGCCAAAGCACTCCTCCCCATTTCTACTCAGAGGTTCTCGTGTGGCCTGAGACAATCACTTAGCTTTTGTTCAACCTTTTTCATTCCTTAAAAAATGCATATATGTCTTGCTTTTCTTCGCTCTATAGAGAGTAGAAGGAAAGGGATATTTGTAAAGTCAGAATTGAGGAAGGTTGAAATAGCAATGCTTTAATTATATTAATAGGTTGGTGCAAATGTAATCATGGATTTTGCCATTGAAAATAATGGCGAAACCTGCCATTACATTTGCACCAACCTAATACCTTTGTCGTCGTCGCCTGTTTTTCCTCATCTAGTCCCCTTTTTTCTCTTTTTCTTCTCTCTCCTAAACCTAAAGGTGTGATGCCTTGCATCCACCTGGAGCCCTTTTGCTTGGCTGACTCCCATGTACAAAGCTGCTGGAACCTGCCTCCAGTGAGGTGTGAACATCCAGTCCTGTTTGGTTATTATTACTGGACTTCTTGCCTCAGTTTCTCTGAATTAAATTTTGTTCTGGTTCTAGCCTGGTCTCATTCCCAGGTTGGTCACTCAGTAATCTCTTGGATGTGGGGTACCCTTGTTTTCTGCTTCCATTGCCCTTGGCTACTCTGCCCAATCACCCGTCCAGCTTCCAGGACACACATGTGGCGGTCTTTGCCAGCGCCTCTTGGTACCCATCCCAGGGCTTCTGGGATATGTGGTTATGCACTCAGTAGTTCATCCCTATATTTAACTCTCACTCCTCTTTTACATTTTTCTTTTTCCTTTAGTAGAGCCTACACAGATTATTTTCCCACTAGATTACAGACTAATCCATAAAAATGCAGATTGCAACCTGCCAAGGTTGTCACAAAGTTCATTTCCTCTTTTAAAGATCAAATTTCTGAGGTTGAAGTTGTTGTTACATCTGGGACAGAGAAAAGCTAAAATAATGAACATGCTTCAGGGCCCCAAAGATTCCCCATTCTGCCTGCCATTAGGCAGGAATCACCTGGTTTTGAGTGACTGGAAACTTAAACATGCTTAGGCATAAAAGGAAATTTACTGGCTTACATAGCTGAAAGGTCAAGGAAAACACCTGTTTCAGGAATGGGCTCCATCAGGTGCTTATATTTGCTATCGTAGGTGGTCTCTCTCCTTCTATGCTCTGCTTTTCTTGGTGTTACTTCCATCAAAAAATGGACATTTCCTTCATAGTGAAAAAAGTCTGGAACTTGTTATTCAACTCAGGGCACTTTAAATAAATTTCCAGATATTTTGAGGTTGTTGAATCATTAAGTCTTTTGATACATATTACTTGTTTTACCGTTAATTCTTAAAAACATAATCTTAGAATAGAAAGAGGTCTCAAGGATTACTGGTTCTAATCCTCTCAGAGAAGAAGACATAAATGTGGAGAATGTATAAACTTCACATTTGAGTAATAGCTCAACTCAGTAGCAGATATGAAGTATCTATTCATTTGGTGATATTTGTTTCTGATAGCTAATGTGGATCACAGATGCTCTTGGTATTCGAGTATGAGAGAATGTGCAACCAGCTGACAGTCTGATTTTAATCTGGGCTACAACCAAATCAATGTGTGGGAATAAAAAAAAGATGTGTAGCAGAGCTTTAAAACTAATATGTGGAACTGAGTCTGAGAGTCTGTGAAGGCTCTGGTCTCTGCGACTGAATTTAGTTATATCTGGAGACATTCACCATGCCATTCTCCAATACTGGAGCTTAGCCTTGAAAAGACTTCTGATTTGCCAACGTCATAATTGGTTCTCAAGTAACATCTTCACATGGAAGAGCATCTGAAGAAAGGAACTGATATCCTGAGCAGATGGAATGTTCCCCAATGTGATTAAAATTGTCAACCTTTTCCATGTGACAGATAACAAGTCATTTTTAATATCAAGAAAGGGGCAAGCTTTGTAATGTGGCATTCACCATTAGCACTGTGATTAAACTGCATCCACAGCATTGATTTTGACAGCATGTATTTTGATTTTTATCCCTAAACCATTCATTTCTAAAGGAAATTGTATACACCTGCTACATCTTCATTTGTCAAGCTCTTCCAGGAAATTTAAAAGGATTTCACTTATTCAATAGTGGGGGAATCGTGATGAACTTTCAAAATGTGTGGATACAGATCTTCAACTTGATGGACTAACTTTAATTTTGTACGTCCTGGAGACAGCATTTATTATATTTTCTCAACCAACAGTATTACATCTGGACTTAATGTTGGCCTCTCCAGCAGAACCACAAGGTTAAACTGAACAGAGATGAAATGAAGGAGTCTAGTTTTGTTAGCAGAGGCAATATGTATGATGACGACAGTAATTTCCTGATGTGCATAGAGCAGTGCTAAAGAATGTCCCAGGAGTGCATTTTCAGACTGATTCTTCTCTCAGAATGCAAGTACCTAGACTGTGGGGAAAAGAACCTCTAATTCCCTATCACTCCTAATCCTTTTTGAATTTTATAGGCTACAAAACAGACGAGCTCCAGCAAGAATATTTTCTCTAAGCAGTATACGCAACAATGAAAGTAGGATTGGTAACTGATAGTTTATTTATTTTTTAATGTGCAGGTCTATTTTAGTTACTCCAGCTACTGGCTATTTGATATAATGATGTTGGTTTTGACTATAAAAGTAAAAAATACTCTGCCACTAAACCCTAATATATCCTACATTGTTGTCTCCTAGCCAAGGTGATCTTCTTTCCTATGGAATGGTGTTTGCCATTTGGCTGCAGTTCCAGAGGCCAAAGCATATGGAAGGTATTTAATTCAGTCTGCCAGTGAAATGGGCACTAGCCAGCTTATTTTGGACTTTGATTTATGGACTCTTTAATCGACCATAATGGTCGAATACAGCCTATAATGAAAAGGTCTCCTTGGCCTCATGTGGCGAATGAATGTCCAGAGGGTTCACAAGTTCAATGGACCTCAGCTTCTCCATCAAGGCTCCTGGGATTGGCCTGTTGTCAAGTGGGGCCAGAAGTTGGGAACACCTGCGAGGAAACTGTGTTCTCAACAAAAATAAAAATACTTTGCTTTCTTTCAGTGGTACTTGGAGAGTGAGAACATCCAGTTTTGCTCACTAAGCAGGTAACCTTGGCTTGGCACATTGCTGGCAGCAGCGCTGGGGTGGGAGGGCTGGCGGTGAAGCTGGGCTGCTTCTGCACATAGGATTCTCTTTGAGGTCTCAGAACCAAAGGAAAACTGTTGGTGTATAGCCAGTCAGCGTGCTAAGTTTCACACTCTTTAACATCCTGTGTTAAAAGGGTGTTCTTTGAAGCAAATAACCTTTTAAAATTAGTAGTGCTGTCCCCAAGCAGCAATCGTTTTCTTAGAAATGTCACTCTTCACCTTTATTTAAATGATACTGCACTTTTAATGATAAAAGACACAAAGCTGTCAAAGCAAAAAAAAAAAAAAAAAAAAAAGCAATTTTTGAAAAGAGGTAACTAGACTAAAAAGACCTTCCTCTGTTGCGGTGAAGTGAAGGCTTTTCCAGGACTCTGAAAAAGATGAAATGTGGGAGAAGGATGAGTTTCCTGGTGGGAGTTCCTTGGGGAGAGCCCTGGTGTGCACAGGTTGCCCAGAGCTCCCAGGAGAGAAGCAGCAGTGCCTGGATGTTGAGGGTCAATCCTGTGCTACATAGACAGGGGCCTGCTTGTTCCCAGGGGACCTGGAGAGCACCCTGAAGGGCTGCAGAAGGGGTTTCATTTGTCTCCAGATTCTTCCTGGGTGTCTGTCTGAGGGGCATGCATAGATAAGGATTAGGGGAGGCTTTCTTCTGTTTGCCAGGTCACAGATGGATAAATTATTTACTTAAAATGATGGTGAGTAAAAGGCTTGCGACTGAGAGACAGACATCAGTCAGGTGGGTTTTAAAGCTGTGTCCTTTTTAGTTTCTCCTCAAAATACCTTGAAATATTCATCATCTACACTTGCATTGTTTCTTCAGCCTTGACTGATGAGTGGATAACTACCAGTCGTTAGTTTTTCAGCATTGGTATAGTACTGATGAGCCATCCTGACTTAGGAAGGCTGACAAAATAGATCTGTCCAAGATCAAGCTCTGTGGACATGACCTGGGTACTGCTCCTGTGCCATGAGGTGACGGACCACTCTCTCTCCCACCCCCACTTTTGTTTTTTTGGTGAGACAGGGTCTCACTCTGCCACTCAGGTTGGAGTGCAGTGGCTCCATTTTCACTCATTGCAGCCTCAACCTCCCAGGCTCAAGTGATCCTCCCACCTCAGCCTCCCAAGTAGCTGCGACTACAGGCATGTGCCATTACACTCAGCTTATTTTTTTTATTTTTTATTTTTGTTTTTAAGAGTCAGGGTCTTGCCATGTTGCCCAGGTTGGTCTCAAACTCTTGGGCTCAAGCCGTCTGGCTGCCTTGGCCTCCCAGAGTGCTGGGATTACAGGTGTGAGCCATTTCGCCCAGCCTGACTACTCTCTTTTATAGGAATTGAACAACTGGGATGACATTTGGGGCACCATCAGGTGGATTTTCTGTTTTTACCAAGAGAAATATTTGTGAGGACAATCCCATGAATATTCTCTTAATCTAGAAAAAGATATAAAGAGCAAAGAACACCTCATACTTCTGTTACTTGCTCTTATTTCACATATAAACCATCTCTTGGGCGTGGAAGACCCCAGTCTAGAGGGGCCATGCTCTCTAAGGATAGTTTATAAAATCTGTTTTCCTGATTGAGGGAAAGACAGTTAATGGCAATTGGCTAAGACTAACAGCCTGTCTCTTGGCTCAATGTCTCCAGTGTGGAAAGAGCATCTGGATGGCATGTTTTTAAACATTAAAAAATATAACAAATATTAAAAGATATAAGATGGCCCGTGGCACATGCCTGTCATCCCAGCTACTTAGGAGGCTGAGGCAGGAGGATGGTTTGAGCCATCCAGGAGTTTGAGGATTCAGTGATCAATCCTAAGAGACCTTCATAATCACACCTATGAATAGTCACTGCTCTCTAACCTGGGCAACATAGTGGGACCCCCATCTCTGCAAAGAATGGAATAAATAAAAAATAGAAAGGAAAAATGCTTGATAATTGTACTTGATGAATCTGGTTCTTTTTTTAACAGTTGAATTCTGTGACTTCTCAAAATACCTGCTCTCAAGCTATGTAACTTTGTATGTCAGCAATTAGCATAAGCACTCTTATTTCATGCCCTGGTCACTTCTTTCTTTGACTGGCATCTTTGTCTAATGCTACCTGAATTTTGTCTTGGTTCGGTGGGAGTTAACTCCATTTTTCTTTAGCTCTTCTTAGAGGAGAGATGAATCGTTATTAGTTCAGAGATGTCTTAGTCCACTTGGGCTACTGTAACAAAATACCATAGAGTGGGTGGCTTAAATGACAGAAATTTATTTTTCTGTTTTTGTCTGTCTGTCCTTTGTTTGTTTGTTTATTTATTTATTTATTTATGGAGATGGAGTCTCGCTCTGTCACCCAGGCTGGAGTGCAGTGACGTGATCTTGGTTCACTGCAACCTCTGCCTCCCGGGTTCAAGTGATTCTCCCTCAGCCTCCTGAGTAGCTGGGACTACAGGTGCATGCCACCACGCCCGGCTAATTTTTGTATTTTTAGTAGAGACGGTTTTGCTATGTTGGCCAGGCTGGTCTCAAACTCCTGACCTAAGGTGATTCACTCACCTTGGCCTCCCAAAGTGCTGGGATAATAGGCGTGAGCCACTGCGCCCAGCCAGAAATTTATTTTTCACAGTTCCAGGGACTGGGAAGTCCAAGATTAAGGCCTTGGCAGATTTGCTACCTCCCGAAGAGCTTTTCCTGATTCATAGAGGGCACTTCTGGCTGTGTCCTCACATGGCACAAAGGGTAAGGGAGTCCCTCTTTGGGCTCTTTTAAATTAATGGCTCTTCCATTAATTAGGGAATAGTGTCCTCATGACCTAATCACCTCCCAGAGGTCTTACCTCCTAATACCATCACCTTGGGTGGCAGGCACTAGGATTTCAACGTAAGAATTTTTTGGGGGAAATAAACATTCAGACCATAGAAAGAGAGAAATCAACTGATTTGGAACAATGTCGGATAACAAAGTCAACCTGGAAAAAATAATAATGAGTATGATAGACTCAGCATGCAGGCATGTTTCTCTGGCTTGTAATCGCTAATCTCCTGTGGTGGGACTGTCTGTTTTGCACATCTTCACCTTAAATCTAGCACAATGCCAACAACCTAGTAGATGCTCGGTGTTTGGTATGTGAACAAATGAGAGATTTCAATGAAATAATTGTTTCTGATCCATTATAGTGAACCATTTCTAAATCTGTAGCTGCCCTGTAAAGGCCAAGCAGAGTTAAGCAATGAGGAGTATGATCCTAGCTGAAGGCAAATCACTATGTAGTGCCACAAATAATGTTGCACATGAAACTACTCTAAACTTAGTGGCTTTCCAGAATAACCATTTATTTAATGATTCCAGTGGTTGA
Source organism: Theropithecus gelada (assembly GCF_003255815.1). Lineage (NCBI taxonomy): Eukaryota > Metazoa > Chordata > Mammalia > Primates > Cercopithecidae > Theropithecus > Theropithecus gelada. Next base: position 108,605,010 of record NC_037677.1, on the reverse strand, counting down.
AAACTTGAGATGGCCGCAGCTGGGCAGGTCATAGGTCTCTGCTGGGCTCCCTCATGTGCTCAGCTCACTCAGCTGCAGGCCAGCTAGATGGCTCTGCTTCTGGGATTTGGACAGAAGTCAGTGGGGACTGGGAAGTTTAGGGGTGACTGGGCCTTGTGTCTTTCATCCTCCATTAAACTTGCTTGTGTGGCAAGCAATAGGGTTCTGAGAAAATGACAGGGAGGGATGTGCAAATCTCTTAAAGTCTAGGCTCAGAACTTCCAGCACATTCTATTAGCCATCTCAGATTCAAAGGATCTAGAAATTGACTTTTACCTCTTAATGGGAGTAGCTACAAACTTTTATTACAAAAGGCATGAATATGGGCAGAGAAATAATTAAGGTTATGATTGTTTAAAACACTTTTATTGAGATTTCATCAGCATATGTAAATAACCCATATTTCAAACATATAATTTGATACGTTTTGATACATCCATATGCCTGTAAAATCCCCATCACAATTGAGATTATGAACATACCCCTCCACCCCCCAAATTTCCTCATGCACCTCTGTAATCCTTCCCTCCTGCCCCGTTCCCCATCCTCAGGTAACTATTGATCTGCTTTTTATCACCTTAGATTAGTATACATTTTCTAGAATTTTATATAAGTGGAATCAAACAGTAAGTACTCTTTTTTGGGGGGTGCCTTCTTCCCTCAGCATAATTATTTTGAGATTTATACATGTTGAATTATTTATTTGCAGCTCATTTCTTTCTGTTGAATATTTCATGGTGTAGATAATACACTTTATCCAATCACCTCTTGTTAGATTTGGATTGTTTTTAGTTTTTAATATTACAAATAAAGCTGTTATAAATATTCATGTAGAAGTCTTTGTGCAGACATATGCTTTTCCTCTTGGGTAAGTACCTTGGAGTGGAATGACCAGATTGTAAAGTAGGTTCATGTTTAAGTTTTTAGGAAACTGCCAAACTGTTTTCCAAAGTGGTTGTACCATTTTACATTCCCATCAACAGTGCATGAGAGTTCTAGTTTCTTTAAATCCTAGCTAACAGCTGGAATGTATAATCTTTTCAATTTCAGCTGCTTTAATAGATGTACAGTGGTACCTCACTGAGGTTTTGATTTGAATTTCTCATGATTATAATTTGATATTTTTTTCTTTTTTTTAACTTTTAAGTTCAGGGGTACATGTGCAGGATGCACAGGTTTGCTACATAGGTAAACGTGTCATGGGGGTTGGTTGTACAGATTATTTCATCACCCAGGTATTAAGCCTAGTGCCCATTTAGTTATACTTCCTGCTTCTCTCCCTCCTTCTACTCCCCACACTCTGATAGGTCCCAGTGTTTCTTGTTCCCCTCTATGTGTCCATGTGTTCCCATCATTTGGCTCCTACTTATAAATGAGAACATGTGGTATTTGGTTTTCTATTCCCGTGGTAGTTTGCCAGGGATAATGACCTCCAGCTCCATCCATGTTCCTGCAAAGGACATGATCTTGTTCTTTTTTGTAGCTGCATAGTATTTTATGGTGTATATGTACTACATTTTCCTTATCCAGTCTATCACTGATGGGCATTTGGGTTGATTCCATGTCTTTGCTACTGTGAATAGTACTGCAATGAATACATGCATGTGTCTTTACAATAGAACAATTTATAATCCTTTGAGTATATACCCAGTAATGGGATTGCTGGATTGAATGGTATTTCTGTTTTTAGGTCTTTGGGGAATTGCCACTTTATTCCACTATGGTTGAACTAATTTACACTCCCACCAATGGTGTAAAAGTGTTCCCTTTTCTCCACAACATTGCCAGTGTCTGTTATTTTTTGACTTTTTAATAATCATCCTGACTGGTGTGAGATGCTATCTCATTGTGGTTTTGATTTGCATTTATCTAATGATCAGTGATGTTGAGCTTTTTTCATATGCTTCTTGGCTGCATATATGTCTTCTTTTGAGAACTACAGATTCATGTCCTTTGCTCTTTTTAACAGGGTTGTTTATTTTTTTCTTGTAAATTTGTTCCTTGTAGATACTGGATATTAGACCTTTGTCAGATGCATAGTTTGCAAAATTTTTCTCCCATTCTGTAGGTTGTTTACTCTGTCAATAGTTTCTTTTGCTGTGCAGAAGCTCCTTAGTTTAATTAGATCCCATTTGTCAGTTTTTGCTTTTGTTGCAATTGCTTTTGGCGTCTTTGTCATGAAATCTTTGCCTGTGCCTCTGTCCTGAATGGTATCGCCTAGGTTGCCTTCCAGGGGTTTTCTAGTTTTGGGTTTTACGTTTCAGTCTTTAATCCATCTTGAGTTAATTTTTGTATATGGTGTTAAGAAAGAGGTCCAGTTTCAATTTTCTGCATATAGCTAGCCAGTTATTCCAGCACCATTTGTGGAATAGGAAGTCCTTTCCCCATTGCTTGCTTTTGTCAGGTTTGTAGAAGATCAGATAGTTGTAAGTGTATGGTCTTATTTTTTGATCTCGTGTCTTATTTCTCTGTGCTGTTCCATTGGTCTGTGTGTCTGTTCTTGTACAAGCACCATGCTGTTTTGGTTACTGTTGCCCTGTAGTATAGTTTGAAGTCAGGTAGCGTGATGCTTCCAGCTTTGTTCTTTTTGCTTAGGATGGCCTTGGCTATTCAGGCCCTTTTTTGGTTCCATAGGAATTTTAAAATATATTTTTCTGTTCTAGGGAAAATGTCAGTGGTAGTTTAATGTGAATAGCATTGAATCTATAAATAGCTTTGAGCAGTATGGCCATTTTAACAATATTGATTCTTCCTATCCATGAGCATGGAATGTTTTTCCATTTGTTTGTGTTATCTCTAATTTCTTTGAGCAGTGGTTTGTAGTTCCTCTTGTAGATATCTTTCACTTCCCTTGTTGTGTTTCTAGGTGTTTTATTCGTTTTGTGGCAATTGTGAATGGGAGTTTGTGATTTGACCTTCAGCTTGACTGTTCTTAGTGTATAAGAATGCTAGTGATTTTTGCATATTGATTTTATATCCTGAGACTTTGCTGAAATTGCTTATCAGCTTAAGAAGCTTTTGGGATTTTCTAGAAATGGGATCATGTCATCTGCAAACAGGGATAGTTTGATTTCCTCTCTTCCTATTTGAATCCCCTTTATTTCTTTCTCTTGCCTTATTGCTCTGGCCAGAACTTCCAATACTACATTGAATAAGAGTGGTGAGAGAGAGCATCCTTGTCTTGTTCTGGTTTTCAAGGGGAATGCTTCCAGCTTTTGTCCATTCAATATGATGTTGGCTGTGCGTTTGTCATGTAGGCTCTTACTATTTTGGGGTATGTTCCTTCATTACCTAGTCTATTGAGAATTTTTAACATGAAGGGGTGCTGAATTTTATCAAAAGCCTTTTCTGCATCTATTGAGATAATCAGTGGTTTTTGTCTTTAGTTCAGTTTATGTGATGGATCTCATTTGCTGATTTGTGTTTGTTGAACCAACCTTACATCCCAGGGATGAAGCCTACTTGATTGTGGTGGATAAGCTTTTTGATGTGCTGCTGGATTTGGTTTGCTAGTATTTTGTTAAGGATTTTTGCACTGATGTTCATCAAGGATGTTGGCCTGAAATTTTTTCTTGTTGTGTATGTTGCCAGGTTCTTGTATCAGGATGATGGTGGCCTCATAGAATGGATTAGGGAGGAATCCCTCCTTTTCCATTTTTTAAAAAATAGTTTCAGTAGGAATGGTACCAGGTCTTCTTTGTATCTCTGGTACAGTTCAGCTGTGAATCTCTCTGGTCCTGGGTTCTTTTTGGGGGGGATGGTTGGTAGGCTATTTATTACTGTCTTAATTTCAGAGCTTGTTATTTTTCTGTTCAGGGGTTCACTTTCTTCCTGGTTCAGTCTTGGAAGGGTGTATATGTCCAGGAATTTATCAGTTTCTTCTAGCTTATGTTCATAGGGGTGTTTTTAACATTCTCTGATGGCTGCTTGTATTACTGTGATGTCAGTGGTATTATCTTCCTTATTATATCCAATTGTATTTACTTGAATCATCTCTCTTTTCTTCCCTATTAGTTTAGCTAGAAGTCTATTTTATTTTATTTTATTTTTCTGAAAAACCAGCTCCTGGATTTGTTGATCTTTTGAATGGTTTTTTATTCCTCTATCTCCTTCATTTCAGCTCTGATTTTGATTATTTCTTGTCTTATGCTAGCTTTGGGATTTTGTTTTCTCTTGGTTCTCTGGTTCCTTTAGTAATAATGTTAGATTGTTAACTTGAGATCTTTCTAGCTTTTTGGAGCTATAAATTTAGAGCTATAAATTTCCCTCTTAACACTGCCTTAGCTGTATTCCAGACATTCTGGTACATTGTCTCTTTGTTCTCATTAGTTTCAAAGAACTTCTTGATTTCTGCCTTAATTTTATTATTTACCCAAAAGTCATTCAGGAGCAGGTCATTCAGTTTCCATGTAATTGTATGGTTTTGAATGAATTTCTTAGTATTGAGTTCTAATTTGATTATGCTGTGGTCCAAAAGACTGTTTATTATTTCAGTTTCTTTGCATTTGCTGAAGAGTGTTTTACTTCTGCTTATATAATCAGTTTTAGAGTAAGTGCCATGTGGCAATGAGAAGAATGCATATTTTATTATTTTTTGGTGGAGAGTTCTGTAGATATCTCTCAGGTCCACTTGATCAGGAGCTGAGTTCAGGTCCCAAATATCTTTGCTAATTTTCTGTCTTGATGATCTAATACTGTCAATAGGGTATTCAAGTCTACCACGGTTGTTGTTGTGTGTTTTTTTTTTTTTTTTTTTTTTTGAGACAGAGTTTCACTCTTGTTGCCCAGGCTGGAGTGCAGTGGTGTGATCTTGGCTAACTGAAACCTCCATCTCTCAGGTTCAAGCAATTCTTCTGCCTCAGACTCCCAAGTAGCTGGGATTATAGGCATGCGCCACTATGCCTGGTTAATTTTATATTTTTAGTAGAGATGGGGTTTCTCCATGTCGGTCAAGCTGGTCCCAAACTTCCAGCTTCAGGTGATCTGCCTGCCTCAGCCTCCCACTATTATTGTGTGGGAGTCTACGTCTCCTTGAAGGTCTCTAAGTGATTGCTTTATGAAATTGGGTGCCCCTGTATTGGGTGAATATATATTTATGATAGTTAGCTCTTGTTGAATTGAATCCTTTATCTTTATGTGATGTCCTTCTTTGTAATTTGATCTTTCTTGGTTTAAAGTCTGTTTTGTCAGAAACTAGGATTGCAACCCCCTGCTTTTATATGTTTTCCATTTGCTTGGTAAATTTTCCTCCATCCATTTATTTTGAGCTTATGTGTGTCTTTGCATGTGAGATGGGTCTCTTGAAGACAGCATACCAGTGGGTCTTGTTTCTTTATCCAGCTTGCCACCTTGTCTTTAAATGGGGCATTTAGCCCATTTACGTTTAAGGTTAGTATTGTTGCGTGTGGATTTGATCCTGTCACCATGATGCTAGCTCGTTATTTGGCAGACTTATTTATGTGGTTACTTTATAGTATCACTAGTCTGTGTACTTCAATGTGTTTTTGTAGTGGGTGGTAGTGTTTTTTCCCTTCCGTATTTAGTGTTTCCTTCAGGAGCTCTTGTAAGGCAGATCTGGTGGTAACAAATTCCCTCAGCATTTGCTTGTCTGAAAAGGATTTTATTTATTCTTTGGTTATGAAATCTTTTTTTTTTTAAAGAATGTTAAATATTGGCCCTCAATCTCATCTGGCTTGTAGGGTTTCCCCTGAGAGGTCTGCTGTTAGTCTGATGGGCTTCCATTTGTAGGTAAGCTGGCCTTTTCTTGGACTGCCCTTAATGTTTTTTCTTTCATTTCGATTTTGTAGAAGTTGAATCTGGAAAAGCTGATGATTATGTGTCTTACAGATGATCTTCTTGTGGAGTATCCCACTGGGGTTCTCTGCATTTCCTGCATTTGAATGTTGGCCTATCTAGCAAATTTGGGGAAGTTCTCATGGCTGATATACTGAAATATGTTTTCCAGATTGGTTCCATTCTCCCCAGTGCTTTCAGGTACACCAATCAGTTGTAGATTCCATCTCTATATAACTGCATATATCTCACAGGTTTTGCTCATTTCTTTCCATTCTTTTTTCTCTGTTATTGTCTCTTATTTCAGAAAGACAGTCTTCAAACTCTGAGATTCTTTCCGCCACTTGGTCTATTCTGCTACTAATACTTGTGACTGCATTATGAAATTATTGTATTGTGTTTTTCAGCCCTGTCAGGTTGGTTATTTTCTTCTCTATGTTGGCTATTTTGTTTGTCAGCTCCTGCAACATTTTATTGTGATTTTTAGCTTCCTTGCATGAAGTTAGAACATGCTCCTTTATCTCAGAGAAGTTTGTTTTAATCTACTTTCTGAGGTCTACTTTTGTTATTTCAGCCATGTCAGCCTCAGCCCTATTCCAAACCCTTGCTGAAGAGGTGATGTTCATTTGGAGGAGAGAGGGAACTCTGGCTTTTTGAGTTTTCTGTGTTCTTGTACTGATTATTTCTTTGCTGGCCTTCAATCTTTGAGGTTGCTGACCTTTGGATGGAGTTTTAGTTTTGTTTTTCAACAGTCTGACCACTTTTCTGTAGACGTGCTGTGGTTTGCTGGGCATCCGCTGTAGTCCCTAGTCACCTTGGATTTTTCAGTACCTGGAGGTATCACCAGTGAAGACTGTGCAATAGCAAGGATGGCAGCCTGCCCCTTCTGCTGGGAGCATCCCAGGGTGGTACAGGCCTGTTGGCAGCCTGAACTCACCTTAGGAGGTGGCTGGAGACCCTGGTTGGGAAGTCTCACCCTGCCAGGAGGAATGGAATCAGAGACCCACTTAAAGAAGCAGTCTAGCCCTACTTTCATAGAGCAGCCAAGCTGTGCTGTGAGGTATTGTTTCTGTCCACTATAGGGTTGGGCTGTCCAAAGCCTTGAGACTGGAATGGCTAAGTAGCTGAAACAGCAAAGATGACAGCCCACCTCTCCCTCTAGTAGCTCTGTCCTAGAAAGTTTTCAAACCTCTGTCACCAGAGAACATCAGTGGGAGTGGGTAGAATCCTGCCCATTGAGAAGGAACAGATCAGGGGCCTGCTTAAGAAAGCAGTCTGGCCATGCTTTTGTAGAGCAGCTGTGCTATGTGGGGGTACTACTTCTGCCCCTGGATGGTTTAGTTTCTCCTAAGCCTGCAGGCTGGAACAGCTGAATTGTCCAAACAGCAAAGATGGTAACCAGTTCCTCCCTCCATCTTAGAGAGAAATCAAAACTCTGTCTGCCAGAGAATATGAGTGGGGCTGGCTGGAGGCCCTGGTTAGGAGGCCTTGCTCTCAGATGAAGAATTGTTTGGGGTTCTGCTTAAAGAAGCAGTCTCGCCATGTTTTGGTAGAGCAGCTGTGCTGTTGTAGAGGGTCCCTTCTGTCCCTGGTCAGGTGGATTTGGACTCTCCTAAACCTGCAGGCAGGAATGGCTGAGTCGTTCAAATAGCAAAGATAGTGGCCTGCCTCTCCCTCTGGCAACTCCATTCTGCCCCAGATAAGTGCAACACTGTTGCCAGGGGCTGGCTGGAAATCTAAGACAGTGGGTCTTCTCTTGTGAGGTGCTGTGGAACTGGGGCCCACAGACCAATGCCAGTGGGCCTCCTGGATTCAGCTCTATTCCTAGTGGTGTGTGTGTAGATCTGACCTCTCGCCTTGCCTGAGTTGCAGTCACCCCTGCTGAGGATCCTGGGGCTAAAGTATGTGAAGCTTCTCGGAATCTGTGCATGCCTGAGCAGCTGCTCTGCCGAGACTTCACACAGCTCTGTGTGTCAGACCAAAGGCCCTGGTGGAGTAGGTTCACGAGGAGATCTCCTGAGCTGAGGGTTGCAAACACCAGAGCGAGAAGTGTGGTTTCCCAGGGCCTCACATTCACTCACTGCTTCCCTGGCTTGGCTCCATGTTGCTCCCAGGTAGACCGTTGCCCTGCCCTGCTTTTCTCCATTCTCCGTGGCTCAAACTATTTCCCTGATCAGTCCCAATGCGAGAACCTGAATGTTTCAGTTGAAGTTTCTGTATTTACTAGCCCCTTTTGTTCCTCTCTGTGAGAGCCCTGCACTGTAGCTGCTTCTAGTCAGCCATCTTCACTCCCTGACAATTCTTTTTCCTGTGATTATTTGCCACTCATATATCTTCTTTGGTAAAATCTGTTCAAACCTTTTAACCAGTTTTTGAAAATAAGTTGGTTTTCTTATTACTGAGTTTTAAGCATTGTTTATACATTCTAGCTACATGTCTCTTTTAAAAAATGTAACTTGCAAATGTTCCCCTTGAGCCTTTCTTTTTATTGTCTTAACTGCATTTGAAGAGCAAAAGTTGTAAACTTTGCTGCAGTCGAGTTTATCAATTTTTTTCCTTTATAGATTGTGCTTTTGCTGTATCTAAAAACTCCTTCTTGACCCAAAGGTACCAAGGCTGCTTCTTGTTTTTTTTCTTTTGGAAATTTTATTTTCATTTTATAAAGTTTAGGTGCTGCATTTATTTGAATAAATTTTTGTATATGGTGTAAGTTATGGATCTCCAATTATTTCAGTACCATTTATTGCAAAGATGATTCTGTTTATTGAATTGCTTTGCATCTTTGTTGAAACTCAATTGCCCATACATGTGTGGGCCTATTTTTAAATTCTACTTTGTTCCATTGGTATATTTGTTCATCTGTATGCTAATGACACACTGTCTTACTAGAGTTTTATTAGACTTGAAATTAAGTTGTTTTAGTCTTCCATCTGCATTCCTTTTCAAAGCCATGCTGGCTTTTTGTGATGGTTGGTATTCAGAAAACCTCTCCCAATCTCTGGACTGGGCCCTTTGTGCAGCTCTGTCTTCCCTGGTACTCTGCTCCTCATGGACTCCAACTGCCTTGATCTTGGCTCTGTCTCATCAACTCAGTGAATCCACCAGCTTCTTCCAGGTTTCCTCTCCCTGTATTGTATCCTAGAAATGCTCTTAAGATGAGATGCTGGGTCAGTCATAAGGGTCACTTCATTTGTTTCCCATCTCTCAAGTATTATTGTCCTTTGTTGCCTGATGTTCAGTATGTTGCAAACCATTGTTTCATATATTGTGTTTTTACTTAGTTGTTTCAGGATGGAGGGTGTAGCTGTTACTCCATCTAAGTCAGAAGTGAAGACACAAAAATGACTATTTTTCTGTGTAATCTACTAGAGGAGCTACTAGCAAAATTGGAGATCCTAATTCTTTTTGCTTTTTCTATGTTGGATTTAATCATTTGGGTTAACCTCCACATTACAATTTGAAAATCGTGTTAAGAGGTTTGGCCTAGCAGTGGCTATGTCAAAACAGAACAAAATGCAGTTGTTTCAATTCCCATGTAATTAATGGCAGCTCAACATTTGGTGACTTGTGGGTATATGGTGAGTTCTGATAGAGCAGACATAACAGGATATATTTTCAGAGATGCTGCTTGTCAAGGTCAATTCAATTCTACATACTAGATACGGTTTCTTTTCTGTCTGTTCTGTTTGGGAAACTTCAAGTAGTTTGGCATGGAGAAGCATAGTGTGTGTGGTGGGGAAGTGGAAAGGGAGACTAAGGGACAAAGGAGTATTGTTAAAAGATAAGGATAGAATAGTAGATAGGGTCTGGATGCAGTAGCTTTGCATACAGTAATGTGAAATTTGGATTACACTGAAGGCAACAGAGTCTGGTTAATTTTAAAGAGTTTGGTGACATTTACTCTTTAGAAATAGTACTCTGATGCCAGGCATGATGGCTCACACCTATAATCCCAGAACTTTGGGAGACAGAGATGGGGGGAGCACTTGAGGCCAAAAGTTCAAGTCCAGCTTGGGAAACATAGTGAGACCTCATTTCTATTAAAAATTTAAAACATTCACGAGGTCAAGAGATTGAGACCATTCTGGCCAACATGGTGAAACCCCGTCTCTACTAAAAATACAAAAATTAGCTGGGCGTGGTGGCATACGCCTGTAGTTCAAGCTACTTGGGAGGCTGAGGCAGGAGAATTGCTTGAACCTGGGAGGCAGAGGTTGCAGTGAGCCTAGATCATGCTACTGGACTCCAGCCTGGCAACAGAGCGAGACTCTGTCTCAAAAATAAATAGATAAATAAAATAAATAGCCAGTCATGGTGGCATGTGCCTGTGGTCCCAGCTACTTAGAAGGCTGAGGTGGTAGCATCACTTGAGCCCAGGAACTCAAGGTTGCAATGAGCTATGATCACACCATTGCATTCCAGCCAGGGTGACTAGATCCCTGTCTCCAAAAAAAAAAAAAAAAAAAAATTTGCTCTGGCAGAAGAATCTGGACAATGCTTGAATGGGGTTTGATATAACCCCATTCATGATATAACAATCATGTTATATGCAGGAGGGTCTTTAGGAGGGTGTTGGAATAGTCTTGGTGAGGATGGAGGAAGACCTCGGGGAAGCATTAGCCATGGGTTTGGAGAAAAGCAGGTAAGTTCAAGTAATTAAGAGGTAGTGTCAGTGGGACTTTGTAGTTGGGTAAACACATTTGGGGACTGGAAGGAGATGGGGCAGAGGAATCAAGGAGGACTTCTGGTTTTTAGACTCAACTAAATGGGAGAAGTTGGAACTATTGAATAAAAGGATGTGTGTATGTATGTGTATGTGTGTAACAGAACCTCAGAATTTGCTTTTTCTCAGACATTCTGAGTCAATCAGGCCTCTTTCAGTTGCATGTCACATAAGTTCAATTCATAGTAATTTTTTTAAAAAGGAAATTTATTGGGTCGCATAATTGAAAAGTCTGGGAATATTTTAGCTTCAGGCACAACTGAATCCAGCTGTTCAGATATCTGTACATTTTTGTAAATTGAGGATTTTGCATGTGTGTGTGCTTGGTGATGGTGGCAAATTATGGCTTCCATTCTATCAGTCAAATAATCTTAGAGTGGATCTTTGACAATCGTTCCAGTTAAAGTGATGGAACAAAATCTCATTGGATCCATTTGACCTATGTGTCCAATTCTAAGTCCATCCCTACAGACAGGTAGGTAGATAGAATATTCCGATTGGCCAGACTAGGATCATGTGTCCTCCCCAGAAACCAGTGTTCACACAACTGTGTGTGTGATTCACTCTCCTCCCCCTTCCAAGAAAAATGGAAGGACTGCAAAAAGAATGGAAATGGATGCTCATAAGGCAAAGGTAATGCATGTCTCCTATGATTTACTTCCAGTTCTAGAGCAGCAACTGTGCATCGACTGAATGAAATTGCTTAACTCCAGCCACTCTTGAAAGCCTGTGTCATATTTACTCCCCCATCATAGTAACTTGCTGGCTTGTCATTGGACATTGTAACTCCTTTAAGAAGGAAAGATTGATTGTGTACACTGTTAGCATGCTTTCCTACAGTGGAGCTAGTTTCAATTGATTTTAAGCCAAGGAAAGAATCCATATCCCCAATTTGTGTTCATAGTGTGAACTCAATAGGGCTCATAAATGCCTCCTGAATAACAGTGTCATATTGTCAATTACATTTATGTGACATGCATGGAAATAATAGAACTGCACAGTTTCACTGAAACGTGGGCTGTTAGAACTGGTAGGCACCTGAAGAATCATCTAACCTAGTGTTGCTCACACTTTCGCATTCTAGGACCACTACATTAAGTTTTTTCTACTCCATATGAAAGAATTTTATTCAGATAATGCCTGATACTTGCATGGATTCAAGAACCTGAATCCATGTTCTGACAGTTTGAGAATCACCAATCTAGTCCAAATAACTTCATTTTGACAGCTGAGGAAATCAAAGAAATTGAGAACAAAGAGAAGTGATTTGCACAAAGTCATGTAGCAGATGTAGGGCAAGAACCTGGGTCACTTGGACTTTTCTCCCAATTTGGAGCTTTTCCCACATATCAGGCTGAACCTATTGCATGTTTCATTGATAGAGAAAAATTTGGGGTACTTGAAAAATATTTCTGACCTTTAGGGAGGGATTACTAGAGTAATTTCCTAGGCAAATTGGATTTTTAAATTTTGTTCCTTTTATTCCACTTTTCAGAGACATTTATTCTTGTCCCCTGCTTAATAAAAAGAAAAAAGGACCTACCATTTATTCAGCACTGACTCTGAAGTTATTTAATCTTCATGACAGTCTTGTCAATTAGATACTGTGGTTTCCATTTTATAGATAATGAAGGAGGCTCAGACACATGAAGAAAATTGACCAGGTTTGCACAGCTAGTCGGGGTGGGACTTCCTGAGCATCACTGGTGCTCTGCCTTTCCTCTAGTGAACACTTTCTCCAACCAATAAATAAAGACACTTCCCACATGCTGAGAATATCCATGGCTATTTAGTTGGTAGACAATGCAAAATGTTAATAACAATAAAATAATCTACAGTACTAAATTCTTTATGGAAACAATAAGCACCTAACATTTCAGACCTTCAAAAAAAAGCATATGTTGGCTTTTAGTCACTCAGGCTTTCTAAAAAGGATCCTTTCCTCTTTCGGCTAACAGGGATCAGCAAACTGTAGCTTGTGGGCCAAATTTGGCCCACCATCTGTTTTTATGAATAAAGATTTACTGGGACACAGCCAAACCCATTCATTTGTATATTGTTCATGGCTGCTTTTGTGCTACAATGGAAAGTTTGAGTAATTGTGAATGGAGACCATATGGTTCACAAAGCCTAAAATATTTACTATATGGCCTTTTATAGAAAGTTTGCCAACCACTGGTCTACAGGAATAGATTGCAGGCTGTGTCCTCCAGGGACCTATTCACTGATATGCAACTCAAAAACCTCTTTTCCTGGGGCATGGGTGTCAGTGAACAAAGTTCTTGGAGGCATAATGTACTTCAGACAGAGCAGTAGTGCTTTCGTATGTATTAAATCTTGAGTTTTCACAGGTAAATCTGTTCAGCTGTTTCAATAACCTGGAAACAGTTACACAAAAATACAGTTTGTGTTTTCTTGGTAAGTAGGGACCGCCTTGAAGGAGGTAATATGCCTCAGTCATTTCTTACATCATCAAACTCTCCACAGCAAAAATATTGTGATGGATTGTCCTTATAGACCTGTTTTACTTTCTCCCCAAACTTTATGGTCATTATAGGACATATTTCTTAAACTATCAGTATAATTCCACTGGAAACTTCTAGCTCATCAAGTAAATACAATTTTGCAGTAAGCAGTACAACTTCTATTTCCCATATGAATGCTCAAATTCACTTTTTACAGGCACTAGCATTTTCCTACCAGGGCCTGCAGTTAGACAAAGATTTACAGGACTCTCCAGAAATCTGACCTAATGACTCCAGTGCACTCATCACCCAGCCTTCTTCAGAAGAATGTGACAGATTACGGTCTGTGCAACTTGCCATGAACAATGTCCAGCATGCTAAAAAAAAAGTTACTAGACATGCAGAGAAACAGGGAAATGTGAGCCATAGTCAAGAGGAAAAACAGTAAGTAAAGAAAGACAGGGTGGTTCTGAATTTGAAATTAGCAGGCAAGCACTTTAAAGAATTTATTGTACATGTGCTCAAGAATTTTTTTAAAAAGATAGTCATAATTATCGAAAAGAAAGTAAATAAATGGAAAAAACTAAAAAGTGGAACCAAAATAAATTTTAGAACTGGAAATTTTAAAATGAAACACTCACTAAATATTTGGCCTTCCCTTCTGACATCTTCCAAATCTTTCTTATTGGGCCAACCATAGAATCATTTGGGTAAAAAATCAACTAGATTTGTTTTTACCCTTTATAGAAATACTATTTATGTTCTTTAACTTGTAGGAATGCCTATCTACCTGTATGTAGGGAAAATATAAATAAGGGAAGGATTAATACCAAATTCAGGATGTGGTTACCTCTGGGAGGACGGAGGGCAAAATGCTAGGGAAAGGAGTACATTGGGAGCTTTAGATGATAATATTTTACTTCTTAAGCTGGATGCCTGTATATAGATCTTCACTGTATTATTTTTTATTTCTCTTTGTAAATCTTAAGTATTACATGATATGCTTATGTAAAGAAAGACCTCATAAAAATGCAAATGGAGCTGTCATTAATTCTCATCTTACTCATATCAGTTTTCTTTCTTAATAGTAACAATAACAAAGATAGGCCATGAATAGTTGGGAATTCTGGCAGAAGTGGGGACATAGCAGTAGAAAGCATAGAGTTGGAAGTTAAGGAAAATGTATTGGCAAGGACCCCCAAATATCAAATGTCACAGGAGCTCTGGCATGAAATGGAGAAAGAGAGTTCATGAGAGGGTAGGAGGGGGTACTGGCAGTAATTTCCTGCTTGTTAAGCTTTGTCTTTTGCTGCTGTGGTCTAAAAAGATGCTTCTAGAAACAGAGTTAACCTGCTACCTGGTGCATGTGGCTGGGAAGGCCAAGAGAAATCCAGGAGCAGTGTGGAGCCCCTGCACCAGTGGGCTGAAAAAAAGCTGTCAATGTCTATTTTCTAAGGACACTTGGACACAGCTGGCAGAGGCAAGGCAGTCAGCTTACCATTCGGAGGCAGGAAAGTGTTCACAGTGGGGTGGCTGAGTAAGTCTAGGCAAAGAAACACAGAGATAGGAACAAAGGATCAGGAGGTATGAGATCAAGTCCATATTAATATTAACAATGGCTGACATTCATGTAGCACTTACTAACTACATAAAGGGTTTATGGCACCCTTTAAACCCTTTGAATCATCTCACTAAATCCTCAGAACAACCCTGTTAACTAGGTACTCACATGATCTCCATTTAATAGATGAGAAATTAGAGGCTGAAGGTCATACAGTAATAGGAGGTGGAGCTGGGAATGTAGTCGAGGCTGTCTGACCCTAGAGCATATACTTAACTGCAAACTGTTGCCTCAGCAGAATTTTGAAGAACAAGAATGATTATGGCCAGGAGTTGATTCCAACTCACAATCAGAGTGTCCAAGATTCAAGAGTCCAGAGAACAGATTGAGGTCGTCAATCAAATGCTAATAGCTGATTCTGCAAGGGCTGAGCCCTGCCTGCCAGTTCTAAAATAATTGCAGCAGGTGTAATGAAGTTTTTCTGGGCTTGAAGCTTATGCAAATTTTGAAATTCTCTTTAATGCAAAAATATGTTTCTTTAAAAAATGTTACAAAAAATATGACCATATAACACACAGCTGAGGTTTCTCTCAGGGCCTTGGAAGGGGCCCTTGAAGGTTGGGGACATTGAAATTTAAGCTTTCTCAGTGGCTTTGGCTGCTGGCTGTGTGTTTGGGGATCATGTAATTTTGTGGTTTGTGAGACTTTTATTGTCTGTCTCCTCACCTAGAAAGAAACTCTAGTAGAGAGAATGTGTTTTTTAAAAATTATTTTATTATCACATAGGGGTCATTGCTTTGTTGAGATTCTAGGCTGACCTTTATTTTTGCCTTCTGATGGAAACATTTTTCTCAGATTGGGGACATAATATTCAGAGTCCAGTAGAGAAACAGGACATTCTAAGTCTTTCAGAAAGAGTGAAGTTAATATTGGAAATTGGCTAGCCAGGCGATGAAGAGCTGAGAAGCCAGACAGAAGTTCCTGAAGCACCTCTGAGATTAGCAACTGCAGAAAGCTACACCACCCTTAGGAATGGAAAGATGAAGGAGATGGGGTTACAAAAATCTGGAAACCATGGCTATCTCACTGGAGATATGCCCAGTAGAAATAAGCATCATGAAGCGGGGGGACTTTCTACATAGCCCTGGGACAATGGGGAAGAGTCAGCTACTTTTAGAGAGGCTGTTCCTCTTCTCTCATCATTCAGTCTTTCACCAATGCCTTCTACTTATCCAGAGCCAGTTGGCAAGGGAGCCTAGGAAATGTAGTTTTCAGCAGTAAATAGGTCAAGGTAAAGACTGGAAATAGATCTGAGATTCAGAGGTCTCACCACAAGATAAATACTTTTATGGAGTGTTATGAAGCGAGTTGTGAGTCCACTCACCCTACTAAATTCATATGTTGAAGTGCTAATCTCTAGTACCTCAGAATGCAACTGTATTTGGACATAGGTTTTTAAAGACATAGTTAAATTAAAATGAGGTCTTTAGGGTGGGTCTTAATTCAATATGACTGTTATCCTCGTAAGAAAAAATTTGGACACAGGTACAGAGGGAAGACCATGTGACGACACAGGGAGAAGACAGCCATTTACAAGCTGAGGAAACAGACCTCATAAGAAGTCCTACTGGCACCTTAATCTTGGACTTCTAGCCTTCAGAACCACAAGAAAATAAATTTCTGTTAAGCCACCCAGTCTGTGGTACTTTGTTGTGGCAGCCCTAGCAAACTAATACAAAGAGGCTGCAGCATTCTGAGATACCGTGTGTTCCATTGTTGCCCCTGGAGAGTGTCTCCAGTGCTCAATGATTAAACTTTATTGTTCCCAGGTTTCTCCAGCTTCCATTTGCAGAACTCAATTGGGTCATTCCTGCAGATGGAAATCTCATCCATCACCATTCGATTCTCATTTTCTTCCTAGAGATTCCAGGAGATCCTTTCTGTGTTCCCCATCCATGAAGCAGATCAATTCATTGCCTGATTTCAAGAAGTGACCCCTTATCTGTGGGCCAGAAAATAAAGAAGTGGTAAAATTTGCTTCTGAAACTGTCCAACTCCTCAATGAAAAACAAAACTCTTTTTGGAGCCGTCTCAAATTCTACGTGGCAATGGTTAAATAATAATTCCCTTCAGACCAGATGGCAATTTGATGCTTTAGAGGCAAACTGCTACCTTTTCATTTTCCCTCTGCTGCATCACAATTCATGTGGATCACGACAACAGGAGCAGGAGGAAGAACATTCTGCATTTTCTCTCCATCTGTTCCTGTGAGGGCTGTGTGATAACAATATGGCATTCGCTGCAGGATGACAACACAAGGCTCAAGACTCAGACCAGCAGCATCCTATTTTATAATAGGAATCTGTACTGCTAGACCCTGGAGGGAAATGTGGCCAATTCCAGGGCCTGAAAATATGATTGTGTCCAATGATGTAACAAATAAAACAGGGTATTTAGCTATAAAATACCAGGGCTCAAGGCTTGGATGGGACTTCCCATCTGTGTGACCTTGGACAAGTCACCTTCTCATTCTGGACATGAATATCTCCTCTGTCAAGTGGGGACAATGTCTGGCTTACTGACATATTGGACCATTGAATTAAATGCATTACCTTGTGTAGGCATGTGTAGCTCTAAATTAGCACTAACAAAAGCACACACAAGTTGTGATTATTTTGTTGTGATCCTAGACTTTTAAAAAATTTAGGGACAGAAGACTGTTTTCTGCTCTTTTTTGCTGAATATATAGAGAGGCAAATATAATTCCCCACCACCCAAGTCACTGGGTAATTTATGATTGAAAGCTTTGGCTTCATTGCATAGCGGAGACATTGGAAGAACTAAGAAAACCTAGAATGGTAATTTCTCCCATTAAAAAAATCCACATTTCAAGGTATTTCTCCCTAAATAATTTCTTTAAGTATAGTGTTATTCATGCAGCAGGGTAATTTCTCTTGTCAGCTTTACTGAGGTACAATTTACATACAATAAAATGCACCAATTTCAAGTATACTATTCAAAGAGATTTGACAAATATATGCAGTTTTGAAACCACCGTAATTGACTGGGTAATCTTTGCAGATAATGATTTATGATTTTCCTGCTCTCCATTTTCCAAAATGAGTAGTGGGCTCTAGCTTCCTGGCTTGGAGAGGTTTGTGGCTGTACGAAGGGCAAACATGGGCTGTAAGATGAGCCTTTCTGTAACTTTGCTTTTCAGCATCCCCAGGCATGAAGGAGCTTACGATAGGTGTCCTGGTGGGGAAAAAAGGGAGTACCTCAGAGGGAGACGAGAATGCAGACGGTGATGAAGAGGGTGGTGATGATGATGATTAAATGTCAGGTCCCAGTCTCAGGGCTTTTACATGTGTTAGCTCATTTAATCCTCATAACATCCTGTGAGGTAGCTTCTATTTTGTTTCCCATTTTATGGATGAGAAAACTGAAGCACTTTGTGGCAGAGCAAGGGTTTGAACCTGTAATCTACTCTATAGCCTAATGTGTGAAAATAAAAGCATTTTCCTAGAACCAAAAAGAAAAGTTCAGAATCTGGGAAAGCCAGAGAGGAGCTATTATTTTTTTTTCAAGCTGTGGGAAGCAATGCCCTGCTACTTCAGAGAACAATTTCACTGGAGAAGACTAGGCAAAGAAAGGACCTTACAGACGAAGATGATGGATTTGTCAGGGCTAAACAATTTGAAGGGGCACCCCAGTGTCATAGGATTAGGTAGAGACTCTGTGTTCTTTGCTTATGCTTGTAGACAGATCTCCAAGCCAAATGGAGCTTATATATCTAGCCAGTTCATTGGAAAAAGGGCCTGAAGATAATGTTAATCTTCATATGTTCTTAAAATTAATCATAGTTAAAAAACATAACCTCTTATTTTATAGAACTTTGAAAAGGGGAATTGAAACTCACAATTCAAATTCCAGAGCTGGATAATACTTCCCAAAGCAGGAACTCTTCTGGCCTTGAAACAACTATTTTCATTGAACTCTTTTTCCTGGAATGTTAAGGGGGCAAGGAAGACAACATCTGAGAATAACACACCAGATATCTCCTAAAAAAATGAGACAGGAATACCAATGTTAACTGCTCAATTTCTTATATCCCAGGATGTTATCTTCTGAATATAACGTGGGGGTTAAAATATAAGAACCATTAAAGATGAGTGCTTCAGGGTTTACATAAAAGCAATATAGTAAAATATAATGTTTACATTTTAACATTACATGAGAAAAGCAATTCTAGAATACAATACTGATTATATCATTTGTCTGATTAAAATAATTCTGCCTCTCTGCTATACTTGGTGGTATAGCCTGGAGAAAGCCCTTCCACTTTCGCAGGTAGCACTGGTGGAGAACCAGTGGAGCCTCAGCATCACCAGAAAAACCAAGCAAACCAAAATAAAGTCACAAAGGATCTGAGGTTCTGTTGGAAGCACAGGCCACAACTGTAAGTCGACAAATGAGCTAAACCTAAACTTAAACAGGGTGACATTCTGCCAAAATAAGAGACTTAAATTTAAGACCAAAAGCTTCTAACACAATAGACAAAATTACTAGGATATAATAACAAATCACCTACCCACCTACCCAAGAAATGGTACTGGAACAATTGAACATCCATAGGTAAAAAATGAAAAGGAAAACAAAAAGCCTTCAACTAAGTCTCACATATTATATAAAAATTACAGATCATGGACTTACATGTAAACCATAAAACTATAAAATGATAAAACTTCAGGAAAAAACAAAAATTTCAAGGTTTAGGGCATTGAGAACACTAACAAAGGTGCAATCCATAAGAACAAAAATTGATAAATTAGACCTCTTCATAATTAAAAACTTCTACTATGAGAAAACCCATGTGAAGATGATAAAAAGACAAGTTATAGACTTGGAGAAAATATTTGCAAACCACAAATCTGACAAAACACTAGTATCTGGAATATAGAGAGAATTATCAAAGCTCAAGTTAAAAAATAAAGCAAACGATCTAGTTAGAAAATGGGCAAAAGACACGAGATATTTCAATGAAGAGGATGTCCCCATGGTAAACAATCAAACAGATGTTCAACATTCAACACCATTAACCATCAGGTCAAATTGACACCTCACTGAGCTCTCAATATAGCCCTATAAGAATGACTAAAAACAGTTACAGCAATTGCTGGCAAAGTTGCAGAAAAATTGAATAACTCATACCTTGCCGTTGGGAATGTAAGATAGTACCATCATTCTGGAAAATAGTTAGGCAGTTTCTTAAAAAAAACTAAACATACAATTACAATATAATCTAGCAATTTCATTTCTGGGCATTGATCCTAGAGAAACAAAAATTTATATTCATACAAAAAAACCTGTGCATGAATGTTCATATCAGCTTTATTTATAATGGCAAAAAGCTAGAGTAAGTCCAGGTGTTCTTTAATAGGTGAAAGATTAAACCATGGTCCATCTGTATAATACTCAGCATACAACTGATATACTCAGTTGATACAATTGAAATACTCAATGACTTGGATGACTCTCTGAAGAAATAAGTGAAAAAATGCTAATATTTAAGGTAGAATTCCATTTATATAACATTCTTGCAATGACAATATTATAGACGGGGAGATGACTAGTGATTGCCAGAGGCTGAGGATAGGGATGGGTTTTACAGATTGAATTGTATCTCCCCAAAATTCACATGTGGCGGTCCTAACCCCCAGTATCTCAGAATGGGACTTAATATGGAAATAGGGTCATTGCAGATAAAATTAGTTAAGATGAGGTCAACCTGGAGTAGGGTGAGCCCCTAATCCAATTTGAGTGGTGCTCTTTATAAAGGGGGAAATTTGGAGATACACACACAGGGAGAACACTCTGTTACAATGAAAGCAGAGATCTGTAAGTCAAGGAACACCCAAGATGGCCAGCAAACCATCAGAAGCTAGGAAATGAAACAGGATTCTCTCGTACCACACAGAAGGAACCCAGCTTGCTGAACCATTGATCTCGGACCCCTAGCCTCCAGAACTGTGAGACAATAAATTTCTGTTTTAGCCATCCAGTTTGTGGTGCTTTATAATGGCAATCCTAGCAAACTAATACAGGGGCTGAAGGTGGTAGGAGGAAAGTGAATTTCGCCATAAGGGGTAGTAAGAGAGATCCTCATGGTGCAGGAACGTTCTGAATCTTGGCTGCATCAGTGTCGACGTCCTGGATGGGATATTGTACTATAGTTTTGCAAACATTGTGGTAAACTGGGTAAATGGTACAGGATCTCTGTTATTTCTTACAACTGCATCTGAATCTACAATTGACTCAAAAATTCTGAAATATATTTGACATGCTGGAAAAATATATATTTGCAAATGTACTCTTCTATTTAACATATAAAGTTTAGTTATCATTTTTGAAGAATATGTATGTTCCCAGAATGTTTGAGGTGAATATACTAGCCATGTAGCTGGAAGACCACAGCCTTGACTTCAACATGGGTCTAGGAAGCTGGCAGGCAGAGACTAGTTGAGAGAAGCCCTGTGGGGAGGAAGGGCAATAATAATCTGAAAGTAGAGGCTTGTGTTGGAGAGAGGAAATATTTAAAATTGGAGCAAAGGCTCAATTGGTATTGATTTTCTCCTTGTGGCTATTTCCCCAGAAGAGGCTTGGAGCCTTAGGGCATTGCCTGTCTGTGTCCACCCTTGCTCCATCCTGCTCCATCCTGCTCCATCCTGCTCCATCCTGTTACTCCCTCCCACCATGTTTAAAGGTTGTCTGCATTTTCAGCCAAGCAGTCTCTAGAGTTCTCCACCAATATGGAGATGACCTGCTTGCTCATCTGCAAATAAAGAGCCAAATAAAGTTAGATGGGGAAGAGGGTTTTTGTATGTGGTTTGTGACACCAAGAAGGGGTATGGGGAGAGGATGCAAAACTGTACCCTTTTTATCCTATTAAACAAGTTCCTTCTCTTTTATCTTTTGTGCCTCAAGCACAGGAAAAATGTCTGCTTTTGGTGTCTACTGATCTGCTTGTTTTCTTTCTTTAGAAAACTTGACAAACTAAATAACATAATGTAGCAAAGCAGCTGCCATGGAATTCGGCACAGTGTAGATCCACCTTCAACAGTGTGGTTAGTGGAAAGAGCATTAGCTTTGCAGGCTGAGGGGCCTGTGTTCAAACCCCTCACCCTCAGCTTAGATGCTGATCAGCTTCATGACGTAGGTGACCTAATTACTGACTCAAAGCCTCAGCTTCCTCAACTGTAAGATGGAAATAAGAGGGTTTTTTGGGAGAGGATTTAATGTGATAATAAATTACCAAGATAAGTGCTTAAAGTTTAGTAAGTACTCAATAAATGTTTATTTCCTTCCTTTCCTCTTTCCTGGAGAGCTGAATTTGGAACTAAATAGCATTCTTCTCTCAAGCACCACTTGGAAGGGATCATGGATGAGATAATAAGTCTATTAGTTGTCTATTGCTGCATAAGAAATTACCCCCAAATTTAGTGGTTTAAAACAATAAACATTTATTATTTCACAGTTTCTGTGGATCGTAAATCTACATGTTCCTGTCTCAGGATCTTAAGGCTTTAATCACTGTGCCATCCAGGGCTGCAATCTCATATGAAGGCTTGACTGGGGAAGGAACTGCTTCCAAATGTACTCTTGGATTTGGCAGCATTCTGTTTCTTGTGGATTGCTGGACGTGGGTTCTTTGCTGGCAGTTGGCCTGAGATCTCCCCGAGTTGCCATGTGGGTCTCTCCTAAGGACAGCTCACAACATGGCAACTGGAGTATAGCAGAGGAAACAATAGAGAGCAAGAGGGAATAAGCAAGACACAAGCCAGAGTCTTTTTTTGTAACCCAAACTCATCCCTTTTGTTGTATTCTATTCATTAGAAGCAAATTGTTAGGTCCAGCTCACAAGGGGAAGGAATTACACAAGGATATGAATACT
Organism: Theropithecus gelada; assembly: GCF_003255815.1. NCBI lineage: Eukaryota > Metazoa > Chordata > Mammalia > Primates > Cercopithecidae > Theropithecus > Theropithecus gelada. Next base: position 108,582,478 of record NC_037677.1, on the reverse strand, counting down.
TGGAGGTGGGGATCATTGGGAGTCACATTAAAGGCTGCCTACTACCTTTTGCCCTCTGGTCACTAAGAAGTCACATCTCTCTCACATGCAAAGTATATTCAATCATTCCCAAGAACCCCAAATGCCCCCATTTATAAAGTATCGGCTCTGTGTTCCAAATATCATGATGCATATCAGGTTCGGGGGAGGATGAGACTCCTTGAATATAGTTAAGCAGAGTTTCTTGAGTACGGTTTCTGTCAATATGAGGATCTATGAAATTAAATAGATGGGCCCCACTCAACATAAGGTGGTGGGGCAGGCATAATCTAATTGCTATAGACATTCCTGTTCAAAAGAGAAAAATGTGAGCCTACAGAGTGGTAGGTAGCTGGTCTATAGAAATTTTGGAATTTCCATGGGAAGTGTCCCAAACTTCATAATTATGCTTTTTTTTTTGTAACCACACTTCAAAATTCCCATTTAGACGGCATCCTCATCTTAGCTCAAAGGTGACTGTAGTGTAGTCAGGTCAGATGAGGATTTAAATTATGATCTCAGCAGTCAGTCAGCATTTCTGAACTCAGTTTTCCTATCTGTAAAGTGGGAATCATATTTTCCTCTCTCAGGTTGCTAAGAGGATGAACAGGAAAAGAGATGTTACATGTAGAGCTCTAGACAGCTGAACACAGAGTAAGCACACAATAAATGTTCCCTTCTGCCTTCAGTTAATTAGTGAATGAGTAAAATCATCTGATAAACTAATTCATAAGAAGGTTATTGGAAAGTTAACAACTGATTTTTATAGGCTTAATATAGCTCCATTTAATGGCTTATGGATTCCTGCATGCTCAGGCTCCACTAGAGGCATCTATTAAGGCAGAAAAAAGGGCAGTTAGGTGCCAAGCAGCTTCAGAGCTAGATGCTGGACCTCCCTGGGCCAGGCTGGGTAGGGATGCTCTATCAAGATGCCATGGTTCTTGTGCAGGTCTGAAATTGTGTGTGGGAGAGAGATGTCTTCACATGGGAGGCTTCCAAGTTGAGTGGCGGTGGCCACTGAGAATGAAAGTAAATTGTTTCTCCTGGTTCTGAGGCAGTCATCTTGAGAGGCAGTGTAGAATAGAGGTTACAGAGCACAGCTTCTTGTGCCAGACTTCCTGGGGCTGAATTGTGGCCCTATCACCTACTAGCTCTATGACCTTGGGCAAGTCACTTTATTTTTTTTTGTTGTTGCCTCATTCCCAGTAGTAATAGTGTCTACCTCATAGGATTATGGTGAAGATTAAGTGAGTTCATTTAAATGAAGCAATTAGAACCATGCCTAGCACAGAGTAAGCATTATATAAATGTTGACTATTATTACTATTTCAAGCTTGGGAAAGCTGCTCAAACAGATTTGGCCATGGTCAGCCATCTTGCCCCAGAGTACTCATACTGAGTACAACAGCAGGAGGCACCTGGGAATAAGCAGCAGCTTATTATAATAGACTTAATGGTAATACCTCCAATTTATACAACATAAATAGTACTGAGCCCTATACTTGGAGCATTATAATGTAAGATTTTAATTAGGAGGGAAAAGGAAAAAAAAAGGAAACAGTTGAGAAGTATTTGAAACAAAGAGAAAATAAACCAGGGACTTGGTTGTGGAAGAACCAACAAGACAATCTGGGACAAGCGACAACCCAGAAATTAGCCATAGCAAGCATGTACCTCCATCCCTGGGCTGGAAGGACAACAGGAGGGTGAAGGGTAACTGGAGGCCATGGGATGGGATTACTCAGTAGGAGCTAGAACCATGGTGGAAAAATCTGGTGGGAATAAGCCATAACAGAAGTCACTGCACAGATGCCACCAAGTCAGAGAGAGAGACGGAGAATGCCACGGCTTCTTCCTTTTTCCCACCTTCCAGTCTCTCTTGGGGTTTCCTGTTGGCCAAGTCAGCCAAGAACCATAGCATATAGGCAACAGCCCCCTACCGTAGGAAGCAGACCATTGGAAGGATGAAAAATCAATCTGAGAACAAGAAGACCCAGGACCGGCTCAATGCATCATTATCATAAACATGAGGAAGGCACTTTTATTCCCCAGTTTATAGATGGAGATATTAAGGCTGAGGGAGATTCAGTTAATAATTCAAGTGTTCATAGCTGGTGAAATGATAGAGGCAGGAGTAGAATTCAAACTGGCCTGACTTTGAGGTCCATGTCTGTCCACTGTACGGAAGACTTCTTGACTCAGTCTTACGTGCATGTGCTCTACCCCTCAGACTTACAGACACCACAGTCTAGGTCCCTGTACAGAACCTCTTCATTGCATTTGACTGTTCTCGTGGACTGCTGGGCTATTCTTGCTTGACTCAAAGGGGTGTTACTTTTTTTTTTCCTTGAGGCAGGGCGTTACTCTTTTGCCCAGGCTGGAGTGCAGTGGCACAATCATGGCTCACTGCAGTCTTGACCTCCCAGACTCAAGCATTCCTCCCACCTCAGCCTCCTGAGTAGCTGGAACTTGGGACTATAAGTGCACACCACTAGGCCTGGCTTTTTTTTTTTTTTTTTCCCTCATAGAAACAGGGTTTTGCCATGTTGCTTATGTTGGTCTTGAACTCCTGGGCTCAGGTGATCCACCTGCCTCAGCCTCCCGAAGTGCTAGGATTACAGGCCTGAGCCACCATGCCCGGCCAAAAGGGTGTTACTTTAATGACAACTCTTCAGGTGTTTGAGTAGGTTAGGGATGGAGGTCTTTGAAGTCCATGGACCTAAGCTTTCCTAGTTGCACCATGGCCCAAAGCCTCTGTCATGCTGGGACCCAAACTTGATGTTTCAGAATCACATTGTGGGAGCTTTTAAAACTTAAATCTCTTCATTGCTGAAGACTATGAATCAGACAAGCTAAGAGGAGCCAGGAATTTAAAGTGCTGTACATGTTTTTAAAACTTTCTAGATTTCTCCAAAGCCAAGCCCTAACTGGTATCCCTTGGTGTTACCATCTGTTCTGATGGCCTGCGTGGATGGTCAGAAGTTGCTTTGTTCAAATTAAGTCATTAAAGGTCATATTAGCATCCCGGCTGTCCGAGCATCTGGAGTGAATATAGGGGGAGGTCAGAAAAATTTTCTGGCCCCAGAACCCTACAAATAGCCTCACTGGCATAGGCTGGAATGATTTGTATGCATTACTAAACTCTGTTTGATATGCAAACACGCTAGTCAGTATTTGGCTGTCTTTCGAAGAAGGAACTCTCTGTCCTGTTTACATTTTGCTGCTTCTATTTGATATGCTAGCATTTTAAATTCACTTTTAAGAGTCTGTAGAGGATCTCTACCAAGAGGGGCTGCCTGACGCAATAGCTATCTCACGTCTGCCATTCCCAGATACTCAAACTTCTTAGGCTAACCTGGAGCCATCTCAGGGCTGAGAATTTAGAGACACAGCTCAGAGAGTAATTTAATACGCGATTGTCTCTCAATAGGAGTCTTACCTAGAGGTGTTTTTTTGGTGGTTGTTTTTGTTTTTGTTTTTTTTAAAAAAACAAGATAAATCAATACCAGAATAAAATTCTTAAGTTGCTAAGGGCCTTAATTCTGGATGCACTTTAAAATAAAGGCAGTGAGCTATAAAATATTTATGTAAATGTTTCTCCAGTGGGAATTCTGAATTCTGATTAAATCGGTCTGTGGGATGAGTTTGGGCATTTATATGGCATTTATATATAGTTAAGCTCCCCAAGTGATTCTAATAAATTAATGAATTAGGAAGAACCAAGTGTGATGCCTTCCTACCTCGAAACCAGGTAAGCCTAGCTTCAGACGCTGAGGTCTAGGATTTAAAAGCTGTGTGATCTTATTCAATTTCTTTGAGCTGGTGGCATGACAAGAGGCTTGGGTGAGGTAGAAGGAGCTGGGGGAGGAGCCCACCCTAGACGTTGGCAATATGTGCGCACATTGTCTGGAAAATTTCAAGGAATAACAGCAAATCAAAGTAAATCTGCTTTTTGTTTTCACTAAACACTAGCAATTTTAGATAACATTAGAAATAAAGTACTCTTCCCCAAAGGGATGACTATTCCCACTCTCATCTCCCCTCTACAGTCTGGTATGCCATTGAACTTGTTTCCTCATCTGTAAAGCTGGGTAAAATAAAGATAAAAGTACCTACTTTGTAGGGTCGTCTTTGTAGTTTAGAAAAAGTTTGTACAAAATGTTTCTTGATCACTGTCCTAGATAGACTCTCCTGGCAGACTGCCTGGCTTGAATCCCAACTCCATTATTGCAACTTTGAATTAGTTACTTAGTTCCTCTGCCTCAATTTTCCTCACCTGTAAATTGGGATAAGCAATCACCTACTTCATAGCACTGACTTGTTAATGAGGTAATAAATACAAAGTATTTTGGATCATGCTTGACACATAGTAAACCCTCAATATATATTAGCTATTATTACTGGCATATACTTAGATGTTTATTTACTTGTAATTATTTTATGGTAAATCAATATGTTAAGCACCGATACCTCTAATAAGTGCCATTTATTTCCTTACTGATCAGAATAGAAAGTTCCCTATCCTATAATGATGTCAAAAGAGTGAACTCCCTCAGCATCCCTTGGTACCAGGTACCTTGTCTACTCTAAAAATCTTGCACTTTCATCCCTTTCCTCACATATCTATTCTGGAAATGGACAAGACCTCATAACTGACATTTTAGGACTTCATTTTGACATTTTGTAATTGACATTGTCAGTCACCTGCCTCAAATACAATAAGATCTTATTTATAATGCAGAATCTTAGGAAAGAAAGTTAAAAAAGCATGCCACATAGGTATGCAATTCTGGTTAAAAATAAAATTTTCACTTACAAATGATGACATCACTTAATCTTATTACTCTAAGAATATTAACTGTAGTATTTAACACTGTTTAGCACTCAAAGTACACCATGTACGACGCTAAGAACTTGACAAGCATTGTCTTATTTAATTCTCATTACAACTCTGTCAGAGCAGTTCTATTACTGGCCGTGTTCTACAGGTGAAGAAATGAAAGCCAAAGAAGGTAAGCACTGGTCTGATAAGTACATCTAATAAGGGTTAGCTTCAAACCCAGGCCTCTGTCTCTGAAATCCATGTTCTTAATAACTGCCACCATCAGCGTGTGTACACACGTCAATTTCTCATAGCACATGTTGCCTGTAGAGTTATAAGTTGTTGAGTTTACATTCTGAGCAGCCGTGTCTGCAGGTCTGGAGATACAAAGTCATTCTGAGAGGAAATTCTCCATCCACAGAATTAGTTCTATATTTGGAGTTTATTTTACACAGATTTTAGAGCCAGCACATACCCCTCATAAGGGTAGAGTATCGGAGTGTAGCCTTGCCAACTTCATTTGGGCAGTTTTCTGGTTTTCATTCCACTTGGAGAAGTTCATCCCTGCCATTACATAATTACAGCACCTGTACATCAATGGGCACCTGGGATGTCTTATACTTGCTTTTCCTAGCTAGATCTGGTCCTTTGTAGTGCAGCCCAACCCACTCTGGAAGAATTCTCTCTGGTTGATGTTTCTGTTGGAATTCACTCTTGGCTGGAATGGTGCTCTTGTAATTTTCCATGTCCATCCACAGGCCTTTGTCTTCTGCCATATATTCCCAGCCCCTTTCCTCAGGATCCATTTCCATGCACTCATTTTCTAACTCATTATCGCAATGGCCATTACAATTACAACTGGCTTCTTAATTCATAGCTGCTCTGATCATCATGACAATTATGGTTAATTCACAGCAGCTCTTATTGTTGTCATTATTATTCATTTATTCAGTTTCGTTTTTAATATAATTATGGCTTGAGCCAGGGCATCCCAGGTCTCCACAGGGTGAGAGTATACCATGCAGTGTGGTGCAATCAAAGTAGCATAGGCCTCTGTATTGCAAAAACAATATTACAATAATAAAAGAAGTTGAAAAGAAAAAAATTACTCCTAATTTAACCACTCTTGCAAAACTGTTTTAATTTTCCCCAAGCTTCTTTCTAAATTAACTCAATGCTTTTACATTGTAGTAATTACAGTGTAACTATGTTTTTTTTCTTTCAGTTGACACTATACCAAATACAGTTTTCCAAGTTATTTTACTGTCCCCATAAATTTGATGTTCAATTAGAATCTCTCTAGCTGTATGACCTTCAGCCTGTTAACACAGACTTTGTGAGGTATACTGAAAACATAATTTATAATGCTTTCCTGTCTTATGAGGTGAAGAGTCGTTGAGAAAGTAAATATGCAGATATTTAGCTGAGGACTCAGAGAAGAGAGTTTCTATACGTGTTAGCTTCTATTTCATCTCTCCTCAAATTTTGACTCCAGTGGTCGATTTTTGATCAATATCTCCACCTTTGGGGCTGAAAGCTTAGTAATTGAAATTCCTCTTAAAATACAGATATTTTTTGGAGTTTACTAATAAGCATTGTAAATTAACACTTGAATTTTGTGAGCCATTCCCCACTGGGAAGACATACATGGGAAGACATACTTGGCCATTTTGCTGGGCCAGTTCAGATAATGACTACCTTAAAGATAGCTGTCTTTCTTCAGACTTCTTGTTCTAGGCCAAAAGACTTGACAACCGCATATCTTAAAAATGTCAATCTTTCAATTTCATTGATTACAAAAAACAATGTTAAACTTGAAAAGGCATTTAAAAATTTGTATATATCCTCTGTGACTTCACCACACTCATATAACTGGCTGCTTATTAGATAATAATAATGATCTATATTAAATTTGGCATTCTGCCTTTGCCTACTGCTGAGTGCCACAACTTTCATTAGTAATTCCTGCAATATTATCCATCAAGTTAATGTCCTCTAATTTACTAGTTCATCCTCCTATGTTTGGACATGTAGATGGTTTTCAGTGGTTTTGTATTATACATAATACTGTAGTAAGCAGCTTCACCTATGAATCATTTGTCTCATTTTTCTTTATTTAAAATACTTCTCCAGGACAAATTATCAGGAGCAGGATTATGGATACATAGGGAAGAAGCTACTTAATAGTTCTCAAAGGGTCCTAGATGCAGCTTTCCACAAGATCTGTAAATTTAACACTCATTTAATATAGCAAATGTTTTACTCATATTCAGGGTAGCAAATTAATACCAATTCCAACCATAGAAAAGTAGATTAAGGGACATTTTATAAAATGAAAAAATATTATACCATTTTTTGAGCAAGTAAGCAATCATTCAGTTCCCCCTCCCCTCCCCTCCCCTCGCCTCTTCTCGCCTCTCCTCCCCTCCCCTCGCCTCTCTTCCCCTCCCCTCTCCTCTCCTCCCCTCGCCTCTCCTCCCCTCGCCTCTCCTCCCCTCGCCTCTCCTCCCCTCTCCTTGCCTCTTCTCGCCTTTCCTCCCTTTCCCATTCCATTAGTCTCAGCTATGCCCTCAGTGTGTGTTAGGTACCCTAAGTGAAAAAGTAAGAGAATGAAATAGAGAAAACAGGAATAACTAGACTAATATAATGCATTATGGCTTAAGGACAAATAATCCTAACATGGAGTTTAACAAAAACCCTATAAAGGCTAAAAGACAAATATTATCCCATTTTATAGATGATAGAACTGAGACTCAAGATGGCACAGTGACTCGGCAGTGGTCCCCTGGTTGGTCAGCTGCCTAGCTGAAATGCTGACTCCCATCTCTTGGTCTTCTGATCTCAAGATCAGTGTTCTTTAAATGCACAAATTCTGTTGCCCTTAAGGAGTTTATGAAGTAGTCATAGAACAAATCAGGAAATTTTACAGTTAAGTGCTGGTTTCTATGATAACGATGATAATACAACAAAACCACCTAACATTCATTCATTGTTTACTATGTATCAGGAATGTATGCTATCTTGTTTAATTCTCACTGTAATCCTATAAAGCAGGTGTTGTTATCTTCATAAATCAGGAAACAGGATCACAGAGAAGTTAAATAACTTGCTCAAGAACAAAGTGCTAAGAAGTAACAGAACCAGAATTTGAAACCAGGAAGCTTAATAGTGAAGCTCCTGCTTCCCATACTAATGTGTAAGGGAAGTGGGAGCCACGGACTTGCTATGGGACCTTAGACACTTTTTTTTTTTTTTGAGATGGAGTCTAAATGTGTCACCCAGGCTGGAGTACAGTTATGTGATCTCAGCTCACTATAACTTCCACCTCCCAGGTTCAAGCGATTCTCATGCCTCAGCCTCCCAAGTAGCTGGGACTACAGACGTGCATCACCATGCCTGGCTAAGTTTTGTATTTTTTAATAGAGATGGGGTTTTACCATGTTGGCCAGGTTGGGCTTGAACTCCTGACCTCAAGTGATCCACCCACCTTGACCTCCCAAAGTGTTGGGATTACAGGTGTGAGCCACCGCAGTCAGCCCCTTAGACATATTTCTTAACTTTGATCTCCACTAAGTTCCTTCCTGGCCCTGAAAATGGACCTTCTTCCACCTTGTTCTGTGAAAAAGCAGCTTTAGGAGCCTGCTTGCAGCATCAAGGGCAGTTTGCATTGGGCATGCAGAGGAGCAGACCAGCACTTCACCAGCACTTCTGAACCAAGATGTCAACTGAGTGGCCTGTGGCAAAAAAAGAGGTTTTGAATTCCCTTTGTTCTCCCCTTTTATGTTGTCCAAAGAAAAACCAAAGCCAAAAATGCCCTTTGAAGCTATTTTCTATGTGAAAAAGTAAATAGAACCCTTCCTAATGCAAGATTCCAGACTTGGAGTGGGATTTCAGTAAAGCTGCCCTGATGGCCAATGCTCTGGGACCACTGCCTGGTGAGGAGATGGACCCAGAGTGGCAGCCAGAGCCGACTCCTTATGTTCCTTCATCCCATTCACTAAATTCTGTTCCTGACCATTTCAATTGTTTAAGCCATATGAATGAGAAGCTTTGAGCATCCTTTGAATAACACAAAGTCAGTTAGTATGATAAATACTAATAAGCTTGATTCTTGCCTTGTGTTCAGAATGCCAATGGCTGTGCTTTGAGTTGATGGAGAGGGTGTGAAGAGGAGGAAGGGAACTTATCTGGGAGAGTGATTTCTGCAATACCCTCTTGGGTTCTGTAGAAATTTTCTTGCCCATCCATCCCCCCATCCACATGAGCGTGTGCGTGCACGCTAACACACACACACAGCACAAATCCACATAGCACACACCTGTGTGCACAGACTCCCTTGATGACAAGAGTGGTTTTGGCTATTGTTGTGGCCACTGGTTACCTTAAAATAATGAGAATAACAAAATATTCCTGTTTCCAGGGTAGTATTCTCTTTGGGAATATACACCATATGTCCTTTATTCCTTTCCCCCTAACTCACAAGAAAGGGAAATGTCCCCAGTTCCCACAGGCTTTTACTTGGAGCTCTGAATTTCTGATTATGTGGTGAAATGCTTTATAGCCTGGTGAGGGAGTGAAACAAAGATTATAGCCTGGTGGACTCACTTGAGCAGCATTTTGTTTGGCCTGCACAGATGTCCATGAAATACTAAACCTCAGGAGATTTGACATCAAAATCTGATGTGTTAGCTTTTCTTGGGAAGCTAGGTGATCTAGCAACATGTAATGACCTTCCTATTTGACAGCACATGGTTGGCACTAAGCAGAAGCAGTCACTTCCTTCACCACAGTCTCCATGTGCCCCTCTTAATGCATCTATGTCCCTGATGGCTTTCTTTGAGATTTGGTTTTGCATTGCATGATTTAACAGTCTGAGAGTAAAGGTGGAGCCTGGAGACCCTCTGTCTCGGTGATCATAGCCAAACTGGCTTGTTAGCATCACATTGGTAGCTTCCTGTCATTCCTGCCCCATGGATGACCACTTGATGGCCAAGGAAGGGATGGGGTTGCTGGTTAAGCGAAGGCCACCTGCCACTCACTCTGTAGGGCATGCACCATGTGCTGACCATTCCATTCATCTTTGACTGCCTAGCACTGAGCTAAGGGGTGTGTGTACAGGAATCATGGTCAACCTTCCAGGAGCTTACTCCTTTCCTGACAGCCCACAATTTGGTTATTGAGGTGGTTTGCCTTGTAGTCACCATCATTGTATTCGTTGTTAAGGTTAAGGTAAACTGTTTTGGCCAGTGTACTATATTCAACTCACAGCTCCCCACTTGTTGTATGAGAATACAGCTTTATCCAAACATCCAGGAACACAGACATCTCATCCATTTTGCACATGTATACATACACACAAACATTTTGCCTCACTCTTGCCTTCCCTAGCCTCAACCTTTTTGTCCCAGGACAGGGGTTTGAATATTAGTGACAGACTTTGACCTTTTGGTTTATTGAGAGATTAACATCAAAAGACTTCGATCCACTCCTATTGGACTGACCAATAGGTCTGAGGTTGGTTAAATGCAAATGATTGATTAGCTGTTGATGTCACTCATGCTTACATTTTCCTCACTAATTAATCCTTGAACATTTCATACTAGATACTATTCACTGGTTGACCAGGATGTGTTTAGAGAATATTCTCTAAGTGAGTCAAGGTGCAAACCTAAAATATAGCAAATAACTTCCTTTGGAGGACCACTGCTGAGATATCTCATTTTCTACAAACTTGCTATATTTCTTCAAGAGGAAGAAACTCTGGCACCAGAGGTGAATCTCCCAGACTTCTGGGAATGCATCATGTCTGAATGGGCTCTGGCTCATTTCTCACATTGGGTTATACCACTGGAGACATCTCCTTTAGCTTCCTTAAACCATAGACAGAAGAAATTCAGAATGCCAGGAATGAGTAATTCTTTAAAAGTGATTTGAGGAGGCAAATGGAGTCTATTGTTTATGGAGAAATTGTGGAAACAGCATTATTATCAGGACTAGTACCTTCTTTTCAATTCAGTCTTATTGATGAAAACTTGGCAAGGGGGCTCTCTGTTAATTTGCATGACATTCACATCACATGTCAGATAACTGGCAGTGTCTTCTAATTCTTATTCTTTAAAACCTTGAGATGCCAGAGAGTATAATGGATTTGTTTTAAATTGGCTTAATTTTCAGCACAAGTCATCAGATATCTGAAAAGTTGGCTAGGAATATCACTTAAAAATTCATATCCTACAAATGCCTTAAAATGTGAAATGTTTTGCATTACAGCTGAATTTCAAGTCATATTGCAAACCTGGATTGAATAGACACACCTGGATTGAGAGAGCGTATCTACCGTTCATTAAATTTCACTATTTCAGATTACAGATTGGTAGACGTCTGTGTAAGTCATGGGAGTGATGGGAGCAGTGAAGATTAGACCTCTTTGTGAGTTTGCTGCGTGCGTTGTACCCTTACGGATATGGAAATTAAAATGGTATTAGGTATTAATACTTTTATGTGAATTTCACACAGACTCAATAAGCATCATCTATTAAGAATAAAACTTGTTTTTCTCCTCTATAATCTCTTCTTGTTGGTGTTACCCGCCTTGATGAGCGGCACTATTTTCTATCCACACTCAAACTATAAAGCCGAGTGTCTTCACTAACCCCTCCCCACACTTTCCACACTCAGTCTGGCACCATGTCCTGAAAGTTCTTCCTGAAAGTTGCCTGTAATTTGACTCCTCCTCCTCATTCCTTTTGTGGGGTCCCTGATTTTGGTTGTCATCTCCTAACAGCTTCTTAAGTGATAAACCTCCATGTTCCTCTCCATCACTGTCACTGAACCCTGACCTTGCCACCAGAATAATATTCTGAACCCATCGTCTCCTTATATCACCACACTGTTCAAACAGCAAGAACAGTTTTAGTGGATTTCTGTTATTGTTACATAAAAGTCTCAAAGTATAAAAGGGACTCAACCTTTCATGATCTTGCTCCACCCTACCTTTATGGCCTATTTTTCCATCCTTCCTCACTCTTGTTATGGAATTGAGCTACAGGAAACTCCATGCTCTTCCAAGTATCTGGGACTTTCCAATTATCTCTGCCTTTTTTTCTTTTTTTTTTTCTTTTTGACAGGATCTTACTCTTTCGCCTATGCTGGAGTACACTGCAGCCTCTACCCCCAGGCTCAAGTGATCCTCTCACCTCAGCCTCTTGAGTAGCTGGGACCACAGGTGCCCACCACCAGACCTGGCTATTTAAAAAATTTTTTGTACAGATGGGGTCTCACTATGTTGCCCAAGCTGGTCTCAAACTCTTGGGCTCAAGTGATCCGCCTTAGCCTCCCAAAGTGCTGGTATTACAGGCATGGGCCACTGTGCCCAGTAGATAGAGGAAGCTTAAAAATAGGGCACAGTCACCTGGAACCATGGACGGGTATTTTCATCTATTTCCCTGAGCTGGGATATGCAGTAAATTCCTTCTGTGTCTTACTTGCTACTATTCTATACTCATTCTAATGCCCTGTTTCCCCAATCTACACATTAGGCCACCCAGTGATGCCTGTGTTCTTTTGAAGTAACCATAAAGAAGAGACCCTTTAAAATTCTGAGCAGTATTTGTGGCATCAATAACTGATTAGCCTAGTAGTTTCAAACTTGAGTGTGCATTGGAATCCCTTGGAGAATTTGTTAAAACACAGATTGCTGGTCACCAGCACCAGAATTTCTAATTCAGGAGGCCTGAGATGTGTTCTGAGAATCTGCATTTCTAACAAGGTCCCAAGTGCTACTGAAGCTGCTAAGCCAGGGACTGTGCTTTGCAAATCACCGCTTCAGCCGATGTATGTCAAGAACAGAAGGTGGGAAATGAATTCAGAGAAGACAAACATGCTGGAGTTAAATGGACATTTTTGGGCTGTTTGTCCTGTTTTTGGCTTGTGGAATAAAATGGATTGTTCCACAGAGAGAAGGGAGGTTGGTGCAAGGGAGGTTGGTGCCGATGGATCTCTGGAAAAGGACTTGTCACTGTAAACAAGGGTGTGACCAGTGTACATTTCCGTCACACTGAACTACTTTGAGTCTGACTTTAGGTGTCACTTTTCCTGTTCTGATGCCAGGAGGAATCTTGAGGCCAAAAAATGTCCTTTAAGAGCCAGTGAGTCTTGCAGTCCTTGGTCCTTCTTTCCATTACTTGGGTTTCCCCAGGAAGCCTGTGGTTCTTAGTGGGGAGTGAGGAAGCATCCTGATAATAGTGATTAGTTTTCCTCTGCCTGGTCTCTGTTTTCCCCAGCAAACTCCTAGATATCTTAAAGACAGCTCCAATATGGCTTTTGCAAATATTTCTCACTCCTTCTAGAATATTTATTCCTGTGTGTCCAAAGAGCCTGCACTTTTTACAGCACTAATCAAATAATACTATAATGATTTTGTCTAATGATTTGTCACCTCTATATTGGATTAATGACTCCTTGAGGACAGCATACACACACATATGTGTATATATCCACATGTATTTCATGTTTTTCTCCCCCAAGATAATGAATATTTGACGAATGAGCCCCACTTTCATGCACATTGCTGTTCCTCCTCTTTAGATGTGTAAATCTTGTTTTGCTGCACAAATTTCAGGCTCCTACAGGTGATCACCTTGTATTCTGCTTTCTCTGAGTTCTTTTCTAGTCACTGCTCAGCCCCAAATTGAATATCCAGGCAGAATTTTTTTTAAAGTAGTGATACATTGATTTTCATCTGCTTCTGGGAAATGAGAGAGCATTAGCAAGGAGGGTTTCTACTTTCTGTCTACCCCTTTAAGAGGCCAAAAAGAAAAAACGCTGCCAGATGCTTGGAAATCGAGCTGTATATTTGGGAGATGGATGAAAGTGCCTGTACTTGACTGTAAAAGCCTTCCCTGAGTGAGATGACTATGGCTTTTGAAAGATCAAAGAGTCATTCTTTCCCCTTTCTCCTGGAATCATCATGGCCATTAATAATTGCACATGCTGACTTTCTTGGGTGAAATGGAGGACTTTTTACCTTATCCTCATCTCAACTGTGAACCTCTCCATTTGGTCTCAGATTGGTTTAATTACAGGTCTTCTGTGAGAGCCAAAGAGGGTGGGAGAGGGATTAGCTAGGATGTAAATACCTTTGTGAAAGTAGCACTGAGGGTTTATTACCCTCTACATCAACAGATGGCAAACTTTTTTTTCTGCTAAAAGCCAGGTAGTAAATACTTAGGCTTTGTGGGCCATATGGCCTCTGTCACAACTACTCAACTCTGCCATAGTGTGAAAGTAGCCATAGATAATATAAAGATAAATAAGCATGCTTATTTCCAATAAAACTTCAGTTCCAATAAAACTACAGAAGTTAAGGACTGAAGAGTGTGGGCACGTAGCGCAGGACTGGCAGGCAGCTCTGCCCATGCCCCAGCACGGGATCCACTAGGCGAAGCCAGCTGGGCTCCTGAGTCAGGTGGGGACTTGGAGAACTTTTGTGTCTAGCTAAAGGATTGTAAATGTACCAATCAGCACTCTGTGTCTAGCTCAAGGTTTGTAAATGCACCAATCAGCACTCTGTGTCTAACTCAAGGTTTGTAAATGCACCAATCAGCACCCTGTGTCTAGCTTAAGGTTTGTAAATGTGCCAACAATCAGTGCTCTTTGTCTAGCTAATCTAGTGGGGACTTGGAGATTGTAAATGCACCAGTCAGCACTCTGTGTCTAGCTCAAGGTTTGTAAATGCACCAATCAGCTCTCTGTAAAATGGGCCAATCAGCAGGACATGGGTGGGGTCAGATAAGGGAATAAAAGCAGGCTGCCTGAGCCAGCAGTGGCAACCTGCTCGGGTCCCCTTCCACGCTGCGGAAGCTTTCGCTCTTCACAGTAAGTCTTGCTGCTGCTCACTCTTTGGGTCCGCGCTGCCGTTATGAACTATAACACTCACCGCAGAGGTCTGCAGCTTCACTCCTGAGGCCAGCGAGACCACGAACCCACCAGAAGCAACGAACAACACCAGACGCGCCACCTTTAAGAGCTGTAGCACTCACCACAAAGGTCTTCAGCTTCACTCCCGAAGTCAGTGAGACCACGAACCCACCAGTAAGAAGAAGCTCCGGACACGTCCAAACATCGGAAGGAACAAACTCCGGACACACCATCTTTAAGAACTGTAACACTCAACCACGAGGGTCTGCAGCTTCATTCTTGAAGTCAGCGAGACCAAGAACCGACCAATTCTGGACACAACAGTATCAAAAATACCTCAAACTGTCCCACTTAAGGAACAAAGAAGCTGGGGATTTGATCTACCAGCTCCCCTTCCATCCTTAAAGACTTATCCCAGGGCTACCAGCTCCTTCAGCATCTCCAGTATGTCCTGTATATGGGCTGAGCTCCCTAGAGAACTCTCCTCTTTGGGTAGAGAGTTCCAGGAGCTTGCAGAGGGAAGCCATCAGAGTTCCTGAAACAGTAGATGCCAAGAAGAGACAGGTGGCCACTACCGGCATCTGCTACATTAGTGACAAAGTGACATCTGCACCATGTGGAATTAAAATCTCGAACACTTGGAGAATGGTAAATTCTGACAACAGCAGTCTTGAGGGTTCTTTTTACTCTTAGGTTGAGGGTTAAGGAGATAAAAACTGATACAAGAAGGAATAGGGGCCCCTAAAATGATTACTGACCTCTGATGGCACCCGTTCTCATTTCTGTGGTGCCTTATAATGACTGACATTTTTTAGACAGATGGGGTTTCACTATGTTGCCCAGGCTGAAGTGCAGTGGCTAGTCACAGATGCAATCATAGTGCACTGCAGCCTTGAACTCTTAGGCTCAGGCAAATGGTTGGGTTGCTTCAGCCTCCTGAGTAGCTGGGACTGCAGGTGTGTACCACTGTGCCTGGCTGACTGTGACTTTTAATTGTCTGTTTTCCTCATTTGGCAAACATTTGAGGGGTATCTACTACTTGCCATGTTCCAGGCTAGTAACAATGTTCAATAAGCCAAGGTCCTCCTATATAATAAATAACGGAAAAAAAAAAAAAAAGGAGGAAGCTTTTTCTCATCTCACATTTTTGATATTTGGGTCTTCAAAGGAAAAGCCAGTGTAGAAAATAACAGCATTCATCTATCCGTAGCAACCATCACTTACCAAGTTGACTCTACTGTGTATATGCAGAAACTTAAAAATACCTGTGATATTTAAGCCTGCAAAACAACCCATAAGGAAGAAGGTGGGGCAGGCAGGGGCAGATATAACCCTAACATTAGAATGTTACTGCCAGATTTAATGTCTAGCAACAATTTGCTAACACAGATCAATAGTGACTAAGTTGTTTACTATCCCCCTAAATCATGGTGACAATTGAGTTATGAAATAATACATGGAGAGTTTTCCTTAGAAACTGATGAGAATCAACAGCCCTTCAGATACCTTAAGTATTTCTCCATATACAGGTGTTTCTGACATAAATGCTAAGCTCTGGCCAGGTTAAGAAGCATAGCTGGACTTGAAATTAGGCAAGCTTAGTAAGACAATATGACCACTTTGTGTCCACATACTCAGTTAATTCTGTCATTTATTCAGAAAATATCTGAGTATTTTCTACGTGTCAACAGAAGACAAAGTCCCTGCCCTCAAAGAGCTTATGTTCTTTTGAAAGTAACAAAGAGGAAATTAACACTTGGTATATTAAATGCCACAAGGAAAGAATTTCTGGATTGGCTGGGAGAAAACATAGGGCAGGCATACATCTAAGTACTTAGGGGTGAACAATGATTTCCAAGAGGAGATATTAGGGTGAGTCTATATTTCAAAGTATCAAAAGATGAGAGTGAAAGTGGTGAAAGTGGCTCAAATAGAGGCCTTATTCAGCTGAGCCTTCAAGGAGTATCTGAGATCAGATACTCTCCAAGTAAAGCAGGTTTGGAGTTTTAAAAGGTGAGTGGAAGAGAGGGATATGTGTCTGTGTAATTGGTCTCAGGTAGCAGTTTTTTTTTCTTTAGCTGCTGCAAAGCTTCCAGTTAGAACAGTGAGAGATTGTTCTATTATTTTTGCCTCATTCTCGGGATAGTTGGCACAATGCTGTTCTGATAACTGTCAGAAAATTACTTTTTCTTTTGTTTTGTTTTGTTTTGTTTTTTTGAGACAGAGTTTCACTCTTGTTACCCAGGCTGGAGTGCAATGGTGCGATTTTGGCTCACTGCAAGCTCTGCCTCCTGGGTTCAAGCAATTCTCCTGCCTCAGCCTGCCAAGTAGCTGGGATTACAGGCATGCACCACCACACCTGGCTAATTTTGAATTTTGAGTAGATATAGGGTTTCTCCATGTTGGTCAGGCTGGTCTCGAACTCCTGGCCCCTGGTGATCCACCTACCTTGGCCTCCCAAAGTGTTGGGATTACAGGCGTGAGCCACTGCGCCCAGCCAGAAAATTACTTTCAAGAACTGTTTTAGCAGGCCTTACAGTTTTCAACTAATTAAGGTTCAAGGTTCAGCAGCAGGGAAGATAACAGTAACAACAACAAAAGTGGAAATGGAAAAATTAGAGAAGGGTGAAAGGCAAGGGAAACTGCAGACCCTCTGTCTTGTCTGTTTTAGTCCTTTGCAAAAAGGATGTTGAGTAATATCATGGGCGTCATTTTCTCCATCTTTAAAGAACAAAACATCAAGAGACCATTTATACACATAAAATGCTTAGTTAGGTCTCCCAAGAATTTTAGCTAGGTGGTTTCAAGTAATCCCTCCAACCAATGAATACTCATGAAGACCATGCCTATTAATATTTAAATACTAAAAGCAAATGGCACATAGAAGTGATTATGTGTAAAAATTCTGTGTATTTCTGAACATTTATTAACTTTTTATGGAGTAGAAAAATAAATTGATGGTGTGGGATGGTACCCAGTTTTATAATTTCTAGAACTATTCCTTGGTGCTAGGTCTTGGTGACCTCCTTCATGTTGAAATGCATGGTTTGGTCAGGAGCCAGCACTTGCAATGTGGCAACAGTGTTGCCAATCTGGACCAAATGGAGTTTGAAAATAGAGAGTCAGGGATAACGGGCATGTGTACATGTTCTTGTGGTGCATCTTGAAGTAGTTTACTTTTGTTCTTATAGACATGGTGGGATCATCCAGGTGGATGACAATGATTCTTTGCATCTTTATCCTGCTCACCATCCCAGACTTGATCTGCCCCTGGGATGAGCATTGCTAGTGAAGGAGCATTTCTTGTTGATATACGTACCCTTGATGTCCTTTCTATATGCTTAAAGTGTGTTCTTAATAAAGTGAAGCTTCTCTTCACCAGTTTCTCAGACCCTCTTCTTGTCTTGGAACATAGTAGACTGTCTTTGATTAGGACACGCAGTCTAAATATTTGCCAGCTCTCTGGCCCCAGGGTTATCACAAGACAGGGTTACCACAATTTAAGTTTTACAAAATTAATCTTTAGATTCCTAAAATGCAATGCATTAAACATGAATTCCCTATTTCGAAGGTTTTAAATTGTACCAGAATGATTTGTGGTGCTGAGGTGGTGAATGGGGCAAAGTTTTAAAAGAATCGGCCTTAATATATTTTTATTTTTTGAAACAGGGCCTTGCTCTGTCACCCAAGCAGGAGTGCAGTGGCACAATCACAGCTCACTGCAGTCTCAACTCCCCAGGCTCAGGAGATCCTCCCACCTCAGCCTCCTGAGTAGCGGGGACTACAGGCGCATGCCACCATGCCTGGCTTATTTTTTGTATTATTTGTAGAGATGGGGTTTCACCATGTTGTCCAGATTGGCCTCAAACTTCTGGACTCAAGCGATCCGCCCACCTTGGCATCCCAAAGTGCTGGAATTATAGGCATGAGCCACTGTGCCTGGTCAAGAATCGGCTTTATTATCCAGTATTTACATTTGGTCCTGGACAGCTACTCTTTTTTTTTTTTTTTTTTGGAGACGGAGTCTTGCTCTGTCACCGAGGCTGGGGTGCAGTGGCCGGATCTCAGCTCACTGCAAGCTCCTCCTCTCGGGTTCACACCATTCTGCTGCCTCAGCCTCCCGAGTAGCTGGGACTACAGGCACCCGCCACCTTGCCCGGCTAGTTTTTTGTATTTTTTAGTAGAGACGGGGTTTCACCGTGTTAGCCAGGATGGTCTCGATCTCTTGACCTCGTGATCCACCCGTTTCGGCCTCCCAAAGTGCTGGGATTACAGGCTTGAGCCACCGCACCCAGCCTGGACAGCTTCTCTCAAAGTTTTTTGTCTTTGAACTCTTTAAATGTTGTATGCGAAACAAAATTGGTAAATTTGTTTATAATAAAATATGAATAAATACAAACAGGTATTAATATTTGATTAATAACTCTTAAGATCTGCCAGAATGAGCATAGTATACACCAGGTTCTGCCAGCTGAGATAAAAGACTTGAGAGTGGTTTGATATTCTCAGAAGAAAGGCACAGTCTGTATTCAAGCTGTTGTTTCTAATGCCGTGAATAATCACAAATATAACTACACATACTAATGACAAAAATTTTTGAGAAGTAAAGAAGATAGTAAACAATTTTCACAATTTAATTGCTTTGAAAATGCTAACATTTGTGTTAGAAAAGGTTAGTGACCAACATATTTTCTCGAGAGAATCACTTTGCCCTTCTGTAGAGGGCCTCAGTTTCTTCATCTGAACCATGAGGATATTAAATGTGATCATTGGGTGGGGCCCTTCCTGCTTAAACATTTCAACACTCTATGTTTGGCTCTTTGAGCCAGGTAGCTGGATGGGGATGGAGATTGTTTCAGCTCTGCACCTGCAGGCCTGATTTCACAAATTATTTGCTATGAATTGGAGTATTTCCCACTTCATGATAATCAAAGGTCCGTTTAGGGCAGAAAATTGTGATGGAGGAGGAGAAAAATAGAAAGGGGAAAGTGTAACCAATTTCTTATGGATAAGTACAGTGCTTCTAGCCCCAGAGACTCAGCTACTCTTGAATATTAGAGAAAGCCAAGTCTCTATTGCACAGATTTTTTTTTTTAATAGCAGAATCATGAAGAAGGAAGATTGATGATGGCAATAAACAGAGCTGGTCAAGAAACACAAAAAACTTAACTGGTAGGACCCCAAACAACTGGTTTGGTTTGAAATGTAGACACAAAAACTAAGAAGAGAAAAAAGCAGTCATCAAAAGTATCTGATAAGTTGGAAGCCTCACAATATAATACAACTCTTTCTAGACCTTTGCAAGTAGATCCCACTAGGATTCTCAGCCTGCTGATTCCCAATGAACATACCAACATCAAGAGTGGTCCTCAAGATTTCAAAGGGAAGGGATCAGTCAACTCATTGCATCTAAAATATATTACAGCTACATCCATTTCTATTCTTTGGTCATTTTGTTGTAAAACTATTTGCAAAATCGAAACCATACATAAATATTGCACCCACTAAGTAGCAGTTGTATAGGGATAACTCTGGCCTAGACACTAATCATTAGAAAACAATTTTAATGATTAACCACTGTGTTCATTCTTGCATTGCTATAAAGAAATACCTGAGACGTGGGTAATTTATAAAGAAAAAAGGTTTCAATGGCTCACATTCCATGTGCTATAAAGGAGGCATAATGCTGACTTCTCCTTGGCTTCTGGGGAGGCCTCAGGAAACTTACAATCACAGTGGAAGGTGAAGGGGAGCAGGCATTTTACATGGCATGAGCACGAACAAGGTGGGAGGTGCTACACACTTTTAAACATGAGATCTCATGAGAACTCACTATCATGCGAGCAGCAACAAAGGGATGGTGCTAAACCATTCGAGTGAAATCCATCCCCATTATCCAGTCACCTCCCACCAGGCCCCACCTCCAGCACTGGGGATTAGAATTCCACATGAGATTTGGCAGGGACACAAATTCAAACGGTATCACCAACCATTGTTCTAAAGATTGCAAATGAAATATGCTTTTGAAATTAAAAAGGTGTTTTGTCATTGTCATGAGATTTGTTGTTGTTGTTGGGTTGCTTTTGTTGTTTGCTATTCAGTGATTTTCAGCACACAGCCTTGCTTTCAGAACCCTAATTTTTGTTGTTTCTGAAATTGTTTCTTATTTCTTGATATGGTTTAGATGTGTGTCCCTTCCAAATCTCATCTTGAAATGTGATCCTCAATATTGGAGGGGGTCCTGGTGGGAGGTCTTTGAGTCATGGGAGCAGATCCCTCTTCAATGACTTGGTGCCCTCCCCACATTAATGAGTGAGTTCTAGCTCTGTTAGTTCACACGAGAGCTGGTTGTTAAAAAGAGCCTGTCATCTCCCTTGCTTAACCTAAGTGGGCCACCTAAGACTCACTGACTCCCATCAATGGCTGTGCTTGACTCTATCTTGGGCTGCTCTCTGAGATGCCCACTCTCTGGACCGCTGCAGTTCTGCTGTCTTTTTCTTATGAGAACTGAAATTACCTAGCCCACATAGCTTATTTCATTTGCATTAAAATGACTTTACAATTTCATTATCTTTATCGACACAACTTTAACATTCCAAAAGACTCTTGACCAGGCAAATAATTTATTGGTTCATTATAAGAAATTTCCAGAACCCTTCAGCACACAGCATCAACAAATGGTTTGCACTCCTAGGTTCCCTGAAATCCTCACCTTGATGCTTCCACCAATCCTAAACTTAGTTATATTGTGATCCTCATGCAATTCTAATAAAACCCCACATTGGCAAAAAGTATTTTTCCAATAACTCTGCATATCTATTTTATAAATTGTATTTAAATAACTTGCATTGATTCATTGGTATAAAAGGCATTCCCCAATTCATAACTTGGTAGAATGAGCACTGAACTAGGAGTCCAGAGTGTTGAGTCTTGCTTTTGACTCTGACATAACCATGTGAACTTAAGTCAGTCTTTTCCCCACTCTCTAGGTTTGATTTTTCTCATTTGAAAAGCGTGGGGATTCATTTACTCAGCATTTATGCAATAAGTATATATATGATATCTGCTTCGTGCCAGGCACTGTCAGGTATCTCCAGTTCTAAGTTTCTATCATTTCTATAAAATTCAGAACCTAGAATGGGTTATGACACAGTCAACATGCTGACTGCTCACCATCATAGGGGGCTAATATTTTGCGTCAGTAAGTCATGAATATCAACATCTATTACCATGACAATTCTAAAAGTCATACCCTTACTACAGTTATAATTTCAGTTAGTTCTCCCAAATTAATTTGTGGCATGCTGGTTAAGTTTTGAACACTATTTATAGAAAACACAGAGCAAAAGGAAAGAAAGTTAAGACTGTCAGAATCCAGAGATCAGCAGGGCGTGTTTTATGCATTATTTTAATAATTTTTCTGTTAATTAATGCTTATTCCTGTACTTTTAATGAAACAAAGAAGTTCCAAAAGTTTGAATGCCTTGCAGAGGAAGTGCATCATGTCCTGAAGATTTGGCTGGTGTAATTCTTTTCCTAAACCTTTTCTTCATACATAAGAAGCTTCCAGCATTAGGAATTTTTACATCTCAAGTCGTTAGGGATAGCAAAAAGTAGAACATTCAGGCTGAGTCTGAAGAAACAAAAATCTAGTTAGAAATTGCCCAGGAGAATTAAGACGAATACACAATGGTTAAGTCCTGCGACAGAAATTTAAAAATAAATAAAATCAACCCAAAATGGCCAACCCTAAAATGATTCAGAGGCTTTCTCTGCCCAGGGATTGCTTTTATAGTGTATGACTTTATGCCTAATTAAAATGAGGTCATACATTGATAGATGGCTGCACCACAAGTTAAGAGACACAGGTTCAAGACTCTGCTTTTACCCAACCTGTGTGACTTTGGAAAACATACCTCCTTCTTCAACCTTTGCTGGCTAATCTAAGAAACAGGAATCATAAAATGTCCTACCTATTAACTGGGAAATGAGACAACACATATAAAAGGTCTCCAAGATCTTAAAGTGTCACTTTATTATAAGACTATGGACTGCCAAGCAATCACTTGTATAAGCCAATAAGGCAGCGCAGCAGGGTCATAGTTGTGCCTAGAAATGTTGGTTGTCTACAGTGGACCTTGTGATTGTTCTTTTCATCCACTTCATCCAAACAACTAAACTGAAGCTAAGTCAATTGTGCTAGCCCACTTCCTTGTCAGTGACTGCTTCAGAGGCAAGTTGGAAAAGCTTGCGGCAAAGACAGGTAAGGAGAGGCAGACTCAGGAATGGGAATAAATGATGAGTCTCTCTCCCCCACTGAACATGCATAAGGAAGCTCATTGCCTTACCTCTGCAGGCAGTGATTTTGTTTTCATGACATGAGCTAGAGCAGAGACACTTGATGAAATATAGAAATAATCTGGATATCTGAAATTGGGAAAGAACCTGTGTACCTGGTGTTACTGAGTTACTAAAAGACTGGCTCTGCCTCTGTATGATCCAATATGGGGTTCCATAATGGAATAGCTAAGAGAACTGGCTAAGGAACTATATTCTCACTTCAGATTTCGGCTCTACCACCAATTACTTAGTGACCACAGGCAACTTAATCCCACTGGACCATAATTTTCCATCTCTAATATGGGAATAATGATAGTATTTTCCCTGCAGAGTTGTGATGAGGATTAAGTAAATATATTTAAGGCTGTTGGTATCTGGCACAGGGTAAGCACTACATAAAAATTTGTAAATTAACAATTTAGAAATATAGTATTTATTTATTATTTTAAACAGTCTGAGGTGGGCTTTGTTATTTGGTCCCAAAGGCAAACAAAATAGACAGTTTTTCCTAGTCTTCTGAGCCAGCTATCATTAATTGTGATGTCAAAAAGCAGGGATGTAACAAAAGTACATTTTATTAGTAATTAAAATATTTAAGTTATCAAATTATTTACTTAATATACCTGTATACATATATATGCTTTTGTATGTATATACATGTGTGCATAAAAAGCTTCTAGCATTAGGAATTTTTAACAACCCGTTCCCCCAAGGTGATCTGAAGGCAGCAAAAGACCAAAAGTAGCAAAAAGTAAAGAATTTATTTTAATATGCTTGATACATATATATGTATATACATGTGTGCACATATATGTATATATGTGTATATACGTGTGTGTGTGTAGAGAGAGAGGCAAATTCAACATTATCTTGGTATCTACATGATTCTTACAAACTTTGTCACAGTTAGCTGGGTGGTCTGGAATCGACATTTTTCTTCTCTAGGTCTCAGTTTCCTGAGAAATGACTGGCATTATACCCAGGAAGCATAGGGAGTTGAGAATAACTCTGGGTTTACCCATGAGAATGTGTTGCACATGGGGGGCCCAAGGGCTGCACACTACTTCTCAACCTCCACAATGAGCCCCCCAGAAAACCTAACTAGAGTCAAGTCTGCTGTTCCTCTTATACCATCTTGCTTGTGGGAAATGCCAAGGTCTCCAAACATTGCTCTTTGTGGCAGAGATTAGCTAGATGGGCCCCTCACCCATTACCTTTCCTTCTTGGGCACCCAGCTAGAATACATATTTTAGCCTCCCTAGCAGTTACATGGGCACATGATTGAATTTTAACCGAGGGGATGTGGGTGAAAGTGAGGTGAGCCATTTACAAGCCTAACTCATAATTCTCCTATGTTTGGTCCTCATCCTCTCTAACCAGCTTCTGACTGAAGAGCGGGTGAGGCCACCAGATAGAAGCAGGTTCTTGAATAACGGGTGGAAGTCCAAGTATTCAGAATCAACTGCATTGGACAGGAATGTAAACTAGAGATGAACTTGTGTTGTGCTAACTCCCTGAGAATTTAGGATTTATCTGTTAAAAGAGGTCATGTTTCTCATGTTTTCCTAACTGATAAACTTAGCAAAAAGAAAAGCAATGCCCTTTAACTGGACACTGTCCAGTATAGAAAGAAACTTAGAGTTGCTCTCTGGAATTTTGCCTTTAGCAAAGACTCTGAGTAATGAGGTCATAGATTTGTTTGTTTGCTTCTATATGACGCACAACAGTACAGGTGAAAATGGCTGTGTTTCTTTGTTGAAGACAAATTACAGCACCCACCGTCACTCCAGCTTTTAATTGACTCCCACAAGTCCCACAGGGCATGCTCCTTTCTGCTTTGAGGAGGAAATACCTTTTAGGGATTATGTCTGTGCATTCAGGAGATAGTCATAAAAAGAAAGGTTATTAGGATACTTCCCATTATGATTATCCCTTGCAGTAGGTGATATCATCTGCCAGAATGACTTTTCAGAAGCGCCTAAAATGCATTCTTGAACTCCTAACATGAATTCAGCAGTAGTCGCTGTCAGTCAACCACATGTCCCCTTGCAAGGGGATTTGGCTTGTTAGTTAACTCTGATGGTTCCCCTATTCCACAGCTAAATGCTCTTAATTCATTAGAAAAGAGGGGGAAGAAGGTAAATTGAATGGTATTAAGCAAAGAGGCTGCTGCCATCCCGAAAGTCATTCTAGAACATTCTCTACTGCTTGGTCCTCTAACAGCTTCTGTAACTAGATCAGACAGCAAAGTTAATGGATGTTCTGCCTGTTGCCCTGTCTCGTATCCTCTCTCTCCCTTCTTCCCCCTTTTTGGACTCATTTAAATACATGTATTAACTGTGGCATCTGCTGCATTTTGTATCACTTTTCAGGCCCATTTTCGTTAGTGTGTTTCTGAAAACCTAGACCATGGTGGGACACTGTTTAGGACAATCACACTTAAAGATCTCTCAGAAGATATGCTAAGGGTCCCCCAAGGTAATCTGAAAACAGCAAAATACCCCAAGTAGCAAAAAGTCAATAATTTAGATCCAATGACAACCCACTCGATCCTAACTTCTCATCACATCCCCTTTAAGAAAAGAGGGCTCATGGTGGGCCAGGTACACTGGTGTCCTCTTCTGTTTTAATCAGTGAATTCATTTAGTAGACATTTACTAGCCTCCTATCATATGCCAGGCATATGTACAGTCCTACCCCTAAGGCTAACTGAAATAAAAAAACACTGAAAGCATTGGGGTTTTTAAAGTCTAGTTCATTGCTAATAATATTTTGGGTCCATTTGAAGTTAAAAGCCTTTGACATTAAAAGCTTTAAAAACATTTAACATTAAAAGATGGCCTGGGGCCAAGTGCAGGGGCTTTCACCTGTAATCCCAGCACTTTGGGAGGCCAAGGCAGGAAGATCGCCTGAGGTCAGGCGTTCAAGACCAGCATGGCCAACATGGCGAAACTCTGTCTACACTAAAAGTACAAAAATTAACTGGGTGTGGTGGCACATGCCTGTAGTCCCAGCTACTCAGGAGGCTGAGGCAGTTGATTCGCTTGAACCTGGGAGGTTGCAGTGAGCCAAGATCGTGCCACTGCACTCTAGCCTCGGCAACAGAGCAAGATTCTGTCCCCCCCCCCTCCAAAAAAAAAGATGGCCTGGGAATATAATCATTATTCATCACATTATTTCTCAGGGAAAATACAGCGTGAGTTCCCAACAACAGCCTTTTATTTGTTCGTAATTTATTCTCCATCCTTTCTTCCAAAAAAAGATTTCAGGTGGTTAGTCGAAGATAAATGGGGGAAATAAAAAGTCATCTTAACAAAAAGAAGAGCACATCACAATAGGCATATGCTATAAAAACTGAGCTATAAATTAGTTAAATAATGGAGTTATTACAAACTTAAAAATATAAATTGAACCAAATTATTTTCAAGTTCCTACTGGATGCTAGGCTTATGGCACAGAATAAGATAAGTGCCAGCTCTCATGAAGCTTATACTCCAGAATGTTGTAGCAGGAACAGTAGTGAAAGAATTCAACAGTAAACAAAGAATACATATTATTACCCAAACAATTCCAGCCAGTGATAAGTGCTGCAAAGCCAGTATGAGCTATGATGAGTGTTGTGGGTTGAAGACTATCCCACAAGATGCATGTCCATCTGAGACCTTAGAATGTGGCCTTATTTGAAATTAGGCTCTTTGCAGATGTAATTCGTTAAGTAAAGGTGAGTCCTCCTGGATGGAGTGGGTCCTGCATCCAATGACTGGTATCCTTTTAAGATGGTCACATGGAAACACTGAGGAGACACACACAGAGGGAAGGCAGCAATGCAAAAATGGAAATAGGAGTTAGAGTGGTACAACTATAAGCCAAAAAATGTCAAGGATTGCCATCAGCCATCAGAAGCTAGGAAGAGGAAAAGAAGGAGTCTTCCCTAGAGCCTTCAAAGGGAGTATGACCCTGCTAACACCTTGATTTAAGACTCCTATCCTCCAGAAATGTGAGACAGTACATTTCTTTTGTACTAAGCCACCCAATTTGTGGTGCTTTGTTACAGCATCCCTTGTAAACTAATACAGTAAGTTAGAGTAACCAGAAAGCTAGCTAGCTAATATAATTAGAGTGGATGGGGTAAGTCACCTTTCTTAAGAAGTAACAAGAGAGCTAAGATCTACACAACACTAACTTTTCCTCTGAGCTCCCTAGCAGGCAAGGTGAAAATGAGCCATGGTGTTTCCTTGCTATTAAAAGCAAGCACACCCATGCTCATTTGAGGAGACAAACATTTTAGTAATTATCTTAGAAGTGAATCTGGGGGACTAGAACCTGTTTTCAGGTTAGGGATTCTTTGTCATAAGGGCCAATCTTGCTCTCTCAAAGTTATTTTTTTAAGTTAAACTACCCAGTTACAGTGCTTTTCTCTTTTCCTGGGATGTGTTTAAAGGCACCAGGATTTGACAAAGCAGACTGGAGTAGGCAGCGCTGTTTTTCCCTAGCCCTGGCATTCTGCTTGAGTCTCAACTGTTACAAAATGAAATAAATTGCGCTTGCTGACAGTTTATTTTGCATAGCCCCTTTTAGATAATTCATGTCATCTGCATTACTTGTAAGAGTTAATGATTCAGTATAGAAAATAGTATGTGGCATAAATTATAGAAAACAAAGCTGAAATGACATTGTGCTGCCTGGAGAAAAATCACAGCATTCAGTCATCAGGCCATTAGCAGAGAGAAAGAGAAATTAAAATACCAGAACAGAAAAAACAAGATGGGCTCTGAGATCAGCTCCTGTAGGCTGGAAAGTCAATGAGGTGTGGAGAAACATAGGGCAGCACAATTATGAGTATTCTATGGTATTCTTGAAACCATAGTGTTGATCAAATGCCACTCTTTTAAAAATGCCAGCTATAGTCTTTTCATGAACTTTTCAGTGTGTGTGGCATTCATTCAGAATCAATACAATATGGCCAGTTCCATCCCTGCATTCCACAGAGATCTAAAGCTTGGAAGTGGTAGGACCGTTCAACTCTAAGGCTTACCTCTTCCTCATCCCAACCTTTTCAGTGTTTACATGTAGTTTTCAAATAGAAGCACAGAGAGTCCTAGTAGAGCAGGTTAGAGGCTCAGCCCTGCTTCAAAAGGGTAGTGTTTTTTTATCTGTTTCAAGTATAGATGATCTGCATATGAGTTCATTTTTTAAAAGAGATTCCCACTGCTCTGTTTTTTCTTTTTTAATGGAAAACCACTTTTCTTTGTTGTTTGTACAAACAAAAAAAAGTAGCAACAAAGCCATAAAGATTTGGACTTTATGGCCTAGAACTAAACCTCTAAGGAAGGGTCATTGTTTTATTTTGTAGAAAAGGCCATCTTAAAAATGGACTTTAAAATCTGTTACAGCTTGAGCAGAACATTGGCAAGAAAGGACAGGGAGGCTTCATTGACTAGCTGCTTACAGACTCCAAAGAAGTCACTCACCTTGAGGAATTTATCATGGCTCACCTATGGCATCTGCCTTTAAAGTCTCAAAATCTGGATTTTGTCAGCACCACAAGAGTGGAGCTAATGATCTGGGGTTGAATCACTTGAACCCAGTCTAAGAGAGGCTAATGTAAAAGTCAAAGGCCAAGCAATTTGTTAACATGATGAGAAATAGAAATGTCACATGAACCAGAGCTCTCAAACAGATATGACTAAAGCATTCTTGCCTGTAGACAAATCTATATGAAATGCCAAAGGAGACTCCAAAGGCAAAAGACTGAAGAACAATTCCTTGTCTTGAATGATTCAGAGAAATAATTAATCAAGCATGTTCACTTTTTGTTGCCAGTGTCCACGATCCCTGAATCCCAAGAGTCTAGTGAGGAAAGCTTTAGCACAACAGCAACCCAAGATAATTTCATCCACCCAGGCCCCTCTCCCCATTGTTGAGTTCAGTAGGGAGAGGGGAATGGGTAAGTGTGGATTCTGGCTGTCTTACACTCCAGGGGCTGTCCCCATCAGCTAGGGTAAGTCAGACATGACTGGTTTTGACTAGAACAAGTTTCTACCAAAGCTGTCCTATATCAATCAAGCAAAAGCAATTACTTTCATGGGGGTTTTGAGGACGTTAACTTATTTTACCCCTCGGCACTGGAGACTGCACCTAGGGCTTCAGAGGAAGCCAATCACCTTTACACATCTATATAGTGGAGCAACCATTTTTATTACTTCAAACTTTAAATCCTCCATGCTAGTGCACGTTTCTAGCAGCCAACCTGCCCTTAGCAGTGACTGCATCTTACTAAAGGGAACACTCTGTTATAATCAGTTAGACTCATTACCTTGAATATTTCATTTCTGCCAAACCACAATTTATATTATCACTTCAGAGAATCTTTTTGAGAATACCAGGGCTACAATCATCACCAAGGGCATATGTACACTTTTTAGATGTGTTGTTTTGAGACAGGATCTCACTTTGCTCTATCACCCAGGCTGGAGTGCAGTAGCATGATCTTGGCTCACTGCATCCCTGACCTTCGAGGCTCAAGCAATCCTCCCCACCTCAGCCCCAAAAGCAATCCTCCTGCCTCAGCCTCCCAATTAGCTGAAGTAGCTGGGACTACAGGTGCACACCACCACGCCTGACTAATTTTTGTATTTTTTTGTAGAGACGGGGTTTCTCCAGGCTGCCCAGGCTGGTCTTGAACTCCTGGACTCAAGCAATCCACCCACCTTTGCCTCCCAAAGTGCTGGGATTACAGGGGTGAACCATCACACCTGGCCTTGGATGTCTTTATCTAGGCTAATCTAGCTCTCTTTTACTCACACAGTCTCTTTCCCTACATGGTACAATTTGATTAGGTTTCTACTTAATAAATTACAATTACATGCCTGTCTTGTCTCCCTGAGAATAAACTCAGATCACTTTATGTAGAGTTGTGTGTGTCCTCAAGGTCTTCAAAGTTAGAGGTAGAATCATATTTAATTTTATAACCAGGCAATCAAAGCCATAGTGTATGTAGGTTTTACCAATTTAACTCCCAGAGAGCAACCTCATTTCTCTGGTAGCTGTGTTTTGGGTTGGGTCTCATTATTAACCTCATGTCATACCAACAATATTGATATCATTGGTGGGGTCTTGGCCACTTGTCCAGCAATTGTGTCTCAGCTTCAAATCCATTCTTCTCTGCTCAACCTGTGGTGCTGAAGTTAGACTCTGCAAAACCTTTTTTTCTTGATCTTCTGGCTTCCTGCTAAGTTTTACCAATATGGGGCTCTGGAGGGAGACCCGAAGTTAAGCAGTCTCTGCTCCTTCCCGTTTGCCTGCTGATCCTGTTCTCCTATTTGAAAAGGAAGTCACTCTCAGGTACATGCCTCTTGGCTGATTGACAGCAAAAGGTTTTTATTACTTTTATTTTTATTTTTTTACAATCACCCTAAGTAGTATGAGTTTTGCAGAAAGCATCAAAATTTGGGAGACCCAGCAGACTCAGAGCTAG
Organism: Theropithecus gelada; assembly: GCF_003255815.1. Taxonomy (NCBI): domain Eukaryota; kingdom Metazoa; phylum Chordata; class Mammalia; order Primates; family Cercopithecidae; genus Theropithecus; species Theropithecus gelada. Next base: position 108,551,903 of record NC_037677.1, on the reverse strand, counting down.
AACTTCTGGAATCTATGGCAGAGGTTGGCAAACTACAGCCCCAGGGCCAAGTGCAGCCCGCCACCTAATAAAGCAGGGGATGGCGCCCATCAGGGAGGCTCGGGCCTCACAGGAGCCCACCGGGAGGTGGGGGCGGGACTCGGGCATGGCGGGCTGCAGGTCGGGAGCCCTGTCCTGTGGGGAGGTGGCTGAGTGAGGCCCAGCAAGAATTGGAGCGTGGCGTGGGCGGGCCCCCAGTGCTGGGGACCCGGCACACCCTCCGCAGCTGCTGGCCCAGGTGCTAAGCCCCTCACTGCCTGGGGCTGGTGGCACTGGCCAGCTGCTCTGAGTGTGGAGCCCGCTGAACTGGCACCCACCCAGAACTTGTGCTGGCCTGGGAGAGCTGTCAGCAGCCCCGGTTCCCGCCCATGCCTGTCCCTCCATACCTCCCTGCAAACAGAGGGAGCTGGCTCTGGCCTCCGCCAGCCCAGAGAGGGGCTCCCATGATGCAGTGGCAGGCTGAAGGACTCCTCAAGTGTGGCCAGAGTGGATGCCAAGGCTGAGGAGGCGCTGAGAGCGAGCGAGGGCTGCTAGCATGTTGTCACCTCTCAATTCCCCCTCTAAACAGGACACCCCAACTGCTGTTGAGAATTTCGCCAATGATGATCGCTCTAGCTACTTCCTGCTGGATAGGGGTGATGAAGGGGCCCTGCAGTTGCAGTGTCCTCCAGAGGGGAGCGCTCTAGGCCAGTGAAAGTGCCAGCAGATTGGTCCAGGGGTCCTCGGTAGAGGTTGTTAGTTGAACTCATTTGGGGTTCCATTTGTAAGATCATCTGCAGCTTGATGGCCTCGATTCTAGAGAAAACAAATTTGACAAGCAGGTTAAAAATACAGGGTCCAAAGGCAAGTAACAGCAAGATGGCTGCAATGGGACCTAGAAAGGCGAGAAGCCATGTTGCCCTACTCCAGAGGTTGGTATAAGAATTTGAAAGGCATTTGCCTGATTTCGGAAGCCTTTTCCTGTAAATGCCAGGCAGCATCTCGTATTATCCCTGACTGGTTAGTGTAAAAACAGCACTCTTCCCATAAGAAGGTGCAGAGTCCTCCTTTCTCAGCAGTGAGGAGGTCTAGGCCTCGGCGGTTTTGGAGAGTCACTGCTGCCAAAGAGCCTATTTGGGATTGTAGAGTAAGGATAGATTTCGTTATTTCTTGCAAACTGTCTGAAAAATCCTTTGAGAGTGTGTGGTAGTAGGATAATGAAGTAGATAAACCGGCTATTCCGGTTCCTGTAGCAGTAGTCATTCCTAACCCTATAAGTAGGGTATTAGTTGTATGGCTCTGCACTGACGGACTTGAGCTTTGAGGGGTATTGATAAGGTCTGATTTCCTGGGGCAATGTTAATGTTGGGGCTTAGAAAGACTAAAGTGTAGGTGCCTGTCCAGTTAGTGGGGAGGCAGATATAGGTTGATGTTCCACATAAGAAGAATATACCTTGGCTGGGTAGACGGAACTGGTTATGTATGTTAAAAAGGTGTGTGAATTTGTTGTTTTCATTTTCCCATACTCATAGAGTACTTGCCAAGGTAGCTCCAGTGAGCAACTGGAAAGGGGTGTTGGGAGCAAACTGAGTGCAAACAGCTCGCATGTTTGAGCAGACGAATTATTAGGGAATTTTCCTAACTCTGCTTTTGTAAGAGTTTTTTTTTTTTGTTTTTTTTGTTTTTTTTTTTTTATCATTTACTGAATACCCATTTTGTCTTTTTTCCTTCATTGCTTGGTATCGAAGTAGGTGGTTGTCTGATAGCCATAAACTTCCTTTGGCACCTACTAAGCCATTTATATCATGAGTAGTCCAGACAGTGAGATCCTTTCCTTGTATTATTTTGATAGCCTCTGACACTAAGATGGCCACCGCCGCAACTACCCATAAACAGTGAGGCCAGCCTTTTGCTATTAAGTCAGTTGTCTTACTTAGGTATGCCACTAGTTGTGGGGGTGTCCCATGAGTCTGAGTAAGGACTCCAAGCAACCATCTATCATCCTGTCCTGAAGGGAGTTCCTCTTACATCTTGTCGGACCTTCAGATTTAGATCCCCTGTTAGGAAACCTGCTGGGTTAAGTATTTTTGATAGAAAGGCTACAGGTTGTCAGTGGCCTCAGTGCTTTGGGGCTGTGTCCTTGTTTACACTGACAACAAGGTGGTATTGGAGTGTTTTAGGCTTTCAGAGAAGGCCTTCAATTATCAATTATAGGTTTTAACTTTATGCTGGCTTTTAAAGGAATAGAGTATACTTTTGAGTACACTTTTTTCTTTACTACGTCCATCTCTCTTTCTCTTTTTTCTTTCCTACTTCCATCTCTCTTTCTCTTTGACTTCTTCATCTCTCTCTGACTCCCTCTTTGTCTCTTCCTCTCTTTCCTTCTTGACATTCTGTCTCTTCCTTTCTCTTTGACTCCTTCTTTTTGTCTCTGTTTCTTCCTCTTTTTCTTTCTCTCTTTCTCTGACTTTCTTTCTCTTTCTCTCTTTCCTTTCTACTGCCTCTGCCAGTTACTTAGGCTGCTGTTCTTCCCTCTCCTTCCCGTTTTGATGGCTTTGGCAGTGTAAGACTGCCACCTCCTTGGGTTTTTGCACTGAGTGCAGTAACTCCATGATTTCCTTGTGGTATTTAATGGGGGTTCCCCCAGATGTTTGGAACTCCCTTTCTTTCCATATTGGAGCATAGGCATGCAGGATTAGATAAGCATGCTTGCTATCTGTATACACATTCTTTTTCCCTTTCCCAGTTCTGAGGCTCAGGTAAGTGCCACTAGTTCTGCTAACTGGGCACTGGTCCCTGGGGGAAGAGGCTTACTTTCAAGTATGGTTACATCACTAACTATGGCATAACCTGCCCTTCGTATCCCATTCTCCACAAAGGAACTTCCATTGGTATATAGGTTGAGGTCAGGATTAGCTAAGGGGACTTCTAAAAGATCATCTTGGGTGGCATAAGTCTGGACTATAATTTGTTGGCAGTCATGCTCGATTGGCTTCCCATCCTCTGGGAGAAAAGTGGCAGGGTTGAGGGCCACACACATACGTATTTGAAGCGCCAGTCCCTCAGGGAGTAGCAACTGGTATCGAAGTAGGCAGTTGTCTGATAGCCATAAACTTCCTTTGGCACCTACTAAGCCATTTATAGCCATTATAGTCCGGACAGTGAGATCCTTTCCTTGTATTATTTTGATAGCCTCTGACACTAAGATGGCCACTGCCGCAACTACCCATAAACAGTGAGGCCAGCCTTTTGCTATTACGTCAGTTCTCTTACTTAGGTATGCCACTGGTTGTGGGGGTGTCCCATGAGTCTGAGTAAGGACTCCAAGAGCTATCTCTGCTCTCTCCATGACATATAAAGAGAAGTTTTGTCCTGTGGGAAGGGTTAAAGCTGCAGCTTGTACTAGGGCCTGCTTTAAGGATTTGAAGGCTGTTTCTGCCTCTGGTTCCCATTCTGCTAGATGAGTACTTGCCTTCTGGGTCTCCTTGATTAGAGTATAGAGGGGCCTGGCTATCTTGCTGTATCTGGGGATCCATAGTCAGCAAAAGCCGGTGAATCCAAGGAACCCCCACAACTGTTTTAATGTCTTAGGGCAAGGATAAGTCAGTGTAGGCTGTATTCGTTCCTTGCTGAGGGCCCTGGTCCCTCTGGCTAAGATTAGACCTAGTTATTTGACCTGCTGTAAGCAAAGCTGGGCCTTCGACCTAGACACCTTGTACCCTTGATTAGCTAGAAAGCTCAAGAGATCTAGAGTAGCCTGCTGGCATGAGGCTTCCGAACTGGTAGCCGAAAGTAAATCATCCACATACTGAAGGACCAGAGTGCCTGGACTTGAGAAGTGGCCTAGATCTTGGTCCAGTGCCTGATCAAACAGGTGAGGGCTAGCCCAAAACCTTTGGGGCAACACTGTCCACGTAAGTTGGGACAGGTGGTCTGTGTGATCCTCAAAAGCAAAGAGAAACTGGGAGTCAGAGTGCAGGGGAATACAGAAGGTGGCATCCTTGAGGTCCAGAACCATGAACCGTTCTGCTTCCTCTGGTATTTGAGAGAACAGGGTATAGGGGTTGGGTACAACTGGATATAGAGGAATTACTGCCTCATTGATGAGTCTAAGATCTTGCACCAGTCTCCACTGACCGTTTGCTTTTTGTACTCCTAGAATTGGGGTGTTGCAGGGACTGCTGCATTTCCTTTCTAAGCCTTGAGCTTTTAAATGTTTAACAATATCCTGTAATCCTTTATGAGCTTCGGGCCTTAAGGGATGTTGCCATTGATAAGGAAAAGTGGTGGGGTCTTTTAACCTGATTTGGACTGGGCAGGCATTTTTTGCCCTTCCAAATTGTTCTTCCAATGCCCAGACTTCAGGGTCGATTCCCTTTTCAAGTAGGGGGACAATAAATGGGTAACTTGTTCCCCATATTCATGTATATAATAGCTCCAGCTTTGGCTAATGTATCCCTCCCTAATAAGGGTGTGGGACTTTCAGGCATCACAAGAAAGGCATGTGAAAAGAGCAAAGTCTCCCAGTTACAACTGAGGAGGTGGGAGAAATACCCACCTCCTCAGGCTGTCCCAGGATTCCACGGATGGTAACGGACCTTGAGGACAGTCGTCCATAACAGGAGTTTAATACTGAGAAGGCCATGCCAGTGTCCAGGAGGAAGTCAATTTCCCAGTCCTCAATGGTTAAACGTACCCGGGGTTCAGTGAGGGTGATGACATGAGCTGGCTCTTGCCCTAGGTACCCTCAGTCCTGTTGTTGGATCATCTGGTTGGGGGCTTCTGACCCAGAGAACTTTTGTCCTCTGGGGCAGTGCACCTTCCAGTGATTGCCTCGGCATAGTGGACGTGGATGAGGGAGTGGCTTGTTTCTCCTTGGACAATCTTTTTTAAAGTGTCTTTGTAAACCACACTGATAACAAGCCCTACCGGCTGATTGGCCTGCTCCATTTTCTGTCCTCTCTGAACCACCAAGGGTCTGAGGGCCATGACTAAGGCTGTGGCCTTTCTCTGATCTTGCTTTTCCTTTTGGGCCTATCCTCTTGTTCCCTATTATAGAACACCGAGATTGCCAGGTATAATAATGCCTCCAAATTTTGTTCAGGGCCTGGGGCTTGCTTTTGGAGTTTTCTCCTGATATCTGTGGCTGCTTGGGTAATAAACTTATCTTTTAGAATCAATTGACCCTCGAGTGATTTGGGTGACAGGAGATTATATTTTCTTAAGGCCTCCCATAGCCGCTCAAGGAAGGCAGAAGGATTTTCTTCCTTTCCCTGAGTTATGGTGGACATCACTGAATAATTCATGGGCTTTTTCCTAATTCTCCTTAGTCTTTCTAGAACACAGGTCAACAGATGTTTACGACTCCAGTCCCCATGATCTGAGTCAAGGTCCCAGTTGGGGATCCATACTGGGGACAGCTTGCTGACCAGTAGGGAATTTATCCCTTTATTCAGCTGTCATTCTATCATTTACTTGACTAAGATACCAGGTATCTCCAGACTCTTGGGCTGCAGCTAAAGCTGCATTCTTTTCATTAAAGGCCAGGGTTTGATCTAACAGTAGCATGACATCTCTCCAAGTGAGGTCGAAGGTTTGCCCTAGACCCTGTAGGACATCTATGTACCTATAAGGATCATCTGAAAACTTCTCCAGGTCTGCCTTGATGTGCTTTAAATCAGAGAGGGAGAAGGAGACATGTACCTAGGTTAGGCCAAATTCCCTTCCCCCTATAGCTTGAAGGGTACATAACCAATAGCCTGGGGGATTTTGTGGTCCTCTGGAAATTTCTTTGCTTATTTCCTTCTGGGCAGGGGAGATTAGAGGAGCATTATCATTAATAGGAAAGGGAGCTATAGGGACGCTAGGATATGGGGGTAAGCTGAGAGGTCCTCCTGTGGGATATAAATTAAAGCTTTGCATAGTTGTGTACGCTCCTTCAATGAAAAGAAAGCTTGGACATAAGGTATTTCACTTCATTTGCCTTCCCTCTTACAGAAAAGGTCAAGCTGCAGGATAATATTGTAATTTGTACTTTCCTCAGGTGGTGATTTTTCCCCATCAGAGAGAGAATACTGGGACCAGGCTGTAGTGCAGAAAAAAATGAGCCGCCTCTCTTTCAGGGTTTGTGGGTCAAATTGGTCCCAATGGCTTAGGATGCATTTCAAGGGTGAGCCTGTTGATGCCTGGGTGTTTCCTGTCTGAAAGACAAAACTGCCCATGGTTTTGCTTTGTTTTGTTTCTCCCCCTGTCCAAGAACCCACAACGGTCCCTGGACCCTGCTGATCTGAAGAGTTGTGCTCACCAACGCAGCAGAAGAAATAACCCCTGCCCAAAAACCCACAATGGTCCCTGGACCCTGCTGATCAGAATAGTTGCGCTCATTGACGCAGCAGCAGAAACACTAGTTTTCCTCCCAGACCACAAGCAGGATCAAGGAAGGTCAGATTTAGCATCCCTTACTGATGCATTCTCGAAAACCTGCAACCTTGCCTGTCCTCCTAGACCACAAAGAGGACCAAGGAAAATAGGATTTAGTGGCCCTTACCAACGCATTCTCGAAAACCTATTAGAGTCCTAAGCATTCTCCTGTTAGTATTGGGAGTTTACCCGTGTGCTATAAAGATGTTTCACCCGAAAAGTGAAGTGGAGGGCCATACCTTGAGGAAGGGATGGGATCTCCAGGGATGGAAGGGTGATGCCTTTTGTCCTCACTTACATGAATAGGAAGGATACGATTTCTGAGGCTCCCCATATCCTAGCTTCAGAAATAGCTTTTGTTAGGTCTGCTAGTCTGAGAAGGGATCCTAAAATTCCAGATAGTACCCCCTACAATGGGGCTTTGGGCAAAAACTATGTCTTTCTGATTGGTGAGCCTGGGTGTCTAAAGAAGGTAACAGAGTCTTGGAGTTTATACTAGAAATCATTCTTATAGGAGAAACTAGAAAAGCACCAGAGACAGGGAGTGATTTTTAGAAGCAGAGCTAGCCTCGGAGAAGAGAAGCAAGAGGAAGTTTGTCTGGCAGGCATTAGGACCCAGGAGGCAAGGGTCAGGATAGATAGGATAGATGGGTGCATCTCGCTTGGGCGACAAGCCTTTGAGAGTTCTGCTCATGGCTGCAAGGTCAACCAACTTTTTGTTGGGACCCCGGAGCTCTATGGCTTTCCTCTCTGTTGACCCTCAGCTCAGCCCAGAAGTACAGGAAAAGTGGAAGCTGGTTCCAGACAAACCAACGCTCCCAACTCTGAAGAGTCAGGGGGTTGTTACAGAGCCCTTTCCCAGAAAGGGAAACCCATGTCTTTACCCTGGCAGCTGCGCTAGTCGCTTTTAACTGGACGACAGGTGCCCAGTATTTGGCCCCTGAATTCTAAGGAAAAATAGGACAGAGTAGCAAGTGAAAGGGGTCTGATGGTAGTCATCGCTTGGCAATAGGCGATGGTCTCACCACTTGGCGATAGGCGATAGTCCCTTTGTGGTTGCCAACATATGTCTGGAATTGGTGGGTTCTTGGTCTCGCTGACTTCAAGAATGAAGCCGCAGACCCTCGCAGTGAGTGTTGCAGTTCTTAAAGATGGTGTGTCCAGAGTGTGTTCATTCTGATGTTCAGACATGTCCGGAGTTTCTTCTTACTGGTGGGTTCATGGTCTCGCTGACTTCAGGAGAGAAGCTGCAGACCTTCGCGGTGAGCGTTAACAGCTTTTAAAAGTGGCATGTCTGGAGTTGTTCATTGCTTCCAGTGGGTTTGTGGTCTCGCTGGCCTTGGGAGTGAAGCTGCAGACCTTCGCGGTGAGTGTTAGAGTTCATAAAGGTGGCGCGCACCCAAAGAGTGAGTGGCAGCAAGATTTATTGTGAACAGCAAAAGAACAAAACTTCCGCAGCATGGAAGGGGACCTGAGCGGGGTTGCCACTGCTGGCTTGGGCAGCCTGCTTTTATTCCTTTATCTGACCCCACCCACATCCTGCTGATTGGTCCATTTTACAGAGAGCTGATTGGTCCATTTTACAGATAGCTGATTGGTCCATTTTGACAGGGTGCTGATTGGTGCATTTATAATCCTTTAGCTAGACACAAAAGTTCTCCAGGTCCCCACTAGATTTGCTAGGCACAGAGCACTCATTGGTGCATTTACAAACCTCAAGCTAGACATAGGGTGCTGATTGGTGCATTTACAAACCTTGAGCTAGACAGAGTGCTGACTGGTGCATTTATAATCCTTTAGCTAGACACAAAAGTTCTCCAAGTCCCCACCTGACTCAGGAGTCCAGCTGGCTTCGCTTAGTGGATCCCACATTGGGGCCGCGGGCAGAGCTGCCCGCCAGTCCTGCACCACGCACCTGCACTCCTCAGCCCTTGGGCGGTCCATGGGACTGGGCATTGCTGAGCAGGAGGTGGCGCCAGTCGGGGAGGCTTGGGCCATGAGGGAGCAGGGTGGGGGGTGGGGCTTGAGCATGGCGGGCTGCAGGTCTTGAGCCCTGCCCTGTAGGGAAGCGGCTGAGGCCCCGCGAGAATTGGAGCCTGACGTGGGTGGGCCCCCATGTTGGGGGACCTGGTGCACCCTCCACAGCTGCTGGCCCGGGTGCTAAGCCCCTTACTGCCCAGGACTGGCCGCTCCTAGTGCGGGGCCCGCTGAGCCCACTGAGCCGGCACCCACCGGAACTGGTGCTGGCCTGTGAGCACCGTGCACAGCCCTGGTTCCCGCCCACTCCTGTCCCTCCACACCTCCACTCAAGCAGAGGGAGCCAGCCTCGCCCAGTCCAGAGAGGGGCTTCCACAGTGCAGCAGCGGGCTGAAGAGCTCCTCAAGCCTGGCCAGAGTGGACGCCAAGGCTGACGAGGTGCTGAGAGCGAGCAAGGGCTGCTAGCATGTTGTCACCTCTCACTGTCATGAAAAGGTCCCTAGAAGAACCCACAAAGGTAACTTGTTTATCATCATACCCTATATTGGCTTCCTTCTCTATCCTTAATAAATGATTTACATCCAAATCCTTATCTTAAGTCCAGTTCTCCAGGAACCAATGGAAAGACACACATCAAATTTTTTCCTTAGTCAAAGAAATTGGGGCAGTTTTGGATTAAAGTTACATAAGGTGTCTGCTTCCCAGAATTTTTGGTTTGCTAATATTTACTGTGACTCTCAAAGGGAGGGGATTGGTGTATGTTATTCCCAAATGTAATCACGATTATCTTCCCCTTACCTCAAGCATTTTATGAGATTAATTTGTGAAGAACACATTCGAGACTCTCACTTGTGAGACTTTCTAATGCCAACAAAACCTCCTTATGAGAAATGTTTTGCAGCAAGACATTTAGCTTTGAAGGATGAGAAATTTTATATTGGAATAATACATATGAGTAGTTTGCATAACCCACAATAATTTTCAAATAGTGAGAACTATTGTCACGTCATAACTTTAGCTCTGCCTTGGATGATCAGCCTTGATGTGCATGTAGTTAAGTCAAATGAGCCTAAGAACCTGGAAAGGAAGTAGTGACAATGATAAATGATAGTTTAAACTTTGTGGCTATGATAGAAATATAACACTTGGTGATTTGGAAAGATAACAATAATTCATATTTATAAATGAGGAAGCAAACAGAAAGGTTAAGTGGAGTACCCAGAGTCACACTGCTAAATGTGACAATTCCAGGGCTGGCAGTATATTTCCTGGCTCCTAGTTAAGCCCTTTTTTCTCTATTCTGCATTGCTTCTGCGTGAACAGGAATAGGAGATTGGAACAGAAACAGATTGGAGATAACAAGGGTGAGAATCTGGGAGAAGAACAGAGCTAGGGGATTCATATCACAGGCTCTGACCTTGGTGTATCGTTGGACAGAAATAAAAGTCAGTATTCACTTTCTCTTTCTGTTCCTCCTTAAACACATTCTGGTAGCCATGGTAGTGAACAAGATTTCCACTTCAGCAATGTCTTATACTGAAACATCTCTATTCATTTATATCTTTCTTAGAAATACAATTTGGGGGCTGAATGTTTGATTTCAGAAGAGTGTCTTGAGCTAAAATTACTTTCTTGTTCTTGTTCCTTTTCTTGTGTGTATGTAAATAGGTATATATATATGTATATAAATGTGTATGTGTGTATGTATATATGTATGGAGAGAGAGAAATGCATTATGGGAATTGGTTCAATTATGAAGGCTGTGTGTATGTATTTCCTATTGACTCTGGTTCTTTGGAGAGCACTAATACAGATGTGTACATAGATTAAGAAACAAAAGCTTCCTTTCCCCCTACTCTACCCTCTCAATCCTATTTCCCTCCCAAAGTAATCATTATTAATGGTTTGAGGTGAAGTTAATGGTTTGGAGTTGTATTCTTCTTCAACAAGGGAGTGTTTAGGATTTCTATTGTTATTGTTGATATTTTTTATCATTATAAACAATACATGGCCAGTATTTTGTGCACATGGCCAGTGTTTTCCAGTCTTAAAAATAGCCAAAGTAGAAATATTAAGTTGAACTGTATGCCTGTTTTAAACTTTGATAAATACTGAAAACATCTCCGAAGGACCAGAGCAGCCTACGCATGCATTAACAGTCTAAGAGAGGACCATTTGCCCCCTCCCTATCCAGTATTGGATGCTGTCACTCCTCTTTATGGTTCTAAGTTGATGTGAGAAAAATGGTGTTGTTGTTTATTTCAATTTGCATTTTATAGACCACTCATGAGATAAAATAACTTTTTAATCATTTTTCTTTACCATTCCATTTAGGAATTTCAGTTTAGAAATTATCTATTCATAATTCTGCTGTCTATTTACCTACTGTCTGAACTTCAAATTAATCCTTGTATATTCTGCTCTGTTGTTCCAGGCGGGAGCTCTGAAAACTGGATTTCTCCACCCTCCTTGCTTCCTTGGGTTTATCAATCAGAGGGAGTCTAATTTACAAGGTCACTGGAAGGCAGGAGCAGGTAGGAGGGACTTATTTCACGTTTCTTCTGGTTGCTGTTAGCATAGCTCTAGCAACAGCAGATAGTTCCAGCTCCAAAATCTTTCAGCCCCTGAGAACTAGTCCCATTCCTCCCCTAGAAATAATTTTCCTTGGCTCTGACTGTGTTAAGCATTTTTCTCTATCACTATCTTTAAACATAATTTCATTATAACATGCTTTGGTGTAGTTTTCTTCGCATTTCTTGTCTTTTGGGGCCTGTTGAGATTCTTGCATCTGTGGAGTTTATAATTTTCATCATATTTGGACATTTTCAGGTCATTATTTCTTGAAGCATGTTTTCTGTCTTATTCTTTTAGGGATTCCAGTTGCTACACATACATTAGGCTGCTTGAACATGTTACACAACTCACTGATGCTATGTTCATTTCTTTTACCTTTTTTTTTGTCTTATTACTTTTGGAATATTGTTTTACTTTCAAGTTCAATAATGTTTTTTCTGTAATGTCTAATCTAGCTTTAGTTTTATCTAGCATATATGTATATATTTTAAATCTCAGACATTGTAGTTTTGATCTCCAGAAGTTAAATTTAGGACTTTTTTTAAGTATCTTTACCTCTTCAGTTATCATGTACAATCTTTCCTCTGATTCCTTAAACATATGGTATACAGTTATGTTTGGGAGGCCGAGGCAAGTGGATCACGAGGTCAGGGATTGAGACCATCCTGGCTACCACGGTGAAACCCTGTATCTACTAAAAATACAAAAAATTAGCTGGGCATGGTGGCGGGCACCTGTAGTCCCAGCTACTTGGGAGGCTGAGAATGGCGTGAACCTGGGACATGGAGCTTGCAGTGAGCCTAGATCGCGCCACTGCACTCCAGCCTGGGTGACAGAGCGAGACTCCATCTCAAAAACAAAACAAAACAAACAAACAAAAAACGTGGTATACAGTTATGGTAACTTTTTTGTTTTTGTCTATGAATTCTATCATTGGTGTCATTTCTAGGTTAGTTTCCAATGATTGTTTTTTTCTCTTCATGACGCTTTGATTGATTAACTTTTCTCCCCATAATGGGTCATATCTTCCTGCCTCTTTGTGGGTCTAGGAAACTGATTGGGTGCCAAGCGCTGTAAAATTTTCCCTTTTGGGTGCTGGGTTCTTTTTTTTTGTCCATATGACTGTTTTTGAGATTTCTCGTAAGACACAGGTAAGTTACTAGAAAACAGTTGATCCTCTCATGTCTTGCTGTTAAGCTGACTTTCTCCCAATAACGAGGCAATCATTTTTAGTACTCTAGTCATGCCTTATGAATTATGAGACATTGCATTTTAACTGGGGGGACAGGAACTACTGTCTTCATTTTGAGTGGTTCTTTTCTCAGCTTCGGCTACTTTCTTCTCACACTCATGTGCTGGTAAAGTACCCAGCTGGGTACTAAAGGAGAAACCTTCTTTAAGTTTCTAGAGTTCTCTCTCTGTGCAGCTTTCTCTTTAGTCTGTAACCTCTAGTTGCCTCAGTTCCCCTAAACCTCCAACTTCTAGTACCATTTCCTAAACTCAGGGAGAGCACAAGCTCCAGCGGACTTTCCTCTGTTCTGTGGCAACTCTCGCTAGTCATGGAGCTCACATCATTCATTCTCATCATGCAGGAATCATTTTTCTCATGCAGGCAATCATTTTCTTCATTGCCTAATGTCCAATGTTTTAAAATCTGTAGTTATTAATATTCTTTCATTTTCTCTATTTTTAGTTGTTCATGAAAGAGGTAAACATATTCCCTGATGTTCTGTGTTGATCAGAAACCTGATTTTCATTTCCAACTTTTTAAAGTTAAACTTTTTATTTTGAGATAATTGTAGATTTGCATGGTTGTAAAAATTAACATTGAGTGATCCCCTGTCCCCTTTGCCTAGTTTTCCCAATGGTAACATGTTACAAACTGAAGTTCATTATCACAATCAGGATTTTGACTTATGACATATGATGCCATCAACATGCTGAACATTTCTATCACCCAAGGGCCCCTCAGGCCACCCGTTTTATCCATCTTGCGCTGTCTTCCTGCATCCTACACTGTCAATGTTTAATGCATTTTCTATTTCTACAATTTTAACATTTTAAAAAATGTTATATAAATGAATCATATGGTATGTACCATTTGGGGATTGGCTTCTTTTTTAATTCAGCATAATATATGTGGTTTCCAGTATTAATAATTCTTTGTTTTTTATCGCTGACTAGTATTCCATAGTATAGATGTACCACATGGTATGATTTAACCATTCACCACTTGAGAGACATTAGGTTGCTTCTAATTTTTAACCATATAAATAAAGCTGCTACAAACATTCATGTACAGGTTTTTTAAAAAAATGTAAACATATCTTCATTTCTGTGGAATAAAAGCCCAGGAATACGATTCCTGGGCCTTATGGTAGTTGCAAATTTAGTATTATGAGATACTGCCAAATACTCCCACCAGAAATGTATGAGAGATTCAGTTTTTCCTCATGCTTGCCAACTTTTGGTGGTTTTCACTATTTTTTACTTTAGCCATTCTGATAGGTGTGTAGCGATAGCTCATGATTTTAATTTGCATGTCTCTAATGGCTGATAAATATCTTTCTTGTGCTTATTTGCTATTTTATATTTTTAATTAAATGTTTCTTCATGTCTTTTGCCCATGTTGTAACTGGATTATTTAATATTTAATTGCTGAATTCTGAGGATTCTTTACATATTCTACATACTGGTCCTTTGGAGGATATGCTGTTAGCAAATATTTTCTCCTCCTATGTAGCTTATCTTTTCATTATCTTAACAAGGTCTTTCATGGGGCAAAAGTATTTGGTTTTGATAAAGCCTGATTTATTAGTTCTTTTGTGGGTCATTCTTTTGGTGTCAAGTCTAAAAACTCTGTAGCCCTAGATCTTGAATAATTTTTTTTTTTTTCTTTTTTACCTCTAAGCTCTAGATCCATTTTGAGTACATTTTGACTTAGGTTGAGTTTTTTGTTTATTTGTTTTTGCCTGTGTATCCAGTTGCTCAGCAACATTTGTCTAAAAGGTTGTCTTTCTTCTACTGAGGACATTTTTGTACCCTTCTCAAAAAATAATAAATAAATAAAAATTTATAAATTTTTATTTGTGTGGGTCTATTTATTCTCCATGTGTCTAGTCTTCTGCCAATACCATGTAGTCTTGATTAATATAGCTATATAATAAGACTTGGAATTGAGTAGACATTTTTCCTCTCACATTCTTTTTCCAAAATTATTTTAGCCATTATAGTTCCTTTGTCCTTATACATTTTGTAACCATCTTATCTACATGTACTAAAATTATGCTTGGATTATTGAGAGGTGAAGCCGGCTGGACTTCCTGGGTTGAGTGGGGGCTTGGAGAACTTTTCTGTCTTACAAGAAGTTTGTAAAATGGACCAGTCAGCACTCTGTAAAATGTATGTATTGGCAGGACATGGGCAGGGACAAATAAGGGAATAAAAGCTGGCCACCCCAGTCAGCAGTGGCAACCTGCTCGGGTCCCCTTCCACATGATGGAAGTTTTGTTCTTTTGCTCTTCGCAATAAATCTTGCTGCTGCTCACTCTTTGGGTCCGTGCCGTCTTTAAGAGCTGTAACACACACTGCGAAGGTCCGTGGCTCCATTCTTGAAGTCAGCGAGACCATGAACCCACTGGAAGGAACCAACTCCCAGACCCATTATGACAGAAATTAAATTAAATCTGTATGTCAATTTGAAAAGAATTGAATTTTTTGCCATGTTTTGTCTTTCAAGCTGTAATCATAGTATGTCCCTTTACTGATTTTGATTTTTTGTTTTCTGTCATCAGTGTTGTACAGCTTTTGGCATACAAGTCCTGTACATGTTATGTTAGATTTATTCCCATTTCATTTTTTTGAGCAATTAAATGATTGTGATATAAAACATGGTGTTTATGTGTTCATTTCCAGCATATGGCAATACAATCAATATTCATATGTTTATCTTGCATCCTGTGATCTTGATCTTGCTGAACTCGCTTGTTAGTTTTTGGTAGATTCCTTGGGACTTTCTAGAGTTAAAATTATGTTATAACCAAATAGGGTCAGTTTTTATTTTTTTCTGTCTAATAGGTATCTATATAAAATTTTTATGTATATAAAAAAGTTTTATGTATATAAAAACTCTTACCAAAATGGAAATACAGGGGTGTGATATTGTGACTATTTATATATTATTTTTCAGCTGTGATTCCTGGTCCCTAACTCCCATAATACTTGTAACAGTCTTTCATTGGAGAGCTTTACACTTCAGAAGCAGGTCTCAGGAAATAGAATTTCTCTTCTATTTCCTTTTCTTGTTTTATTGCATGGACTGGAACTTCAAGCACTATGTTGAATAAGAATAGTAGAAGCAGATATCCTTTCTTTGCTGAAAATCATTCAGTTTTTCACCATTAAGTATAATAGCTATAATTTTTTTGGTACATGCTTTTTATCAAGTGGAGGAAGATCCCCGCTGTTTGGGAAAAACTCTAGAATAGAGGAATATTCTGTAGCAGACACCAACCGAGTGTCCTACAATTCAGTTCTGATGCTGTCTACCTGGAGATAGTATCAGATCCCACAGGTTGAAGGCCTGGTCCCTAAGATTGCCACCCCTCCCCTTGAGGCCTCAGTCTCAGGCCTTTGGAACTTCTGACCAGCTGGCTTCAAATTTGGGTTCCCATGACCCCTGCTTTTGGTTTGATTAATTTGCTGGAGTTCTGGCTCACAGAACTGAGTTCACAGAACTGAGTGAAACACTCACATTGACTGGTTCATTATAAAGAATATTACAAAAGATGCAGATGAAGGGATGCACATGGTGTGAGGAATGGGGAAGGGATGTGGAGCTTCCATCCCTCCCTGGGTATACCACTCTCCCAGAACCTCCATGTGTTCCCCTATCCAAAGCAAGTGAAAGGAGGGCAGAGTAAGGACAGAGATAGGGAGACTTTGTTTCCTGAGACCTGCTTCTGAGGCCTAAAGCTCTCCAATATTATAACAAAAAACTGTAACAAGTGTTGTAGGAGTTATAAGCCAGGAACCATTGATGAAAACCAATATATACATACAGTTATAATATCACACCCTTTATTGCCATTTTTCTAAGAGTTTTTATGATGAAGGGGTAGTGTGGTTTGTCTGTGTCCCCACCCAAACATCATCTTGAATTACAGCTCCCATAATATCCACGTGTTATCGGAGGGACCTGGTGGGAGATAATTGAATCATGGGTGCAGTTTCTCCCATACTGTTCTTATGATATTGAATAAGTATGGTGGGGTACTGAATAAGTATGGTAGGGCCCCACAATAAGAGTCTGCACTTATACTCAAGGTAATTTCTCATTCCCCATCTGATATGGTTTGGCTGTGTCATCACCCAAATCTCATCTTGAATTGTAGCTTCCATAATTCCCACACGTTGTGGGAGGGACCTGGTGAGAGATAACTGAATCATGGGGGCAGTTTCTCCCTTACTGTTCTCATGGTATTGAATAAGTCTCATGAGATCTGATGGTTTTATAAGGAGAAAACCCTTTCGCTTAGTTTTCATTTTCTCTCTTGCTAGCTGCAATGTAAGACGTGCCTTTCACATTCCGCCATGATTGTGAGGCCTCCCCAGTCACGTGGAACAGTGGTCCATCAAACCTCTTTTTCTTTGTAAATTACCCAGTCTTGGGTATGTAATTATTAACTGTGTGAGAACAGACTAATAAAAGGGGTATTAAATGTTATTAAGTATTTTTCCACGTAAATTGATATGATCATATGATTTTTTCCCATAGTCTGTTAATATGAATTACACTGATTGATTGTTGGATATTGCATGCCTGAAATACTTCCAACTTGGTCAAAGTGTATACTTCTTTATATATACTGATTTTATTTGCTAATAAAATTTGCTAATATAGATTTTATTTGCTAATATTTTGTTATGAATTTTTAAATCTATGTTTATGAAAAATATTTGTAGTTTTCTCTTTTCATGCTCTTAAAGTGTCTTTACCTGTTTTTGGTGTCAGGGTAATACTAGCTTTAAAAAATGAACTGGCAAGTATTCCATCCTCTTGTTATCTGAAAGAAATAGTGTAGATTTAGTGTTAATTTTTCTTTAATGTTGAATAGTATTCTCCAGCAAAACCATTTGGTTTTAGAGGTGTCTTTTTTTTGGGAGTTTTTAAATTATGAATCCAAGGTTTTTAAAAATAGTTTTAGGAATAATTAAATTATTCATTTCAAATTGAGTAGGTGGTGGTAGTTTGTGTTTTTTGACAAATTCATCCATTTTGTCTATGTTATAAAATTTATGAAGACTTGTTTGTAGTATTCCCTTATAGTTATTTTTTCATGTGCATCTATTTAAAGCTTTGATTCTTTTTCCATTGCTTTTATTGCCATAGTTATGATGACAGACAATCCAAGACATTTCCTGCCACCCCCAAATTGGGAGATTCGGCAGCATTTTCTAGATTAGAATGAATGACTGAGGTTCAGGGACTATTTAGAATGATAGTTCTCAATCCACTAGGAACTATAAATTTGGATTTGTGAAAAATCTTTCTCTGGAATCACTTATTTGGAAAACCATGATTCACATATTGCTAAACCATATGTGGTTTAACTCCATAAAGTGGAGACAGTCCATACCCCTCTATGGCAACATATCCATAGATGAGAAGAGATGGCTGACTTGACTGGGGTTACTGATTGGGAACATCATGATCACAGCAGCAGGAGCAGTACCCCATCCAGTTCCTTCTCTGGACATAATTGTAATGTAGAACACCCAATAAATGACTCACACTGATAGATATTGAAAATGTTAGAAGTGGAAACAGCTCTCTGTTTTTTGCCTCCATCTGCTCAATAAGATAGGATGCAAGCTTGTCTGAAGTCAGTGAGGATGGATGGAGGATTCCAGGGTGTACAAATAAATGGTCAGAGGCAATTACTGTGGGGAAGATAAATGACTTCAGCTGAAAGCCTTAGGAGCAGAAAACCAAGGCTTCTTGGAGAAGAAGGAATTCTGTTTCTGGAATGTAACATAGAAATCCTGTCTGAATTTCCAGCCTGCTGACCTGCCCTTTAGATTTTGGACTCAAGACTGCAGCGTTAACTCTTACCTGAATTTCCAGCCTGCCAGCCTACTCTACAGATTTCAGACTTGCCAGCACCCACAATCATATGAGCCAATTCCTTAAAATTTCTCTCGATAGATAGATAGATGGATGCATGGATGGATGAATGGATGGATGAATGGGTGCAGTTCTGCTTCTCTGGAAAACCCTGACTGATAGAGTTGGTAAACTTAAAAAAATCATACCATTAAAATATGGTGCAAGATGCCAAGATGCCTGGGCTCTACCCCCCAAAAAAGTTTATTTCCTTAATGAAAAGCAAACTTTCATTGACAGACTAGGGAATTAAAGTCAGGTTCTATTTCCTAAGTGAATCTCTCTTATTTATGTTTTACTAAAAAAGGAAGTAGTTAAGCTCCAGGTGTGGGTTCATGACATGGTTGAAGAGCTCTGGTCTTCTAGGAGCCTTCAAGATTCTGGGTGGCTTTTGTTCCTTAGGCTCAGTCTTATTTTCAGGTTTCTTCTCTGCTTCTTGGAGATGCAGCCAACTGGGCCACTCTGACACTGAGCTATAAACCGGTTGTCTCTCCAGCAGGAAAAGAGAATTTTAAGACCAGAAAGTGAGTCTAGGGCTTATTAGTGAGTAGAAATATCAAGTAATCCCTGATCAGAATAACAGGAGAGGAAGAAAAATATAGAAATATCAACTAGAATAAGATGTTTTCTGCCTGAACATAGATAAGAGGCAGATTTTTTGTTTTTAAACTCCTGTGTTTATATTTTTGTGAAAAGAAACACAAAAGAAAGTTATTTTTTGCTCTTATGGAATTGCAAAAGAGAGTATTAGCTGCATTTCTTGTATCCTAATATCTGTGAAGGGCTGAGAAAGAAGCGTCAGACAGGAAGCCCGTAATGAGCCCCAGGCAGTATGTGGAGTGTGAAGGACAATTTAAAGGCAGGAAAAAGTAAAGGCCTCTTTGGATTAGTTTAATCATCCTTCTGAGAGGGAAATGGAGTCCTAAGGAGACAGAGGGGGACGGACCTCCCAGGAATTTTTCTGCTTCCAACCACAGAAGGAAACAAAGCCTTTCAGGATCAATATTGACAAGATCCCTTTGTTTTCATGAGCCCAGGGGGGAGGGCTCTTTCCAACCCCTGGAAAGTAATATCCTGGAGATGTAAGTGAAGATTCCTTTATTTGTTTTTGCTGCTTGACATTTTCATGGACTCACTTTATTTGGTCCTAAGGCTATAATTCCACTCTCATTGTGGAATCTGAAGAGGTCAAACTGAACAAATGGAACCATGTATCCAGAACACTCATGCTCTGCTTGCGCACTGGGGATCATGAACACCATCCACCGGGTAAAGAAGGGAAAGGAACAAAGTCTCTCTCGAAGTCAACACAATATTTGATCAAAGCAAATTTAGTTTTCTTCCCAGAAATTTTAGGAAGTGTTTTAGTCCCTTGCAACCTGTCTGTTGCCTGGTAGGAGACAAACCTTAACTGAAAAGAAATATAAGAGGGAGGATGGGAGCAGTAGTGTGTTGATAAACTGGCTAGGGGTGGGGAAGGAAAGAGAGGAGAGGAAGCCCTGCTGATTTCTATAGTGTAAATATTCCCACATGGATGGTTTCAAGCTCTCAGGGTGACCTTATGCAACATGGAATTTGGAAGAGATGTAGATAATGAGCAGGGAGCCTGCTACACACATCACTGGTAGGAATGGGTGCCAGGCTTATTTGTGTCCTAACCTTGATGGGGTTTCTCATGGAAAGAGGCTGTAGGAAGTGAACAGCTCTGTACTTATGTCCTACTGGGTAACTTGACTTCTCTAAGCTCACCTGTAAAACAGGAACATTCATATTGCTCCTAAGGTGCTATTTAGAAGGATAAAATTAAATATGCAAATATATGTAAAGCCCCATGTCAGAGTACCAATACAAAATAGATTCTCATATTGTTATTTCTGTCCTTTCTCTTAATAACTATTCCTATTCCCAAGCTGTGTCACTTTTTAATCTACCTCTGGTGTGTGGGATTAGAGAATACCGCCCTCTGTTGTAATAGGTGTGAGTAAATCCTTGAACTGGTATGAGTGGGATGGAGGGTTAATGGGATTTAATCTCATTCTCTTTTCTGACATTTCTTTTCCTCTTCCATCTTTCGTTACTCCCACAGATACTCATAAAGCTGCTGAGGCTTTTATAAGGTTATTCAGAGATGTTCAATGGTTTGTTCATGGGTATACACCAAGTAAGTCATGTAAGTCAGAAATAAAACCCAGTGGCTGTTATTTCCCATGTACTCCACTAGTAATGCTGGATCTCCAGTCTTTCACTGCATGATGACAGGGACCAGCATTTACTGCCTACGCTTATGGCCAACTGACTGCTCCTTCCTGAGAAGGCAGATTCATATTTAATCATGCCAGCGAGGCTGGTCTGGAGGTAATGACAGGATAGTGCAGTGAGCATCAGAATCTGTAGCTGAGTCCCAGTTGCGCTACTTGTTATCTCCCTGAGTCTGTAAAGTGGACAGAGTAATGCTTACCTTGTTTCTCTTCTTTACGGTGGTGAGAGGACAGTCATGATGATAGAGATGAGCGTATTGTGGAAGCTGGAAAGCATTGAGCAAATGCAAAATATCATCCTTGTCACCTTCCTAAGTAAGCCCACAGCAGAATGGCTAGCTCCGGATTTCTGGAGTTAGACCAATCTCAGTTTGAATCCCAGTTCTGCCACTCACTGCTGGGTTGATGCCGGGCAAGTTACTAACCCTATTTGAGACTTAGTTTCCCTTCAGTTACCCTGTTACAGGAATGATGGTGCTTTTTATCTTACATGGTTGTTAGGAAGTTTAAATGTCAACATGATAAGTCTCGTGATGTGATACACCTGGCATCTCAGAAGTGCTCCTTAGCTGTCAGCTACTGTCATTATTATTCTGTGTTGTATTTTGTCCTGCATAGGGTGCCAGTCTTTATTTTTAAACAGAGCTTTTGAAAGCAAAGTAGACCCAAAGAGGCACAGAAAGAACATTCAGGGCACATTTGTGTCCTTTGCTTATTTTACGTGGATGAAGGCTTTGCCTGAGTGCATAGAGAAGATGGGATTTTGTGCCTGCTGTTGATGCCAGTCACATCTGTGTGGAGCCTGCTAAACACCACACACTGTATCAGACTCTGGGCCTCTTCTCAGCAGCACTTCTCAGACTTGCTCTTATCCCCATTTGCAGATGAGCAGTCTGTCTCCTTGAGTGGTTAAGGTACTTCCACAGGGTCTCACACTTAACTGGGCTGGACCTTACACCCAGGTCTGGCTGATTCCAGAGCCCACTCTCCCTCCTCCTCTGTGGGCTAATTGTCTAGGACCACAGATCTTCAAATGTGGTGCCCGGATCAGCAGTAGTAGCATCACCTAGGAACCTGTTACAATGGAACCAGAAACTCTGGGGTCAGGGCCCAGCACTATAGGTTTTAACAAACCCTCCTGGTGTTCTGATGGATTCTGAGTACCGCTGGAATACCAGCTCCTCCTGGGGGTGTCTTGTGATTTCCTCCTTTCCCCTTTGCTCTAGACTACCTAGAACAGCCATTCTAAAGTGAACTTCCTCCAATGTGAGTGATGAAGCAGCTTTGGAGCAATTTTTTACCATTCCATTTCTCGTTCTAGGGAAATTCCCTGTAGACCGAGGCATTACTGTAATTAATTAATTAGAGTAAATTAACGGCACCACTTACAATCTGAGCATGCACCTGCTGCCAATAGTGTTTTTAATTTTACAGGGATATTTCCCTAAGATGTGCAAAATAAATAAGGTTTCAGCACTTATTTCCAACTCAGGTCCCTGACTTAACTGCCAGAAAAAGAATCCAGGTTGCTGCCCACATGCCATGTGAAGAACTGCTGTTACTAAACTGTTGTCTGTTCCCTCTGCTCATCTAAGCACAATAACATAGAAACTAGTATGTGATGAAGATATATGATTTTCTTCCATGAAAATAAAAAAATTTTTTGATTTGCCTTTCAATTAAGACAGTTTGAAAGTTAAGAATAGATGAAATAACATATCCGGTATAAGATTGAGTTTTGTTTGGTACCATGAGGAAAAATAGGGGCTGAGCAAAATTGCCTCCCAAATATTGCTCAGTAATATAGGATTCCTGAATAATTCATACTTAATTATCTTTGAAGAGAAGGGGGCTAGGTTTCTAGCATTTCTTTCTAAATTTGTGCATCTGGCAGATGATGGGTTGGGGCAAGCTGTCTGTCAGGCAGAGGCACAAAATGGTGTTATTTCAACAAAAATTGTAGGCATAAAAAATTAAAGCATAAAAGTGATATTTAAGATCACTGGCTGAGTCTACAGGAGATGCCTAGGCTAAAGCGGTAGCAAAAAATTAAGAATGTGGAGTTCATTTCTCCCCATACTCTTATTCCATGGATTTAAGTTCTGTTGTTTATGCATGAAGTGCACTTACAATGCCAGATTTCTTGTCTAGAAATGGAGACACTGATCCATCAATCTTATAGAGGTGGTGGTTTGAAGATCATCTGAGAATACAACACAAGTGTGTTTTAAAAGGTTCAAAGTCACATATGTGTAGCTGGGATAAAATTTATTAAAACTTGCATTTCACAGTTTTTTCTGAACTCCTCACTACTGACTTTGAGAGAGGCTAATCTTTGTTTAGTCTCTCTGTGTCTCACTGTCTCTCTCTCTCTCTCTCTCTCTCTCTCTGTCTCGGTGGGAGCACTGCCTCTGCAGCTAGTTCCCAACCCAAAGAATCAGAGGGGAGGAGAGCAGAGATTCTGGGGCTTTGGGGGTTCAGGGAAAAAGTGTGAAGCTAAGAGTGGGAGGTTCTGAAGCAGCTGGTGGAGCAAGAAAGAAAGAGGGTTGGAAAAGCATTAAAGAAATCATGAGTATTATGAACTCTATTCCTTTTCATGTTCTTTAGTGATTGTTACTTTAAAAATGTTTATGGTTCTTAGACTGTGTTTCTTTGAATGCAACACTCTCTAGACAGGACCACAGGGAGCATCAACTTGTATTTGGGTACTGTTTTTTAAAGTGGCATTCGTAATTGGGCCATATATGGTTTGGATGTGGTTTGTCCTTCCAAAAGTCATGTTGAAATTTGATCCCCAATGTGGCTGTGTTGAAAGTGGGGCCTAGTGGGAGATGTTTAAGTTGTGAAAGAGCAGGTGGATCCCTTAATAGAGCAGGTGGATCATTAATAGATTCATACCCTCCTCCAGGGATAGGTGAATTCTCACTCTCTTGAGAATGGAGTGAGTTCGTTCTCACTCTTGTGAGGCTAAGTCCCTGTGAGAATGGTTTGTGAAATAATCTGAGTTCCTTGGTCTCTGTCCCTCGCTTCCTCTGTTGCATGTTCTCTTTGTAACTTCCCACTTCTGTTTCACTTTCCACTCCCCTTTTACTTTCCACCAGGAGTTGAAACATCCTGAGGCCCTCACTAAATGCAAATGCCCGATCTTGAACTTTCAGCCATTAGAATCATGAGCCAAATAAGCCTCTTTTCTATAAAGAAATGACCCAGCCTCAGTTCTGTTATAGCAACACAAAACAAACTAATACAGGCATCTAGGAGAGAGTTAATTATGAAAAAAAATTGAAGCTTATAGAAGCAACAGGATGATTTTAGACAAAGAGCCTTGTTCTCCGCCTCCGACTCTAAGACTTACACAGTGAAATACGAATAGATATTTTTGTGTATAAACAATTGAAACCCTTTGCCTTTATAAAAAGAAATAATCTACTTCCAAGAAAGAAAAAAGCCATTTCTACTGTTTATTCCCACATTTAACTAGACCCAGTTTCAGAGGAACTCGTTAAAGTTTAATAGTCACTTTCTGGTGTTAAATGAAATGATCAAATTTAGCTCAATATTGACCTTTCCTACTTTCTGCCTTTTAGTGTCCTTGATTTCCAGGACATCTGCATGACTTGGGTGCTGCTGTATCTTAGGGTTTAATCTGTTTATTTCTATACTGGTTCAGTGGATAATGCCATCTTTACCTTTGGCTTCAACTACTTACCATGTCCTGTGATCTTCTAATCCTTAGCTCCATCTAGGAATCCAGACATATACATCCACAGATCTTTTAAACATCTTCATCTGATGATTCATGGACTTGACATTTCTAAAAGTCTACTCTTTACCTTCCTCTTCAGTCTGATCTTCCCCAGAGAATGCATCACTCTTTCCAAAAACCAAAATCAGAAACTCAGGAGTCATGTATTGACCTTTGTTCCTTTTAGCCCCTACTTTTAATCTATCATGAATTCCTCATCATTAATTCTCCTAAACATCTCTCAACTCTCACCTTTCTGTCTTCCCCTCTGAATACTTTAGAATAATGGTTTTGAAAACACATTTTAAAACTCTGGATGATTTTAATAACTTCCTAAATGGTTTCCCCATCTTTATTCTTACCCAATCTGTTTTTCCCACTGCCATCAAAAGGACTTTTCTAAAATACAATTTAAATAATTTCAAATTTCTTCAATGGTTGGAATTGGTTTCCAGTGCCTTCAGAATAATGTTCAAATATTATGTTCAAGATTCTTCAGGATCTTGTCTCTGCTTACGTTTGTAGCTTCCCTTTATCACTCTTCATTCCAACTTCTTTATCACACATAGTTCCCCCAATATATGTACTTTTTGTGCATACTTTTCCTTTATCTGGAGTGCCATTCTTCCCTTTCTTCCCTCTTATTCCTCCTTTGAGTTTCTACAGGAATTGTACAGCCTTCTCTAACAGCAAGGATTTCTAGAGGTAATCGTTGAGCCCCCAACAATTTGGGTTTGTGAGTCCCCAAAGACTGTTTTGTTAAACTCTGTGTTTATAGCATCTGGTGCTAGCACATGATAGACAATCAGTTAATGTTTGTTAAAATTGTAAGATTGGCCAGGCAAACTGGACTAGGTTTTCAGGAGGTCAGAATTTGCTCTGGAGGTGTATTTCTTTTTTTCAGTTCTTGAGCACCAGCTTTCTGAGCTTCAGTTGGTGAACCTCCAAACTCTCTGGAGAATACTTGAAGGGCAATGTTACCCAAAGGAAACAGTACTAAAACGAGGAGCAAAGAAAATCATTTTTCTGCTTTACATCGTAATTATTACTGGTTGTGTTACCTTAAGCTTTTTTACAGGGTTGCTTTATAACCTAGAGAACTCCATAAATGCAGTTTTTAAGGTTATAAGCTTAGCTGTGAATATAAACTTTCGAAATTAATTGGAGAAGTTATAATTAATTTTTAACTCTTTCAGCCGAAAAAGGGGAACAGAGATATTTGGGACTATAAGGTTTAATTTTACATTCTCTGCTTTTTTTTTTTTTTTTTTTTAAAGACAATAATAGAGATTCATAGTTCATGGCAAATAAACCAGTCTATAGTCAAACGTGCTTTTGGCTTGGAAATGCACAACACATGTTCTGTTGCAGCTGATTGACCTCCCTGACCGTGCTTACACTGGCCATGCTAAATGGATGTGGGTTCCTTGGACTTGAAGGCCTAGGGCTTGGGAATACTTTGAGCAGATGAAGTGGAGCAGAGGCAGCTTCAGCAGGAAGAGAAACGATGCTGCCAAAGGCAGAGCGGGGTTAATTTTGAAATCTTTCAACACTTGATTTAAACACCTGAAAATTAGCTAGTCAGGGTGCTAGGACCCCAAGAAGGAATCTGATGTTTAGTGACAGCTGGCAACTTCAGTGCCACTTGGCTTTATAGGGAATACCCAATTGCTCTTTGGCAGCAAGTACCTTGAACAAAGAGGGATCCTACTGAAGTTTCCATTTGTTTGGGAAAGTTGATAATTGAGGAAGGAGGCTTTTGAATGTTTGGTTGGCAGTGACCCTCCAGAGCCTAATTGAAACTCTGTGGCAGGAGGTTTTGGAACAAAATGGCTGGTGGTAATGGTGCCATGAGATACTAGGCAAGGCTGGGCATCCGACATTCAGGGGAGAGCTAGGGCTTAGAACCAGACTTGGAAGGAATCCTACGTTGTCCCTCTTGTTGTGTGACGTTAGGGAAGTTATTTAATTTATTTGTTCCTTAGATTTTTTTCCAATATTAAATAAGGAAAATTGCTACCTACTTCATTTAGTTTATGTGAGAATTAAATGAGATTAAGTACCTTAGTGGCTAGCACATTATAGGAGATCCATAGGTGAGCTTAAGCTAAATTGGATGGAAATAGGTTGATAAATGATCATCTACAGTTAGATCTAAGTCTAAGGAGAGAGAGGTGTGCAGAGTAAGGCTCTCTAATTATTCAAAATCCCTGTATTTCTCACTTTAATAGCCATGGAGTAATAACAGAAAAAGCCATTCTGCCACCCCTGCTACACCATGTCCTGATTTGTCAAAGTTGTGTAATATATTAGAAAGTTCATGGAGTTTGGATATAGGGTCTTGACTCGCAACTCCACCACTACAAGCTATGTGTTTTTTTTTTTTTTTTTTTTTTGAGAGAGAGAGTCTCACTGTTGCTCAGGCTGGAGTGCAGTGGCACAATCTTGGCTCACTGCAACCTCCGCTCCTGGGTTCAAGTGACTCTTGTGCCTCAGCCTCCCATGTGGCTGGGATTACAGGTATGACCCACCACGCTTGGCTAATTTTTGTATTTTTAGTAGAGATGGGGTTTCACCATGCTGGCCAGGCTGGTCTTGAACTCCTGGCCCCAAGTGATCCTCCCACTTTGACCTCCCAAAGTGCTGGGATTATAGGCGTGAGCCACCATGCCTGGCCTGTGTGTTCTTAAGTAGGTCTCTCAGTCTCTCTGAGCCTTATTCTTCAGATGAAGGCAATAATGCCTATGATGTAGTATATTTGGGAGAGTTAAATGAGAATGTATTTAAAGTGGTCTCTGGCTTCATTACTTCTGAATTTACTTCATTTTCTTTCCCCAACTTTCCCTATAATAAAGAGCATAGGCTTTTCTGTCAGTCAAGTGCATGGTCCAGTGGTCGACCATTCAAATAGCCAATACAAAGAGTAGCAGGCAGAAGAGCAGCAGGGCTGATATTGGTCTGCTGACAGCAGGGCTGACAGTCATGGTACCAACATCTGGTAGGGACCTTGAGGTCTGGAATAGTTTTGACAATTTGGCAACCTTTTGAAGTAACAAATTCTTGTTCACTTGATGACATAGTACCAAGAAAGTTGCCTCATCAGAATAAGAGTAGGGTTATGAGCTTCTGCTGCCCTGGCCAGCATTCCCCACTCAGTCTTTCCTTTCTTTTCTGGGTACAATGGTAACAAGGAGGTTGATGCTCTGCTCATTACCCGAAGGAGATTCAGTGGAGCCTGAAATGGCTAATCTTCATTATAAGACTGATACTGTGAAATGAATTTATTGTAATTCTACAAACAGATTCAGGGGGGATCTGGTTTCCTAAGAGAGCCAAGGATTTTATTTATTTATAGGTTATCTGTATGTTCATCCTTTTATCTGCCAATTTAAAGATCTTAACCGCCCTCACATTGAATACTTTATAGAGACACACCTTCAATAGATATATGGAAACAGAGGGCAGAAGCCAATTTCCTGACTCCCCAGAAT
Source organism: Theropithecus gelada (assembly GCF_003255815.1). Taxonomy (NCBI): domain Eukaryota; kingdom Metazoa; phylum Chordata; class Mammalia; order Primates; family Cercopithecidae; genus Theropithecus; species Theropithecus gelada. The sequence continues at coordinate 108,524,255 of NC_037677.1, read as the reverse complement.
TCAGCCTACTACTCTCCCTAGCCCACTTCTCTATACCACCCAGGCTGCTCTCCTGTTATTTCCACCAAATAGAAGGAAGCCTGCTCCTTGTCAATGTTGTGATCGTACTTTTCCCACAGCATCCGTCTCAAATTCTATCTCTACCACAGAGTGGTCTCTCAGAATGATAGTTGCTTGAGTCTTACCAAAAACATTGCTTTCTTTTTTGGCAAGGTTAGGAGTTGGATTAAAACAATGATTCTCTAAGCAGTGAACCCAGTGAGGTGCTGAAAAATCCATGTGGGCACAAAGAATTGTCTGTAAACTGTGCAAGTAGGTGTCCTGGCACATACTTGAAAGATGATTTTTCAAATGTGTGTAGATGCCTTTGTCATTTGTAATTATTTGAAAGGTATTGCTGAATTCGTAGTAGCATTTGCCATTATATATTTTCTCAGTTGATAATATGTAGCTACATATTATTCAGGTAGCCTGATATGAATCTGAATTAAAAAGAAGCAATTTTCTTTCCTCTGAATAATGATTTGACTCTTGTGGGTCAAAAGTCAATACAGCATAATGCAAGAGATCTGCGTTCCATTAATTGTGTGTGATTTTGGGGTAAGCCACAGCCCTTCTCATTGACTGCAATAAACACCTATTGATTTTGTCTCAGTATCCACTCATCCCTCTTCTAGGGTGAGAGTGGCCACGTTTTCCTTTGGTGACTGCTGCCTCCTCTCTGGCCCATGATTTTGGGGTGCACCTGAGTTCTGCCCACCAGCATGTTCCACCTATCCCATGTTCAGAGCACATGGATATATGACCCAGGTTAACCAATGAATGTAAGTTCTAGGGTATTTGTTGGAACTCTGGAGCCTTCTTTCTCTTGAAGTTCAAGGCTTTCTGGACATAAGCAGGAGGTCGTGCCAGCCCTTTTTGTTTCTTCAGAGAGAGAATCTATAAAACTAAGGCAATACAGACACAAATAGAATGAGGGGTTGAAAGGGCTATCCAGATGATACTGTTTAACTACTTTGATCAAGCTATGTTGAAAACTACTACCCAGGACTTTTCAGTTACTTGATAAAGATGTCCTTTCTGCTGTAAGCCAGTCTGAGCTGGGGGTTTCTGTCACAAACATCCTGCGTGATATAAGAGTTTGGCCCCACATCTGTAAAATGAGGGGATTGGACAGGTGAATTCTAAGAGCATTGCCAGCTTGAGGATGCTTGGGAGTCTAAAGCAGATTTTCCAAGTTCATTAGCAGGGGCATAAACCCCCAGTTATTGGAGGACAACTGACTACAAAGTTCTAGTAAGGTAGTTAATTGATCTGTTTGGGATTCCACAGTAAAACTTGTCTTGGAATCTCAGAATGCCCTTTGATGGAAAACATCTTTGAAGAACTGACTCATTTTGCCTGGGGATTTACTTTGAAATATAGATGGTGTGAGAATTATCTTATGTTTTTATTTTTTTCCCAAACAAACTTTCACTAACTTATCTGCATCATTATTTAAAAAAAAAAAACAAACATGCATAGACACACACACACACACACACATACACACACACTTCACAACTGTCATCCTGCGTGTAATGTCAAGCATGGTCTGCGGGTGAGGGGAGTGTATATGTCCGTATGAGTCAACACATATCCTGGAAGAGGGTGTCTGAACTTTGTTTTTGATGAGTGCTTTTTTGTTGTTGTACTCTCCTCCACAGCCTGTCTAATTAAAAACAATAGATTGTAAACCATCATCTCAAATAAGCTATGCTATTTTTTTTTTGTCCCTGTGGCAAAACAGATTCCAGGTGGCATAATGGAAATTTCCAAACTGCACTCCAGATAGAGTACTGAAAAGTAAGTGTGGAAAAGACACTTTTGGAGGGAACTCTCTGCTCGTTCAATCATGCTTGAGCCCTCCAGCCACAGATCTTATTTACAAAATCCTCTTGTGTATAGACCCAAAACAAAGTAACTATATGCAAATCCTGAGGGAAATCTTCCTTTGTAGTTTACACTTAGAGGCCTTGATTATCTGCCACAGTATCCCAGCTTTCACTGAGATACTTCTGATTGCACGAATTCTCCAGAAGGAAGCTCAGTGACTTTTAATGCCCATGAAGGGACATGGTAAAGAGTCTGTGATCCTGGCACATAGTGTACATATATGATGTTCGTAGTGACAATAGTTACAATTTATTTATCACCTGTGTGCCAAACACTTTCCATTTAGGCGCTCATTTAAGTGAATTAAGCCGGAGAGTTGTTTAACATGATCCTCATGCCATAGAGAATAAAAAAATTGCCTTAAAGAAGTTAAGATCTTAAAAAGAAAAAAAAAAAACAAGGTTATGATCTGAGGTCAGTGGGCTAGCATAGATCCCCCAAACCTGTATTTTTAACCACCAGAGGATTCTGACTCCAGGTAGAACAGTACATCCATTCTGTTTAATTAGCAAACAAAACCTTTCCCATTTCATACCTTAAACTTTTTCTTGAGGGAGGTCATCATCTTTCTGTTTTCCCCTGCTCAAGTGTCATTAAGGTTAAATATCCTCACTGAGTGTTTACAATTACATTTAGGATGTATGACTAAAGTGATTTTTTGCAGAAAGGCAATAGCCTCATAAAAGTCCTTTACACAGCACCATGAAATTCACGAGTTGCTGTTTTTAAAAGCATCTCATTAGTGGAGTCATCTACAATGATTTTACAATATAGAAATGAACAACATTGACTTGTGACCTTCTGGATGGATGAAAATAAGGGAAAGACTTTGTCTTACTAATGATTTTTTCTCTCTCTCTCTCTCTTTTTTTTTTTTTTTGATTGTACAGTATGGATAAGATCTACCAAATGATTGATATCAAATGTTGTGATTGCTCCAATAGATACTGAATAGAATCAGATAAGTTTCCAGGATTCTCTTCTTGCTACTAAATTAAGAACTCAGAGAGGCAGCAAGTTAGAGAATCTCATAGCTAGCAATTACTATAGGCTTAGGAAGTGCCAGACCCTGGATCAAAGGTGTTACATATTGTCTCATCTATTATAGTATTCACTATGATAGTCTCACTCTCTGCTTCTACGTTGACCTGGAAACCTCTCTGACTTTCAGATTTAGGACGGATTCTTTTCCAGTATCCTCTTCTGTCCATCATGCAACTGCATTCATGCTGGTGGCATAAATCCTCATGTTAACTAGTTTCATACATTTAATTGCTGCCACTTCTGCATTGGACAAGATGTAGGTAATAGTCTATATAGAGACTTAAGAAGAAAAAATCAGGCTGGTTTTTCTAAGCCAAAGCAGCAAGATCCAGGGAGATTAACTGGAGTTTGCTATGCTCTAACTCAGTTATTTGCAACTATTATAGCAGTTCTCTAGCAGGGGAATGCTGTCTCCCCAGCTTCCTTGACCTGGCTAACTCTTACCTGTCCTTCAATACCCAGCCGTAGTGTCTACTGCTGCCACTCTTCAGTATTCCCTGATACCATCTTAGGTTTCCTTTATCTTGCACTCCTTTAAACATCCCCTAAAATGTTTTTATACAACCTCATCCTCAGATTAACAATGTGTTACATTGCTCTATGTTATACATATAGCGAGATCTGAAATATTCCTTCCCCTTCTTCCGTACCCTCTGCCAAGCCTAGCCTACTGATGAATACCTTGAGTGTTCAGTAAATGTTTAATTTTTATATATACATCCAAATGTACAGGGAAGGAAGAAAGCACAGAGTTCTGGGCTCACATTGAAAAATTGCTGTAAGTTAGTTTTCATTCTTTGAGCACTGCTTCTGTGAGTGGGTCATCAGCTGGCCCAGCTTCCTGGTGAGGTGGTTTCTTCCCTTTCTAGCTGAATGATTAGTCCTTGGCAGTAGCTTTTTGAGTGTGGGGAAGCTCATCATTGTGCTTTTACTGTGTAAAGAATTGCAGCTTGAGGTTTCTTTGGTTGCTAGAGGCCTCCATAGCATCTCTTCTCTCCCATTTAGACATAATTCCCTAAACTGGGTCCCCTGGGATGGGATCCAGACTCACATTTTCGGGTAGAGAATAGCACAGGTTGGGAAAGAGACTAAAAGGGCTTCTAGCTAGATAGTCCTTTTAACTAAGCCTTTCAGAGGTATCTCATCCCATGTCACACTGCCACCAGGAAAATTTCTTAAAGACATTGAAATGGGCAAAATGTTACTTGGTGTCCTTTTGATATTAATAGGACCTGTGTGTTGTCTTGAGGATCCTTCCAGGGTTATCTGATTATACAGGGGCCTGTGCCTTTTACTGTCTTTCACTGTTTTGCAATTCTGTAGAGAGAGAGGTAAACCTGTGGAGACCAGATAGTGATGCAAATGATTCCTGATCATAGAAATGCAAATGGTTTTGTCCTGTGAAGATGCATTTGATTTCCTTCTTGTGGAGAGGTCAGTGTTGCATGTATTAGAAAATTTATCGTTTCTGAATGCCTACATGTGTAATATATGTCTGTTCTTTGACTTCTCTTTTGAACCGTGCAGAATATCTTAATGCTTCTCTCATTATTAACTGGACTAAAAATAAAATCTTTGGCATGTGTTCATTTATATTTGTACATGAGTCATGATTTTGCTGTATTTAAAAAATGATTATCCTTTAGCACTCCCATTGCCATACAGCCCTCAGTTTGATGTAGTAGAAAAGCACTAAATTCAGAGTCACAATTTGAGGCTTAAGTCCCTTCTTTGTCATTTGCTGGTTCAGTTTAATTTGTAAAATTATTTTTACCACTGGTAATGCTATGTCTGAGAATTAGAAGGAATCATAGAACTGTTCTGACTAGAATAAAATAACCTGATACATGCGTCATAGTTTAGAATTTACCCACTAGCAGTTGTGGCCTGCTGAGGTTTTTGGGTGATCTAAAAGAGACAGAGATACATCTGGTAGGTAGAAACTTGGAACATTTTATTGTCCCTGTGTTGTCCCTATAAAATCCCCCAAAACCCTATGGAGAAAAGCAATATAGCCTTCAAGTTTATAATAAAGGAGAATATTTGGACCCAGATTTAAGAGAGACCACAGAAACCCTTTTCCTCCAAGGTAGAGTTAAAGGGTGGGGTTTCTTTTCCTTGAACACACTCATCTTGTGGAAAAGGGTAGGGTTTAATGTCTACCTTTCTTGAGTGTCATGTATTCCTATGACCTCTCTAGCAAACAGCAATTCTGAATGTTTTCTGATCATCTCAAGCTTTCTTTAGAAGATCAGCCACTCAGTTTTGAAAATCTCACTTGTATAGCTTATCTCATCCTGTTAGGGCCAGTGCTAAGCAGGAAATAAGTATACAGCAGAATAGAAAGCAGATAAAGGTGATTTCCTCTGAGTATTGACTTTAGAGGGGATTCTGGACCCTATTAAGGCCTTAACAGGTAAACAGATGCAGGAAGACTTTGGGAAAGTAGCAGGGAGCCTGTAAGTATTGGCTGTGCTGATTACGAAAAGCACGTTTATATACAGATTCCTAGACTAATAGGATTAATGGGAAATAGGGAAAATTGCAGGTTCTCTTTGCCTGCATTGTTTATTCTTTTCTGTCTTTATATTTAGACTTTTTACTTTTATGTATTTCCTAAATTCATTTACACCAAGGTTTATTCATTTATTCAACAGGCAAATACTAAGAACCCTTTAACGCACCAAGCTCTATGCTAGGTACTGAAGACAAAATGATGAATCATAAGGTTCTTGCCCTAGGTTAGCTCAGAGTCTAATGAATTCATTTGTTATACCTCCCAAGAGGGTTATATGGTCTTTTTATGCTTGTCCCAGAAGAATGAATTGATGACTGTGGAATTTCAGACGTCGGTTACAGTCCAGGAATGAAGATATTTCACATGTGTAGTGGTAGTGGTGGGGGTGGGGGTGTTTTACCCAAAGTCCCCCAAATTCCTGCAGGCAGTGCAGACTATTGGTTCCATCTCCCCAGTAGGCCAATCCTGCTTTAGGGGGAGCAAGAAGGCTGTGGTCTTGCAAATAAGGGAGGGCTTTGTGGGTGGTTGTCACAGCCCCTGTTTTAAGGACTTTCTGATAACTTTTGGTAAATTAGTTAGCTTGTCCAAACTTTGACAATTTCCTCGTAAAATGAGGATACAAAGATCTACTTTACAATGTCATTGTAAAAATTAAACACAATAACCTATGGAAAGTTCTGTGCATTGCTTGGCATTTAATGGGCATTCCTTAGCCATTACTTGGCATCCCCACAATAGACAAACTCTAAACCGCAGCTGAGGTTTTGTGACTTGTTAATTTAGTTCGGTACATTCATCTGATACTTTTGTCTGAGTGTTCTTGGAAGGGCATGCTAACCACCATGACACCAACTCTGATTGGTTGACTCCATTAACTGATGACCAATCAGATTGTGCTCATTTTGAGCTGGGATGATAATGTCCTTATTGCAGACTGTTGGTGCCTGGCTCTGTCCCTTCACACTGGAAGGTCAATACAGATCTCCTCTGGCCTCCTGAGCTCCCCTGCCTGAAGGTTTTCTCTGGTCGTGGTGTATATCCTGCCTATAGGTCAGACTGGATGTCCCAGGAGGGTTCATCCTACAGAAGCAACTACTGAGGAGAGATGGGGGCTTGTAGGTCAACTCCCTGGATTTTTCACTCATTTGTGAAACAACGCTAAGTTGCCTCCACAGCATCTCTTGCATGATGCCTATGGGACTGACTACAAGCTGCTGACAACACTAACTTATTTATTAACATATGCTTTCTCATTGGATTTTCTTCCTCCACTTACAGTGCTTTCTGAGGTGATCTTGTGCCCAAATCCATGACTCAGAGTCTGATTTGGAAGAGTCCAAACTGAAAACATCCCTAAGGCAGACCAAATTGGAAAAGCTGGAGGCAAAACCTTGAGTCATGGTTTTTGAGGGAAGGACTTATGTCTGGAATGCTTTCATCTTGAACATCAAATCTAAAGGGCAAAAGTGAGGTTGTACACAGGAAATGTGGTTACAAATTAGAATCCAGACAGAAATGAAATTGGATCTGGTGTTGGCGAGGGTGCTCTCAACTTGTCTTTATTGCCTAGCTAGAGTATGAGGGTGCAAAGCAGGTTTGAGACAGACAACCAGTGGTGCCAGCAGTAGGACTTTGGAAGTTGCAGCTGGGTGGGATTGCTTCTTACTTGGTAACCTTCTTTCCAGGAGGAATAATTTTCCCTTTTGTCCCAGTTAGACAGAACAGATGATTTCTGGTGGTGGTTGTTGAGACTACAGAGATTTCCTTTAATATTTCATTGGCAGGTCCCATCCAGAAATGATAAACCCCTTCTCTGGATGAGATTCTGTGCAAAATCTGCTGGCTCATGGGTGCTTGGGGACTGCAGCGGATATTGGGATCTGTGCAGATAAGTTTTTTAACCTTGATAGAGTCAGTGGGAGTTTAATGAGTAACCAAGATTATAGCAAAAGGGATAAATATGTAGGCAACCAGGAAATATAATTATAACGTTTCCTTCACTAGACTTGGGGAAACTAGATGAATTGAAGAGTGAAACATACTCTAATTCAAGGAAATACATGGATGAGAATGTGATGGCTCTCCCAATCTTCCCCATTTCCCCTTCTTCATCAGGAAAATAAAAATGAGCATTTTGTGCCATGATGCAGAAGAAATTTAATTGGGTGCTGATGATTCAATTTAGCTTGTAAATTAGCTGCCAGAGAGACTGTGAGTGCCAAAAGTACCAGCCTCGCTTTTTGTTAACTTGTTGACACATTTGACACAAATTAGATATGGATTTATGGTGCCACAGATGACTGACTTCTCATGGCTACATGGCATGTATCTGGGAGAATGAGGGACCAAACTCAGGCCAAAAAAGCTGATCTCAATGAAGTCAGCTTCTTTGGGGTTTTTCTTCATTTCAGCTTTTAAAGAATGAGCAAGAATGAAACTCTTTGTCACCCTGTCTTAAGTGGTAACTCAGCCTTTAGACAAAGTGTGTTTATTTACCTATCCAAAACAGATCTTGCCATTTATGTATGCCTCCAGCAGATGCTGAACAGACCGTGATTATATATCTGAGCCAAGAGGTGGGAGTCACTCAGCTATGAAATTTACAATAATTACTTCATTTAACCTCCATGACAGTCCTATGAGTTAGACACTCTTTGTTCCCTTTTTGAGATGAAAGACAGGCTCAAAAAGTTAACTTTTCCAAGCTCATACAGCCAGCAAAAGGCAGGACAGGAATTAAAATCCATGAAGTCCAACCAAATCCAGGTCAGCCAGCTACCACTGAGCATCCTTGCCACCCTGTCTATCTTGCCTGCCTGCCTTCTTTTGATTCTTTTTGAATTGTATATTCCCACAGGCATTACTGTTAACAACCAGATAACTCTTCCTGGCTATTTCTAAGCTGTCATTGTCATTTTCTATGAGGTCTTTAGAAATGAGAGCTAATAGGGTTGCCTGACCCACCTATAGCCCTAAGTCAAGTCACATCAGCTGAGTAAGTGCTTCTCTAGTGGAGATTGAATCTCTCTCCTTCGATATCTGGGTTCTTTCAAATTGGCTGGGCTTCTGCTAAGGATGACAACACCGGCACCCCAAGGTGGGGGAAGGCTGCTGAAATTCACCTAGGATCTTAAGATGAGGAGGGCGCAACCATGCATCTATCTCACACTAGCTTCTGAGATTGAGATGTTCATGTGAAGTCTCACTGCCCACCTTCCTCTTGATTTGTGAAATAACATATCCACACATGTATGCTCATGTTCTACTCTGCTACTCAATAGAGACATGATGGCTACAGTTCCTCACTTCTTCAGTATCCTTTCATACTGGTACCTTTCCTTCCTTTTTGGTTAAGCAAATTCAGTAAAGAATCATCTCAGTTGCCAGTCTGGCTTCTAGTTACCTCAATGAGTTTCACTTTCCATTTATTTATTTGGCACCAGAAACCACCAGAGAAAAGCCTGCCCCACTAATGACTTGACTGATGTCATTTATCAGTGCCTTTATTGCTTTAAACACATCTACCTGAGAAGTCTATGATGACTAATGAATTCCAAAAACTCATACCCATTCTCTTGGGATTGGAACTAGTTATTTATCACTACTTCAAAATATTTTAAATCTGCTTTCCTGACATGCCCATTAACTATCCTACTCTCAGCATGAACAATTTTCAGGATTCTAATGAGAGATTCAAAGAGTTTCACCTGGTCTTAAGGTCTTTATTCCCGTAGTGCTTCTCCCTAAGACAGTGAGTCCCAAGTATGTTTAACTATCTGAATTGTCTGGAAGAAATATTTTGCTCCCCATCTTAGAAATACAAAGGTAGAACAAGTGGTGGGGATATCTGCAATTTTGAAATGTTCCTTCTGGGTTTCCAATTATAACCAGGCTTAAACATTACTGTTCCAGAGGTCCGTGGACACTTCTTTCCTTGGACAGTTCTCTTTACTAGAGTGGACTCATTCCCCATAAAAGCTTGTAAAAACATGTTAGTTTTCTCACCAAATCATTAATTCATTGGTTCATTTATTCAAAGAAATACTTGGTTGGCGCAAGAGCTAATCATTGCTGGGGAATTTAAGTATGGATAAGATGATCCTTACTCTCAAGGTTCACAGTTCAACAGCCTGTTGTTTACCTTAGGAATCAATATCATGAAAACATGCAGCCTACTCTTTCAGAAGTGGGTATATTATTACTTCAGAATTGGCTTGATTATTACATTTGTGTGAAGGGTTGAAAGCAAATAAATCATTATGGTTGATAGAATGACCCAATTTCTGATTGTGTTGAATTGCTTTGTAAGGTTAGGCTTGAGACCAAATCAGCATGTGCCCAGTGTCTTGAGATATACTTTCTACTCTGAAAGACTGTTTTCACATCTTGCTAAAGGATGTTTGAAAAGGAAGTTGTTGTTTATTACACAGATGATTCATTTTCAGTTTATTTGCCATTAACAGAGCATTCCAAAGACTGCTAAAGACAGCCAGGAACAGAGTGGTCTTGGGCAGTGCTGTGGTAAGTTAGGCAGTCACTTGGACAGGTTTGCATATGCTTTCCCGTGACAATTCAGCATTCACAGTCACTATATTAAAAATCAGGTCTGAAGTTCTTATACCAGGTACCTTTGGGGGTGGGTATGAATACGTATGTCTGCCATTCACTGAGCTTCCACTACATCCCAGGCACTATGCTGAATACACTTGAAACCACCTGTGTTAGTCCATTTTCACACTGCTGATAAAGACATACCTGAGACTGGGCAATTTAAAAAAGAAAGGTTTTATTGGACTTACAGTTCTACGTGGCTGGGAGAGCCTCATAATCATGGCAGAAAGCATGGAGGAGCAAGTTCTGTCTCACATGGATGGCAGCAGAAAGAGAATGAGGAAGAAGCAAAAGCAGAAATCTCTGATAAACCTATCAGATCTCATGAGACTTATTCAGTATCATGAGACTAGCATGAAAAAGGCCAGCCCCCAAGATTCAGTTACCTCCCCCTGGGTCCCTCCCATAACACGTGGGAATTCTGGGAGATATGGTTGAAGCTGAGATTTGAATGGGGACACAGCCAAACCATATCATTCCACCCCTGGCCCCTCCAAATCTCATGGCCTCACATTTCAAAGCCAATCATGCCTTCCCAACAGTCCCCCAAAAGTCTGAACTCGTTTCAGCATTAACCCAAAAGTCCACAGTCCAAAGTCTCATCTGAGACAAGGCACATCCCTTCCACCTATGAGCCTGTAAAATCAAAAACATGCTAGTTAGTTCCTAGATACAATGGGGATACAGGTATTGCATAAGTACAGCCATTCCAAATGGGAGAAATTGGTCAAAACAAAGGAGTTACAGGGCCCATGCAAGTCTGAAATCTAGTGGGATGGTCAAATTTTAAAGCTCCAAAATGATCTCCTTTGACTCCAGGTCTCACATCCAGGTCATGCTGATGCAAAAAGGTGGGTTCCCATGGTCTTGGGCAGCTCTGCCCCTGTAGCTTTGCAGGGTACAGCCTCCCTCCTAGATGCTTTCATGGGCTGGTGTTGAGTGTCTGCAGCTTTTCTAGGTGCACAGTACAAGCTGTCAGTGGATCTACATTCTGGGGTCTGGAGGGTGGTAACCCTCTTCTCACAGCTCCACTTGGCAGTGCCCCAGTAGGGAATCTGTGTGGGGGCTCTGACCCCACATTTTCCTTCCACATTGCCCTAGCAGAGGTTCTCCATGAGGGCCCCACCCTGCAGCAAACTTTTGCCTGGGCATCCAGGTGTTTCCATACATCTTTTGAAATCTAGGTGGAGGTTCCCAAACCCCAATTCTTGACTTCTGTGTGCCTGCAGGCGCAACACCACATGGAAGCTGCCAAGGCTTGGGGCTTCCACACTCTGAAGCCACAACCCAAGCTTTACATTGGCCCCTTTCAGCCATGACTTGAGTGGCTGGGACACAGGGCACCAAGTCCCTAGGCTGCACACAGCACAGGAACCCTGGACCTGGCCCATGGAACCACTTTTTCCTCCTGGGCCTTTGGGCCCGTAATGGGAGGGGCTGCCGTGAAGGTCTCTGACATGGCCAGGAGACATTTGCCCCATGATCTTGGGTATTTATTAGACTCCTTCCTACTTATGCAAACTTCTGCAGCCAGCTTGAATTTCTCCCCAGAAAATGGATTTTTCTTTTCTATGACATAGTTAAGCTGCAAATTTTCCAAACTTTTATGCTCTGCTTCCCTTATAAAACTGAATGCCTTTAACAGTACCCAAGTCACTTGAATGCTTTGCTGTTGAGAAATTTCTTCCTCCAGATACCCTAAATCATCTTTCCCAGGTTCAAAGTTCCATAGATCTCTAGGGCAGGAGCAAATGCCACTAGTCTCTTTGCTGAAACATAACAAGAGTCACCTTTGCTCCAGTTCCCAACAAGTTCCTCATCTCCATCTGAGACCACCTCAGCCTGGACTTTACTGCCCATATTGTTATCAGCATTTTGGGCAAAGCCATTCAACAAGTCTCTAGGAAGTTCCACACTTTTCCACATTTTTCTATCTTCTTCTGAGCCCTCCAAACTGTTTCAACCCCTGCCTGTTACCAAGTTCAAAAGTCGCTTCCATGTTTTCACATATCTTTTCAGCAGCACTCTACTGGACTGGTACCAGTTTACTGTATTTGTCCATTTTCATGCTGCTGATAAAGACATACCTGAGACTGGGCAATTTACAAAAGAAAGAGGTTTAATTGGACTGACAATTCCATGTGGCTGGGAGAGCCTCACAATCATGGTGGAAGGCAAGAAGGAGCAAGTCCCATCTTACTTGAATGGCAGCAGGCAAAGAGAGAATGAGGAAGAAGCAAAAGTGGAAACCCCTGATAAACCCATCAGATCTTGTGAGACTTATTCCCTATCACGAGAATAGCATGGAAAAGACCAACTCCCATGATTCAATAACCTCCTCCTGGGTCCCTCCCACAACACAGAATTCTGGGAGATACAATTGAAGTTAAGATTTAAGTGAGGACATGGCCACACTATATCAGCACCCTTGCAAAAATCATAGCTGAGGAAATTATGGCAGTAAAAGAGATCAGATCTAACTGATCCCAACTTCCTTCTAACTTCTAAACTTAATGTTTATTCCTGGGTGTGGGCCTAACTAGCCTTGGGAAGGAATTTCGTTTATAGTTTAAACTCTGAAACAGAATTGATAATAGCCCTTTCCCAAAAAACCCCTTCTTGCCTGGGGACCAGTCTACCTTTGTAGGACTAACAAATTAGCTGTAAGATTAGAAATTACGGTTTAGGGGCCATGCAGCCTCTGGCTGCAAGAATCTGAACCTCCTCATATTGCTCCTGGGAATAACATCACTCTTGCAAAACCAAAGATCAGTGCTTGAGATATTTTGCAGACCCTGCCTCCCGATGCAGCAGATGACACCACCCAGACAGATAATCTGGCTCAACAAGTCTCTAGGAAGTTCCACACTTTCCCACATTTTTCTGTCTTCTTCTGAGCCCTCAAACTGTTCCAACGCCTGCCTGTTACCAAGTTCAAAAGTCGCTTCCATGTTTTCAGATATCTTTTCTGCAACGCTCCACTCGACTGGTACCAATTTACTGTATGTGTCCATTTTTCTTGCTGCTGATAAAGACATACCTGAGACTGGGCAATTCTGCACCAATAACAATGGGTAGTTCAGCGATCCCACCCAAGGACAGAAGTCAGCAAGAACTCATTTGACTCCCTGTGATTTCATCTTCAGTCCAACCAATCAGCACTCCCCACCTTGAGTCCATAACCACCAAATTATCCTTAAAAACTATGCTCCCTGAATGCTTGGGGAGACTGATTTGAGTAATAATAAAACTCTGGTTGGTCTCCCGCACAGCTGGCTCTGCGTGAATTACTCTTTTGCCATTGCAATTCCTCTGTCTTGATAAATTGGGTGGTTACAAATTCTCTACCTTTCTAAAAAACTTAATCCTTATACTTCCATGTGACTAGATAGATTTTTTTTTTTGGTCCCATTTTACAGATTGAGGATATTTAAATTTTGAGCACCTAAGTAACCAGTCAATAAGTGGGAGAATCAGAATAGCACCTCAGGTGTATTTGATTCCAAAACCCATAAACTTTCCCATGGAGTGTCAACCTCAACTTCATATTTATACACAAACATGACAACTCTACTGAAGACAAACTTAGAATAATGTTTTATAAATAGGAAAAGCTTAATACAAATTTAGGACCACTATTTAGGTCTAGAACCTATTGTCAGAATTACAATCCTTCATCTGAAATATCTTTGTTAGCATGCTACATTCAAGTTAGACATAATAAACTTAAATATTCCAAGAATGAGCAAATTGAAATCTCAAATTTCTGATGACCTGTCTTATTTAATAATTTCACAGAATAACAATTCTCCAAATGGCACAGTTATTTAAACTGATAGTTTACTTCCTTTTGCCATAGAATTACAATAGGACTCTAATGAAGATTCGATAAAAGCTATTTCCTGTTTATACACATCAGTCTAAATGAGAGTTTTAATTTATGTCCAGATACCATGGACAAACTCTGTGGTTTAGCTTTTGCTGACCTCCACTCTATTTCCCAACAGAAATCAGGTTGTCTTTTCTCCTTAGCTCTTCCTTCCACTTGAAAAATCTGCTACTGCCCCCCCGCCACTCATCTTTTACAACACTCAGTTTAGGTCTTGATTTTTCTGTGATACTTTACCAAATAGTTCAACTCATAGTCATCTTACCACTCTTCAAATGCCTCTCCCCCAGCACTTTCTAATAAAATTATAACACAAGCCACAAATGTTTGCTACATATCTATTTTAACATTTTATAGCAGTCACACAAAAAAGTAAAGAACAGGTGACACTAATTTTAATTTATTTAACCCAACATATTTAAAATATTATTTCAATATGCAACCGACATAAAAATAATTATTGAGATATTTTGCATTCTTTTGTTTATACAAAGTCTTAAAAATGTGGACTGTATTTTACATTTATAGCACACATCTCAGTTTGGAGTAGCCGTAAAGTGCTCAGAAGTCATACACTGTTAGGGGAGAATGCAGCTCGAGCCCCGCCTTCTGGGGCATTCTTGTGGAATTTATTTTATATTCTGCTAGACATGTCATTCTCCATGTGGCATAGAGATTAGAAAATGAACCTGAGTTTGAACCCCTGCCATTTACTAATTGTGTGACTGTGGCCTCGAATCAGCCTCTATAAACTTCAGTCTCTCCATCTGTGCAAAATGGAAATCTTTTTACTGCAGCCTCCATCATAGGCATTTATGAGGCCTGAAGAAGACAATGTGTCTAGTCTGTGGAACACAACACAGAGCCTTGTATGTGGTAAGGTATTTAATAACAAATATTAGCCAGTAATCATAGTAATGTTGGAAGTAGTGTCTTCTTGATAAATTTTTTAATCCTTATATTTCCTGCTCAAACTCCATCTCCCCATAAGGTCTAAATATATATATTTTTAAAGACGGAGTTTCACTCTTGTTTCCCGATCTGGAGTGCAGTGGCACAATATTGGCTTACTGCAACGTCTGCCTCCCAGGTTCAAGCGATTCTCCTGCCTCAGCCTCCCGAGTAGCTGAGACTATAGGCAAGTGCCACCATGCCAGGCCAATTTTGTATTTTTAGTAGAGATGGGGCTTCTCCATGTTGGTCAAGCTGGTCTCAAACTCCTGACCTCAGGTGATCCACCCACCTCAGCCTCCCAAAGTGCTGGGAGTACAGGCGTGAGCCACCGTGCCTGGCCTAAAAATATTTAAGATTGACTTTATTTTAGCAAGTATTATAGTTATCGTAGTCAACTTCGAAGTTGAGTTGTTGCTGTATGAATTTCTTCTTCTCTCCCTCTTTAGTCTATGAGCTTCCCAAAGGCAGAGTTTCTGTTTAGTTTTCTTCTCTATTGGAAAATAGGGCAATATCTACCAAGAAATGAAACTTCAACAAATATTTATTGAAAAAATAAATGAAAACTGCATTTTATTAATAGTAATTTTCCATATTAGATATCTGGCCTCTCCAACAGGAAGCAGACAGATTTTGGAGCTATCCAATGAATGAAAACAAAAATCAAGTCGTCAGGATGTATTGATGATTACTATGGGAAAAAATAAAGTGTCAAGGATAGTTTCTGACTTATGTGACTATATTACTGGAGGTATCTTGAGATGTAAACTATAGGATAAAACAAACTTTGGGGAAAATGCTGGTTCAGTTTTAGACGTGTTGAATTCAGATTTCAGTGGGAAACCAAGGTATCTCTAGCAGGCGGGCATTTGGATGTTGAGACATGGAGCTCAGGAGAGGATCATGGAATGGAGACTGGCTTTGAGAGTAGTCTCCTATAAATACTGTCCTTGAAATCATGGGTGAGGACGAGAGTCTAAGTTTATGCCTTTAGCTGTCTTCTTTTTTTTCTGAGAGAACATAGCATATAAGGGATGGCCAGGAGGAAGAAGAACATGAGATAAAGACTGGGAAAGAAGTGCCAGATGTTCAGGAGGGGGTCAAGGAATGTGTGCTATCAGAGCAGCCAAGGGAGGAATCCCTTTAGAGCAGAAGGGAGTAGACAAAGGTGTTAGGTGAGGATCTGCAGAGGATTGAATGACACGGTGGTGTTGGTGAATTCATGGCTCTGGATCAATGGAAACCTTCTTAATGGGACTGGTTTTGTTTCTCCTTCATCTACTCAACCTCAGTCCTCCTCTGCTTGTAGCCAAACACTTTTATTCTGCTTTGCAAAGGCTTTCAACTCATACTTTGGGTTTTGATCCAAAGAGAAAGGTTTGGTTGAAAAGTTATGGACACTAAATTACCTGAACCGTTTCCCCAGAAACCATGGCCATTTTTGCATCTTATCCAGAAGAAGGCTAGAAGTTGGCAGGGTTCATTTGGGGCACAATTGAAACTAAGGAGTGGAAAGTACTATAGTATTAGCAAACGCGTGTCTAATACTATATATGAGGTTTCAGTTACTTCTAAAAGTAAGTTTCTTAGGGAGAGAATATTCTGACAAAGTAAAACGTAAGAAAGGAAGTGGGGGCAGGAAAGATTAGAGAGCGCGTGGTCAAGACTGGGAAGCTGGGACTGAGAAAGAAACATTGAACTGCATATTTTTCTGAATGCCTGGGTTGGTCAAGCTCATGGATAAGTGATTCTAATTCTATTTCATATTTTACTTCTGATTCCTTAGTCTTCTTTCTTTCTTCTCGGATGGCTTTCAATATCTCATTGCTTTTTAATTTCTGATGCTTATTCTCCTCAGTGTAAGTCATGGTAGTCTCTGCTTAATAAAGAGCCTAGAGAATTTACGAGGTCCCCAAGAAATAGAATGTTGGCTTTGGTTAGTCTAGGTGGTATCCGACAGCTCCCCATTCTGGCACCAGAATGGATTTTAATAAATGGTAATATAGCAATTTCATTCTCTGTTTGAAAAAACAAGGCAAGGAAAGAGATGGAAGCAAACATTAATTTGGTGCCTACAGCATTTGAATCACTGTGTTAAGGGATTTATGGACATTATTTGATTATTACCAATCAACCTGCAAAAAAATATTATCCCCATTTTACTGATGAGCAAGTTGTGCCTTAGAAAGATGGAATAATTTACCTAACTAGTAAAAAGTAGAGATCAGACTCAAACTCGAATCTCTCTGATTTAGAAGCACATGCTTTGTGTAGCACCCTTGCTCAGTGATGACATCTGACTTTAATACATTTCCTATAGAAAAATAAATTTTCAGAACAGATGCCTTTTGATAAGAGTATTCAGCCTTTATATAAATGCAAATTTTGACTTCTCAGCTGGGATTAGCGTGAGCTGTAAATTAACATGAGACCCAAGTGACTATATATCCTGTTCATTAAAAGGTACGATGCATTGTTTTTCTCCGAAAAGGAGTAATTTTCTCAGGAGTACTTGGGGTCTGAGTTTATTTCCTTCAGGCTTGTCCTCAACAGGCCGCAATTTTAGCTGTTCCCTGGGAACGATTATTCAGATGTCTGAGTTTATAGCTAAGTAAGTGTCAAGCTCCTATACTGCAGTATCTGTAACTCATTTTTACCATTGGGAGGGCTTGAGGGTGGCAACAGGAAGCAAAGCTGCACCAGAATGTTTACACTGTGGTAAACATGTTGATAAGTAAGTGTCTTAGAGTGCTAAGGCCGGGGAGTTTGCTCAGGGTGCCGAGGTGCTGCTGGGGTATCCATTGGAATGAGTTTGCCATTAGCCTTAGACATCTACTGCTTCCAACTGGGGATGGGCCAGGTAGAATCAGAAACCAGGTAGGTGTTGGGCCCTTCCTTCCATATCTCTTACAGTAGTTCTTCACTGGTTGTGTGTTTGAGTTGCTTGGGGAATGTGAAAAAAGGTCCTGGAGTTCATGCCACTCCCCAGAGCAATTAAAACAAAATCTCTGGGGGGTCCATGCCTCAGTATTTTTTAATGTTCCCCAGCTGATCTAAATGTCCAACTAAAGGCTGAGTTTCACTGGTTTTTGAAGTTTTCAGTCTAGGAAAATGGTTATCAACTTTGCACGCTGGAATAATCTAGGCAGCTATTGCAAATATACACTCCCAGGCTCCACCTATAAGTTAACTGTTCTTTGGTGGGATTTGAGCACCATTAGTTTTTTTTTTTTTTTTTTTTTTGAGACAGAGTCTTGCTCTGTCACCCAGGCTGGAGTGCAGTGGCACAATCTCGGCTCACTGCAAGCCCCACGTCCTGGGTTCATGCCATTCTCCTGCCTCAGCCTCCCGAGTAGCTGGGACTACAGGCGCCCGCCACCATGCCTGGCTAATTTTTTGTATTTTTAGTAGAGATAGGGTTTTACCGTGTTAGCCAGGATGGTCTCGATCTCCTGACCTCGTGATCCACCCACCTTGGCCTCTCAAAGTGCTAGGATTGCAGGCATGAACCACCACGCCCGGCCCCAAGCACCACTAGTTTTAAAGAACTTTCCAGCAGTGGTGAGGGCCACTGGTCTAGAACTAAGCTCACCCCAAGAGATGCTGATTAAGTTGATTTGGGGTAGGGCCTCTGACTTTGAATTTCTCCCAAGCTCCTAGGTGATGCTGCTCATCCCTAGACCACTCTATAAGTAGCACTGGCCAAGCATCTACCTTTCCATCCTTACCAGCCAATGAGCCGTCTAATGAGTTACACAAGACTGAGTAGATGGGAACATACCTTCTATTCTTCAGTGCCAGACAGTTGTCTAATAGTCATCAGATATACAGACTTGAGTGTCAGAAGCTCTTGAGTTTGTTCTCCATCTTCACTTTAAAACTTTCCTGCTGTAGGATACAGGTCAGGGCAGGAAAGGCTACTAATGTCTCCTTAACTATAAAATGCGAATGATAATAGTACCTACTTCATGGAATTATTCTAAGAATTCATAAAAGGCTGCATATAAAGTTGCTGGTTCAGTGCTTGACACATCATAAGCACTCAGTGGTAACCAATGTTGGATGTGCATTTATGATATACACAGGATATTAAATTTTTCAGTATATTTTAACCTCAGGACCCTTCTATTGAGTGTAACTTACATGGATGCCTCATATATGTAGACTAGGAAAGGTTGAATCCACTCTTGAAGCAGAGATATCTGAATTCCTCTGCTTCTTCACTATTCTTCCACACCCTTAGCCAAGGCAGCAGATGCAACATCTCCTTTGCATATCCCAAGTCTAGTCCAACCTCTTCATTGACAGAAAAGTCCAGAAGGGGCTTCCCCAAGGCCACATGACTAGTAACTAGTAAAGCCCACATCTGACCCCTTGAGACCATTTTAGAAATTTCTCATTGGTCATCAATGACGGAGGAATTAGAACTAGGGGCTACATTCTACTAATTACTCAGTGCTAATGACTCCCTGAGATTTTAAAGTCCTCCTTTTATAAAAGGGGGGCCTTTTATTAAGTGAATTTTTAATTTTTTAACAAATACATGCTTGTGGTAAAAGAAAAATTGAACACAAAGAAAATGTAAATCTCTCTCCCCATTTTTATGACTCCTATCCCCACTTCTCCAAGTAAATAGTTGCTTTTCAGAAATTGTATGTCTATATAATTGCAATACATAAAATATTTACAAATACATAATCTTTCCTACAAGTGGAAACAAACTACGCATCACGTGCTGTTTTCTAGCTTTTTTTCACTTAATAATTTATCTTGCAAATTATTCCATATAACACACATACATCTACTGTTTTGTTTTCCATGGCTGTAAAATATTTGGTTTTTATTTAGACTGTCTCCCTGGTGATGTAAGATTGCTTCTGTTTTAACTATGGCTATGCTTACATATTTGAGCACTGATTCCTAGATTTCTAAAAGTGGATTTTGTGGAGCCAATGTCTGCATGTCAGCATTCCTTTGTGGTACCACACTGCCATTTTCTTTCGTAGGCCTGTGAGTCAATCATCCTTGGGGAAAAGGGACTTCCAGGGCTGAAGTCCCAGACTTATTCCACACTAGCCATTTCATCTTGGCCAGGCTTGTAGAGGCAGAAAGTTTTAGCACCAGCTGTGGGCATTTTGTTCTGAGGACTAAATGAAGCAAATGTTCTATGCTCAGTTCCCACTAGGGAGCTAAACAGATATTTTCAGGCCCAAATTGCTCATGTCTCATTCACCTCCCCCAACCCCCCATTCACCCAGGCTCTCCCAGCTAACCAGTAGCTCCGGTGTCTCTTAAAGGCATAAAATGATATTGCTTCCTGTTAGTCATTCTTTCCACCTGCTCTGGGGGTGGTTCTGAAAATGGAGGCACCTGAAACATATACCCTGATCCATGAATTTCCTGGTAGACAAAGCTGTTCAGTGATTTTTCAAATGATGCAAACAGAAAGGGAGAAATGGTTTAAAGCCATGATTAATGCCACTGTGTCCCTGGCTGCCTAACTTCTTCAGCACATCACTGTAAGTAATTACCTGCCTGATCCTGGACAAGTCCTTCTGTTTGGCTCAAGTCAGCTATTGATCATTTATTTAAGAATTGCATACTCTAGGGAAGGTGAAAAAAAAAAAAACTTCCCTAAATTAATTTTTTTGAGCCCTCTGTGCTCATGAATAAAAATCTTTCATTTCAGGCAATTTACATCGGCAACTTCTTAGCTGTGGGAATTTGTTTACCACTTCTGACCCGCTCCTCTGAAAATTGGTTTTCTACCCACTCTGTGAATGGCAGTTTTAAATTGACACATTACATTTTCAAAATTGTATTTGATGTATTGTCTCCTGCTTGCAATGTAGCTCAGTGCTTTGACATGTACACACTGGTATTCTCCTCCTAAGACTAGAAGCCTCCCAATATGTGGCTGTTGGTAGCACGCACTTCTCTCATGGGTTGGAGATCTGGGTAACACTTTCCTTAACTGGAGGATGCAGGCATGTGGTGATTTTTTAGTAATCAAAGTTTGAAAAATAAGCAAAAAATCCCCTAGCAAATCCAAATAGACCATTTTAGTACCAGCTTATATTTACTGAAGCTTCCTAACTGTGAGTGTTTATGAGCACTGAGTATAATAAAAACTATTTCTAATAATTTAAAAATATTCCTAAATGTGTAGCTTCTAAGTAAGAAGAGGTACCTTGAGAAAGAGTTCTTACTTCTTTATAGTGTGCAGTTCCTTTGTGTGTGTGCTTCTACCTGTTTTGTTAGGCAATCTTAGTATTCCTGTTAATCTGCGAACATTTTCTTGTTATTAATTACTCAGTGCTAACAATTCCCTGGGGTTTTAAAGCAATTTTTTTTTTGACAAGGGATTTGCTGCTACTTAGAGACATAATTCTGTACCACCATTTAACAAGCAGGCCAGAAGTTTCCCTGTGTGTGTGCCATTCATATTAGCTCTAGCAGGCAAGACCACCATATCTGAATGCAGCATCCAAATACAATGAAAGTCAAGTTTAGCTCTGAGGAGCTGAGGCCAAGATACAACATCATGTTCTTGAAGTTATGCTTCTGAAATTTGTCAGCATAACCTAGACTTCTACAACCTGGTGATCATTCAAACTCATTTTTTATATAATTAAGATCTCTCTTGAGTATGTGAGAAGCCAGTTTTCTGTGGCTCCCTCACCTTAAATTTTGGATTTTCCAAGGTCACAGCCAGAATCCTATTAAGATTCTCTTCTGAAAAAACAAGATTGAAAATGCAGTTGTACTTCCTAAGAGCATGGTCATAAGGTAGGGCTTGGCAGCTGACAAACAGCCTAGGTTAGAATACAGACACAGTGGAGGACTAGCAATATGGCAGTCAGTGGCTCTTGTTGACCTCTTTACTACCTCAGTGAGTTAAAATTTGCTAATCCCGAAACCTCAGGGATATGGCCAAGACCCAGTTCTTCTGTGATCTTGGAAAATGATTTGTGAAAGGAAAAATAATCAGGGCAGAATTTTATCTGTTCCCTGGCCTTAAAAGGGCCATGTGATCTAGATGTGATGGATATTAATGCTCAAAGTCCATGTGTTTATGTTTTTGAGGAATAAGATTTGATATAGAATTGAGAGAACATTCCTAGGGTAAACTTGAATTTTCCTGTGATCTAAGAGTGACAGGTGAGGCAGGAAAAGTATGCCTTTTAACCAAACTCTGAAGTCTATTTTTAAAAAATGGATATATACAGTAACCACTGTCACGAGCTGGCAAATAAAAAGGAGAGCTAGAATGTTGTATCACTATAGTTAAAAACAACTCCAAGATGCCCGGAAGGAATGCAGACTGTAACAAGAGATTTAAGTGTATTACAAACATATGAAAGAACTTCAGTGAAAGGGGTGGGTGGCTGACCAAGTAACTTTGGAAATTAGTGGCATCTATAAAACTAAAGGTAAAAGCAACTGCATGTAAGCACTGTACTCTAGTTGATAGTTATTTCCCATGGGAGTATGGGTTACGAATTCTGATACTGCTTGACATACTTACTTGAAAAATTAAGTAAATGAATGGCAGATGGTGGGAGCCAGGTTCCATACTCCGTACTTGGAGTGGGAATTTACAAATAAGCAAGGGGCAGAGACTAGAGTGATCCATTTGGTAATGGATTGCAGTTAGATCAATAAGAACTCATGTTTAGATCAATATAAATACAGATAGTTGAACAGAGAAATATTTTTTAGATATATGTATGTACATGGATTAGTATATACACATACATTTCTTGGTTGTGTCCAGTGGGAGAACCTAAAACCAATGACCCCCCAGTAGCAAAGAACATACACCCAGATTTTGGTTTCTGATACCAATCTCCAATAAAAGGAACTAGGGCTTTTTGGAGAAATAGATGTCTCTAGGACTGGGACAAGAAATATGCAAGCTAATCCTATAACATCTTATAGTTTCAGAAAGTAAGAAAGTGCTCAGAAAAACAAAATAATAGGGAATTGTCAAAGAAGCACAAGAGCCAACTGCAAGAGCATGCAATTCACAAAGCAGAATAAATTTGAGCAACAAAATAAATAATATTGGATTATAACCTGAAATATATAATAAATATTCATGAGTCCAGTCTGATATAATTAACTAAATTACTAAATGGAGGATGAGCAGACACTTCTCAAAAGAAGACATTCATGTGGCCAACAAACATGGAAAAGATTTTGACATCACTGATCATTAGAGAAATGCAAACCCAAACCACAGTGAGATACCATCTCATGCCAGTCAGAATGGCAATTATTAAAAAGTCAGGAAATAACAGATGCTGGTGAGGTTGCAGAGAAAAAGGAACATTTTTGCACTGTTTTGGGGAGTGTAAATTAGTTCAACCATTGTGGAAGACAGTGTGGTGATTTCTCAAAGACCTAGAGGCAGAAATAGCATTTGACCCAGCAATCCAATTACAAGGTATATACCAAAAGGAATATAAATCATTTGGTTTAAAGATACATGCATGCATATGTTCGTTGTAGCACTATTCACAAGAGCAAAGATATGGAATCAACCCAAATGCCCACCAATGATAGACTGGATAAAGAAAATTCCATATACACCATGGAATACTATGCAGCCATAAAGGGGAATGAGATTATATCCTTTTCAGGGACATGGATGGTGCTAGAAGCTGTTATCCTCAGCAAACTAGTGCAGGAATGGAAAACCAAATACCACATGTTCAGTGAGAGCTGAACAATGAGAACACATGGACACGTGTGGGGGAACAACACACACTGAGGCCTGTTCTGGCAGCAGGGTGAGGGAAAGAATCAGGAAGAATAGCTAATGGATGCTGGGCTTAATGCCTAGGTGATGGGTTGATCTGTGCAGCAAACCACCATAGCATAGGTTTACCTATGTAATAAACCTGCACATCCTGCACATGTACCCCAGAAGTTAAAAGTTGAAGGAAAAAAAAAAAAAAACAACAAATGGAGGAGAAGAGACAAATTGCTCATGGCAGAATAATTCCAAATAATTTTTGTAGATAGTGTGCCCTATGGAGAAGGAACATAAGTCCCCACTCTGTAAGCGTGGGCTATGCACAGTGACTTCTTTCCAAAGAGTACAATATGGAAAAAGGACTAAGTGAAGAGTAACGTTACAGTGGAGAAACCTGAAACATACTACTTCAGTCTGGTGGTCAAGGTCAACATCAGTAGTGACATCGTGTGGGTTACATGTATCCTTGACATAATGAAAATAGTACTTTTGCTATTCCTCCCTAAAATATACAACTCCAGCATAATCATAAGAAAAACATCAGGTAAATTTCAATACAGGGGCATCCAGTAGTATATCTGGCCAATACTCAAAATTGTTGAAGTCACCAAAAATAAGGAAACTCTGAGAAATTGTCACAGCCAAGAGGAGCCTAAAGGAGACATGACAACTAAATGTATTGTATCCTGGATGGGATTATGAAGCAGAAAAAGGATATTAGGTAAAAACTAAGAAAATATGAGTAAATTATGAACTTTAGTTAATAGTGTATCAATATTATCAATATTTGTTCAGTAACTGCAACAAATGTACCACGCTATTGTGAGATGTTAATAATAGGGGAAACTGTGTGCTGGGTGGTATATGGGAACTCGGTACTATGTTCTCAATTTTTCTGTAAATCTGTTCTAAAAATGAAGTCTATTAAAAGAAAACTTGAATCTTAATGTCATACAGCAATGTTTTAATTTTCACTTCTGCTCCATGTACACCTCAGTTCAGTTGGGGCTCACTCCCGCTCCCTCACTCCAGCACACTGGCTCCTGGAACCTTGACATCTAACTGTAGTCACCATGGAAGGCAAACAAAAAGGGTATATTATTCACTAACAAAGCTTTCTGGAAAGTGATTATGTCATTTCTGCTCACATTTCATTTGGGAAAATGAATGACAAGGTCACACCTAATTTCCAGGGGGCTGGGAAATGCAATTCCTCATATTCCCAGAAAAAGGAGAACCAGACATATTGGTGACCAGCAAACTATTTTATTGCTTTTTCAATGCAATTCTGCAGTTCTTGTTGAAAACGAAAACTCATCACCCCACTTCCATAATTTTGTCACCCACTCTCTGATTGTGAGAAATACAAAAAGGTTAAAGACATAGTTGCTGCCCTTGGGGAATCTACACTTTGGTTGTGAAAAATGAGATAATCATGCAGTGACTCAGGAGACATCCCAGGGCTGGTTAAAAAAAAATTGTATCCAATGATGAGTATGGCTTAATGTATGTTCTGAATTATCAGAGGGGAGAGTTCCCTTCAGGCTGGGAAGGGGTGGCTTCTTGACAGGTAAGCTTCACAAAAGAGTTAAGATGGATCAGTGCATCAGGAGAAGGAAATGACTTGAGAAGATGCCAGGGAGCCAACAGTGGAATTGTGGAGTGCTGGATAGAAAAAGATGGCAAACTGGCTCCACTCAAAAAACTGCTCTACTCAAATATAAGACCTTTGAGAAGGCTAGGCTAAATATACCTCATCTGCATTTAGCACCACGCCAAACACAGAGAATGGATTCTGAAAGTATTTCGTTGGCTTGAATGACATTTGGGGGCTATGAGTATGCCAGGAAGTCATGATGGGTATAAGCAGATGGAAGCAGACAGTAGAGTACTGTGAATGCTGGACCAGGAAAGTAAGCCCATTTCTAGTAGTAAATAGGATGTTGCTTTTCTACTGAGAATGGAGGAGACTAACATTTCTTGAACTTCTTTGTGTAAGCCACTGTACTAAGTTCTTCAGATATATGTAGAGATATTTAACCCCTACCCCTTTTCCTAAGACCTCATACATTAATCTCTTTTAATGGAGTATGGAATTTATTGAAATTAGATGTAAAAAGAGGGTATTTGGAAATACCAACTAAGGTAGAAGAAAGAGAAACAGGGTCTCCCTAAGAGCCTCTAGAGGGGAATATATCCCTGCCAATACCTTAATTTTAGTCCAGTGAGACCCATGTCGAACTTCTAATCAACAGAACTGTATGATCATAAATGTGTGGTTTTTTTGGAACCACTATGTGGATTTATTACAGCAATGGAAAACAAATACAGAGACCTTTAGCTTAATAACACACAGGAAATGTACTAAGAGAAGACTTGTCTCAACTGTGCAAAATGGCTGCATATCATGAGATGTTTTTCCTTCTATATTTTAAGGGACGCCCTAACCCCCAGTATTTCCCTCACATCCACTCACTACTTAAGTGAGGGCCTATGGATTGAAGGAGAGGGTAGCAGAAAAACTAAAGGGACATAGGAGCCCTGGAGAGAAGGGAGGAAATTAAGGCAAGTTCCAAGAGGGTTGATGCTCTTCAGCATCTGTAAGGGAGTAGCCATGTAAAATGGCCATGAAAGCTGCAGCCGAAGTCCAAGACTTGGTAGGGAGCTAGTGATGAGTAGAATAAAGAACAGCTACTCCCAAGGCCCTATTTTGAGACGGAGTCTTGCTCTGTTGCCTAGGCTGGAGTACAGTGGCGCAATCTAGGCTCACTGCCAGCTCTGTCTCCCGGGTTCACGCAATTTTCCTGCCTCAGCCTCCCGAGTAGCTGGGACTACAGATACCTGCCACCGCGCCCGGCTAATTTTTTTTTTTCTTTTCTTTTTTTTTTTTTTTTGTAGAGACTGGGTTTCACCATGTTAGCCAGGATGGTCTCAATCTCCTGACCTCATGATCCGCCCGCCTCAGCCTCCTAAAGTGCTGGGATTACAGACGTGAGCCACCATGCCCGGCCAGCCCTACTTTTTATTTTTAAGACTTCACAAAGACTGAAAAATAAAACTCACACCTTAAATGAAAGACTGTTTTGGACATTCTGGATGACAATGGCTAGCATGAGCAGCTAGCCATTCAGGTATTTGGCTGGGTTTCACATATGTTATTCTGTTTAATTCTCATAGCCACCCAGGAAGAGTTACTCATCATTATGCTAATGTTGCAGGTGAGTAGGCAGGAGTTCCAAGAAGTGGGGTGATTTGTCTAAGTTCACACAGCTGGACAGTGGAAGGGCCTCCAGGTTCCAATCTAGATCTTTCCAATTCCCAGACTTACTGGTTTAGCCAAGCTCTTGTGTACTAAGTAGTGAATTAGACAATGATGTGTGATTGGTGTGAGACTGGAGGACTGGAAGACAAGGTATTACAGCGGGATATGTAAGGACACTGAGAGCTTGTAGAGAAGTGGGTGTTCAGATGGACTGGCAGCAGAAGCCTTAAAAAGAAATACTGATGCTACCTGGAGACTGACTGGCAATGGAGAAATAAAAGAAGAGGGTTGACAATTGCAGTTGGGTATTGCAGCCCATTTCACAATGTCTTGTTTTCTACTGAGGCCTCCAGACATGTGATAGACCCCTTTAGGCAACTAGTAGTTCAGAAGATAGTTGGCCAGTGGGTACCAAGACATCTTTCTCTAAGGGAGAGAGGCAGCATGGAACAGTAATGTTTAGCCTTTGTACTGCCTTTGTTTGACTATTTGTTAAGCAAACTTTTACTCATTCCCCTCTTCACTGCTTATCCTGATGCCTGTTGTATAGATGGACATTAAGAGTTCTCTTCTGCTTTTATCGTCGGTTTGCAGGAGGCACCCCTGAAAGTTCCAGTGCTTCTAGAGGATCCATACCTGAGAATATTCACTTCTCCACTTTTTCTTCTTAGAGGACAAGTTTAGGCCAAGTTTTCTAATTATTTGTAAATAAAACAAAGAAAAAAAAGTGATTTTGTTTCAAAATGCACCTCAGCATCACAGAATGCCATTTATCCATTCTCACTTCAGCTGAAGTGATTAATATTCAAGTTGGTGCTCTGTAAAGATGAAGCTTACTGTGTATTCTCCAGCCATTTATGCTAATTGTAGCCTCTCATTTGTATTGAAAGATTCGTAAAAGTATCAGGAGACACTTTATACTGAATTAAAAACTATTGAACTGGGTGTTTCACGGCTCCTGCTCAGAAAAGAACAATTATTAAAATGTATTATTCAATTAAACATAGGAATCAATATCTGTCTGCAAAACTTGAGAGTAAAAGCAGAAGTACTACCAGTTAGGAGGGATGCATTAAATCTGACAGCTGTAGCACACTGAATGTTATGTGAACTTGAGTAAGGGAGTAGAGAAAAAGTGGAAAAATTCTAGCTTGTTCTGCCTTCCCTTTCCCTAGTAGGTAGAAGCACTTCTGTCTGGTCAAGGAAGAAGCCTGTTGGATTTCTAGTAGTATCCTATTTATTCTTCCAGAAGAGATCTATCATCCTGTTGGTTAGAAAGCCACCTGCAGACACTTAATCCAAAGGGAAAATAACATACCAAAGGAGAAAGCCAGGAAAATGGACCAGAATGAAAGAGTCCTGGTTGAGAGCAGATCTTCTAGACTCAAATTTCCCCTCTCCTAGGAAACATTAACCAATTAAGCCCATTCTCCAAATTATCAGCACTGTCCCTTACTTAGGCCTCCACCTAAACTCAGACTGTTTGTCACTGTATTTGGTGGGTTTTGAACTCACCTGCCCTCTTTATTTTGCTGAAAATGGATTGAGCGAAGCCATCCAGCAAGTCCAGAGCCACCTGGTATAGAGTCTTGGCCCCTTGGTTCCAAGTACATTAGATGTGTGCTGGCTGCTGCTTTCTGCTTCCTGGCTTGGCTAGAGCTTTGTAGAACACACATTACATAAGAATGGAAAATAGCTAGGAGGAAGGAAAAATAAATGGCATTATTTTCAAAACCTCTAACCAAAAAGTTTTGTTTGCTGTCTAAATAAAGCAGCCTGCTCTCATGCGTCTGGAAATTTGGCATTTGGGATGCATAATATAGAAACCAGCATCTACTGCCTCAGGAGAATGTCAAGTCTGAGGAATAGATTTTCCCTAGGCCAAAGTGTCTGGCATGTAGTAGGTCCTCAATAAATACGGAATGAAACCTGGATCTGATCATCACCTCTGGAGGAT
The DNA here is from genome assembly GCF_003255815.1 of Theropithecus gelada. Lineage (NCBI taxonomy): Eukaryota > Metazoa > Chordata > Mammalia > Primates > Cercopithecidae > Theropithecus > Theropithecus gelada. The sequence continues at coordinate 108,495,327 of NC_037677.1, read as the reverse complement.
TTCCATGACTGGCCAGGGATGAGGCTGTGTCAACATTTAGTAACACGTTGGAAAAGTTCTCAAAATGAGAACACGTGAAGTTGATGTGGTCATTGTTTGTTCATCCTCTCAACAGCCACTCAGTTGGAGCAGTTTTGCCTCTTGGTTTGGTTTGTTAAATAGGTGTTGAGCGTCCGGATTGCCAGGTGCTGTCCTAGGCACTGTGAATGTCATGGGCCAAACCCAAGCTGAGAAATTTGTAAATGCCATCTCGTGGTAACGCTATGAGAAAGTATTACTATCCTCAGCTTACAGGTGAGAAAACCGAGGCACAGAGAAAGAAGCAGGTACTTTTTAAAGGTCGTATAATTAGTAAATGTCAGAGCAAGAATTTGAACATATATCTGTCTAGATTCATACCTCATGTTCTTGAGCACTGCTCTTATAAGGAGTAGAGACGGCAAGATCTCCTGCTGGGGAAGGGTAAAGCTGAAGTCAGTACTCACTCTTTCCTCATCTTGCTGGCAGAAAGCAAAAAATGCATGACAGCTACCGTCTTCACTGACAAATTTGAAGGTGGGAGAGCCAGTGGAGCAGGAAAGCCCTGGGCCCCAGCCCTCTCCCAGCACTTGAATCCCACAAAGCCTAACCCTCCTTTCTTCCCTCAACTTTGGCTGCCTAATGAGGTCTCCAGATGTTGAGGTTTAGGCAGGGTCTACTTTAAGGGTCCGGCCTGCCTCTCTATTAGAGCTTTGGGGATCAATCAGAGGGGGGAATCTATCAGGGGAGTAACAGAACCAATCCATTGCCAAATATGCCTGATCATTATTTGGTGAGCAGAATGACTCCCACACCTGATTTGTCAGCCTGGCTTAAGAATGGGCCACACAGGGAGATGCTACAGTAGCCCTGACTGCCTGGTAACCAAATGGAACCTGGAAGACTTCATTACCCTCCGTTTTTACACTTATTCAAAACCTAATTATTGTTGTTGCCTCCCACTGCTCAGGATTGAACTGGCTGACAACTTATTATGCATGTGTTCGCCTTTTCTGTCACCTAAAGACATGTGTCAGCTGTGGCCTTCTAGAACTAAAGGGATTAGTAATAAGCAAGAGATGAGTGAGGCTGAGCAGAGAGATGACCTCTGATTATGAAGCTGGATGTGTTAGAAATGTTGGTTTACTAGTGTTGTGTGCTGTGATGTGGTGTCCCAAGGAGGTGGGTTGATTCTGAGAAAAAAGTTCTAAACAAATGAAACAAAGAGAATTATTTTACACAAATACAGTGCTTGCCATACACTCACATATGCAACCTCATTGGACTCTGATATGATTTGGGATCTGTGTCCCCACCAAATCTCATGTTGAAATGAAGTCCCCAGTAGTGAAGGTGGGACTTTGTGGGAGGTGTTTGCATCCTGGGGGCAGATTTCTCATGAATGGTTTGGGCACCATCTCCTTGGTGCTATCGTCATGATAGTGAGTGAGTTATTGCAAGATCTGGTTGCTTAAAAGCGTGTGGCACTTACCCCCCACTTTCTCTCTTGTTCCTTCTTTTGCCATGTAAAGTGCCTGCTCCTGCTTCACCTTCTGCCTCGAATAAAATCTCCCTGAGGCCTCCCAGAAGCTGAGCAGATGCCAGCACCATGCTTGTACAGTCTGTAGAACCTTGAGCCTATTAAACCTATTTTAAATTACCTGATCTCAGGTATTTTACCTGAGTAATACCTAGATGGTATTCCTTTATAGCAATGCAAGAATGGCTAATGCAGACTCTCACCCCCTATTGAAAGATTTATGCTTTATGGTTTCAGAACTATATCCCCTTTAGAGGGAATCAGCCCTTTCTTTACAGAGCCACCTGCTACGAAAGCAGCTGTAAACCGATTATTCATATGGAAATTATATAATTCATATCTTAAGCCAGAACACTTTTTGAGAGTGAAAGGGAATAGTAAAATGATTAGTAGGCATTAGTTGATCCATAGCAGGTATAAACTGGGACTCTCCTGGGCAAACCAGGACGTATGGCATAGAGTTAGACACAAGTGAACACATTGATACCGCCCCCTAGTAAGAATAAACAAAAAACTTTCTGCAAGCAGCACCTAATTTTTAAGAATAAAGGGAGGCTGTGTAGCATAAAATGTGGGATTTCATCTGCTTTTTGACCATGTAGGTCAGCAGCCTTCACAGTCCGTACCACTGGAGATTGCAACGTTTCCATAGCATCAGATGAGAAGAAAAGATGGCAGTAGGCAATAGAACTGAGTAGGAATCTGGGAAGCAGCAGCTTGTCACTGGCAAAAGGACCAGGCTAAAGAGGGAGCTGGCTGGGAAGAGTGATCCCATGTACAAAGGACTCACTAAACAATAAAGAAGAAATATCTTAGTGTCTTCCCAACAGTAGCCAATCTAGGACTCCAGTGCCTTCCCATCCTTTCCCATCCAGGCTACTGGATTGCTGAACTGATAATGCAATTTATATAATCTAGGCCTCCAAGTTAAGATTTCAGTGGAGGATTCTCAAAGCAAATAGTGATTCAGTATAAACAGGACCAAGGGGAACACAACTAGCTTCAGGACAAATACCAAGTTTGGAGAAGCAACTCAAGATGTGAAAACAGAAAGCTGCAGAGCTCCATAGAACCTATGACAAAAAAGAAGAGCATTGCTTTTGAGGAGCTTAGGAAGACTTCGGTTTTGAATGACACAGATTCAATTTTTGACACAATGGTGTTTCATAAGCTTTAAAAGATGTTCCCTATAAAAATTAGATGGCATTAGCAATGAAAATAGCTAACACTTACTGAGTGCTCACTATGTGCCAGGTACCATTCAAAACATTTTACATGTATTTTCTCATTTAGGCAGGATGTAGGTAGACTTAAAAGGAAACCAGATGAATTTAAATAGATTAAAACTGAAACTATAATTGCAATGGAAGAATTTTCATCAGTATTACAAATACCAAAGGACTGATTTTATACCTGGGAGAAATCAAATATTTGCCACAGAATAAATTCTCTGGCATAGAAAAGAATGTCTTTTTAAACACAAAAAGGAAAAAGAATGCAATTATTAAATATTATGACATCAACATACATAAAGCAAAGGCTAAAAAAACACAAGAAAATGACAGATAAACAAAAAGTTGGCAAGTTTTGCACATTTCTTTGCGTTTGACAGACCAAAGAGATTAAATAGGCAATTAGAGATTCTGAAAAATAACATTTGAAGGTTAATTTAATAAATACATCCCAAATTTTATACCCTATAATGTACCTTTCTTATTCTAGCTCAAACAAAACATGTATAAAAATAGCACATATATTAAGCAACAAAGTTCCAAATTATTTTAAAAAATCACAAATTGAGTAGATCATATTCTCTACCTTTAAGGCAATACTTTTCTACCCAAAAGGCAATAACATGATAGCAAGAAGGAGAAGTGTCAAGCAAAGAGGGAAAAGCACCTTATAAGACAATCAGATCAGCCAAACCATATCATCTCACCTCTGGCCCCTCCCAAATCTCACATTTCAAAACACAATAATACCTTCTCATCAGTCCCCCAAAGTCTTAACTCATTCCAGCATTAACCCAAGAGATCAAGTCCAAAGTTTCATCTGAGACAAGGCAAGTCCCTTCTGCCTATGAGCCTATAAAATCAAAAGCAAGTTAATTATTTCCTTGATACAATGGGGGGTATAGACATTGGGTAGTTACACCCATTCCAAATGGGAGAAATTGGCTAAAATGAACGGGCCATAAGCCCCATGCAAGTCCACAATTCAGTGGTGCAGTCAGATCTTAAAGCTCCAAAATGACCTGCTTTGACTCCATGTCTCACATCCAGGTCATGCTGATGTGGGCTTCCATGGCCTTAAGCAGCTCTACCCTTGTGGCTTTTCAGGGTACAGCCCCCTCCCAGCTGCTTTCATGGGTTGGCATTGAGTGTCTGCAGCTTCTCCAGGTGCATGATGCAAGCTGCTGAAGGATCTACCATTCTGAGGTCTGGAGGACTATGGTCCTCTTCTCACAGCTCCACTAGGCAGTGCCCCAGTGGGGACTCTGTGTGGGGGCTCCCACCCCACATTTCCCTTTTACACTGCACTAGTGGAGGTACTGCATGAGGGATCCACCCCTGCAGCAAACTTCTGCCTGGACAGCCAGGCATTTCCATAGATCCTCTGAAGTCTAGGCGGAGGTTCCCAAACCTCAGTTCTTGACTCCTGTGCACCCTCAGGCCAAACACCACATGTAAGCTACCAAGGCTTGGGGATTGCAACCTCTGAAGCAACAGCCTGAGCTGTACTTTGGCCCATTTTAGCCGTAGCTGGACACAGGGCACCAAGTCCTGTGACTGCACAAAGCAGCAAGGCCCTGGACCAGCCCACAAAATCATGTTTTTCCTTTGAGGCCTTTAGACCTGTAATTGGAAGGGCTGCTGTGAAGACTTCTGACATGCTCTGGAGGCATCTTCCCGATTGTCTTGGTTATTAACATTTGGCTCCTCATTACTTAAGCAAATTTATGCAGCTGGTTTGGATTTCTCAGAAAATGGGTTTTTCTTTTCTATCACATCGTCAGTCTGCAAATTTTGAACTTTTGTGCTGTGCTTCCCCTTTAAACATAAGTTCCAATTCCAAACGATATCTTTGTGAATACATAAAACTTAATGCTTTTAACGGCACCCGAGTCACATCTTGAATGCTTTGCTGTTTAGAAATTTCTTCCACCAGATAACCTAACATCATCGCTCTCAAGTTCGAAGTTCCACAGATTTCTAGGGCAGTGGCAAAATGTCACCAGTCTCTTCGGTAAAACAGCAAGAGTCACCTTTATTCCAGTTCTCAACAAGTTTCTCATCTCCATCTGAGACCTCAGCTTTGGCTTCATTGTCTGTATCACTATCACTATCAGCATTTTAGTCAAAGCCATTTAATAAGTCTCTAGGGAGTTCCAAATGTATCCACATCTTCCTGTCTTCTGAGCCCTCTAAGTCTCTAGGAAGTTCCAAACTTTCCCACATTTTCCTGTCTTCTAAGCCCTCCAGACTGTTCCAACCCCTGCCTGTTACCCAGTTCCAAAGTCACTTTCACATTTTTGGGTTTCTCTATAGCAGCACCCCACTCTCTACAGTACCAATTTGCTGTATTAGTTCATTCTCATGCTGCTATAAAGAACTGACCATAAATGGGTAATTTATAAAGGAAAGAAGTTTAATTGACTCACAGTTCCACATGGCTGGGGAGGTCTCAGGAAACTTACAATTGTGGCAGAAGAGGGAGCAACCATGTCCTTCTTCACATGATGGCAGGAAGGAGAAGTGCTGAGCAAAAAGGGAAAAGGCCCTTATGAGACCATTAGGTCTCATGAGAACTCACGCACTATCATGAGAACAGCAGCACTGGGGTAACTGCCCCCATGATTCAGTTACCTCCCACTGGGTCCCTTTGACAATGTGTGGGGATTATGGGAACTAATTCAAGATAAGATTTGGGTAGGGACACAACCAAACCATATCATTTGGAAAATGTAAATACACTGAATAAATCTTGGTCAAAAATAAAGGCAAAAACAAATAATATAGAATTTAAAAATTAATAATGATAAGTATGGAAATGTATATCTAAAGCTAAACTCAAAAGTAAACTATTATCCTTAAACGCTTTTATTCTTAGAAAAATAAGCTAAATACCATAAGTAAGGAATTAGATAAGAAAAACAATAGGAAATAGGAGATAGAAATTAATGTAGATAAAACGGAAATAAATTTTTTACAAGAAATTTTTTTTTAAACTTCAAGGTAAGTGATAAATTTAATACTACATGAGTTGTTACAGAAAATAGAGAAAGACAGTTTATTTTATTGGCTTAAACCTGAAATTAAAACCTGAGAGTGGGCATATCAATCATAATAGTATATTTGTGATTTGGAAAATAGTTTAATAGTAAGAATAAATAAAAATGAAATCATGATGGTTAATATGTCAACTTGATTGCATTCAGGGATACCAGCAAGCTGGTCAATCATTATTTTGGGGAGTGTCTGTGAAGGTGTTTCTGGAAGAGATTAGCATTTGAATCAGTAGACTGAGTAAAGAAGACCCACTCTCACCAATATAACAGGGTTTTATCCAATCCATTGACAGTCTGAATAGAAGAAAAGTGTTAGAGAAAGGTGAATTTGCTCTCTCTTCCGGATCTGGGACACCCATATCCTCCTGCCTTCAGGCATCAGGGCTCCTTTGGACTCTGGGACTTACAGTAACAGATCTCAGATTTGTATTCCTTTGGACTGAGAGTCACACCATTGGCTCCTCTAGTTCTCAGGCCTTCAGACTCAGAGTGAATTAAACCACTGGATTTCTTGAGTCTCCAGCTGGCAGGCAGTATATCATGGGACTTCCCAGCTTCTATCATGATGAAGCCAATTACCATAATAAATTTTCTTTCTTTTCTTTTCTTTTCTTTTCTTTTCTTTTCTTTTTTCTTTTCTCTTTTCCTTTTTTCTTTCTCTCTCTCTCTCTCTTTCCTTTTCTTTTCTGTGTTTCTTATCTTTCTTATCATCTTTCTATATTTTTCACTGGAAAACCTTAACTAATACACACATTATATGGTTTGTAGGTTTTGTTCCTTCAAAATCTCATATTAAAATGTGACCTCCAATATTAGACGTGGGCCTAGTGGGAGGTGTTTGGGTCACAGAGGCAGATGTCTCATAAATGGCTTGGTTCTGTCCTCATGATAATGAGTGAATTCTCATTCTGTTAGTTCATGCAAGACCTGAATATTTTAAAAAACCTGGCACCTCCTTCTCCTCTCTCCTGTGCTCTCTCTCTCCATGTCACATGCTGCCTCCCTTTACCTTCTGCATACATTTGTATTGTGGTTATATGACATCATACATTTATGGAAACCCATAGAGTTTAAACACAGTGAACCTTAATGTAAACTATGGACTTTGGATAACATAGATATGTCAATGTTGGTTCATTGATTACAACAAATGTACTCCGCTGATGGAGGATGTTGATAGTGGGGAGTGTTTGTGTGCCTGGGGGTGGGGATGAAGATATGTGGGAATTCTTTTCACTTTCAACTCAGTTTTTTTTTTTTTTTTTTGACATGGAGTTTTGCTCTTGTTGCCCAGGCTGGAGTGCAATGGCTCAGTCTTGGCTCACTGCAACCTCCACCTTCCAGGTTCAAGCGATTCTCCCACCTCAGCCTCCCAAGTAGCAGGGATTACAGGCATGCGCCACTATGCCTGGCTAATTTTATATATTGTTTTTAGTAGATACGGGGTTTCTCCATGTTGGTCAGGCTGGTCTCAAACTCCTGACCTCAGGTGATCCACCCATCTCGGCCTCCCAAAACGCTGGGATTACAGGTGTGAGCCACCCTGCCTGGCCCCCAACTCAGTTTGTGAATCTAAAACTGCTCTAAAAATAAAGTCTATTAATTTTAAAACAAAAACAAAAGTGATCCTAAAATTTTACTAATGTGATTAAAAGAATTAAAAAGCTGACATATTATAAAAGGGATTCAAAAAGGGATTCCTTTTTGTTAGTAATGGTGGTCTTTCCAGAAAACCCAAAAGAACCAAACTGAAAGGAAAAAAAATTGAAACTAATGAGTACAGAAAATTGATTGGTTACAAAGTAGATATAGAGAAGTCAGTTTATACTAGTAAAAACTAGAAAGAAAATGCCAAATTAAAGATTTCATGCACAATGGTTACTAAAAATAAAAAAAATTACAAATCTCATAAAACATATATGTAGATTCTATATATAGAATCTATAAAAATACCTTAAAAACTTTTAAAACACTTATAAACATATTTCAAAAAAGTGAATAAAGCGTCATTTACTGGATGAAAAGTTTCAAGATTTTGAAAATTACTATTCTACAAACTTTAAATTCAGTTAATATCAAAATTCGAATAAGGCACTTTTAAAAATGAAAAATAGATAATCAAATTCATCTGGAAAAAAAAAGATGGGTATATTTTGTAAAATATACATATTTTACATATTTTGTAAAAAAGATAATGTGATAGGCCAAGAGATTCCTTGCTCTACAAGACATTAAATAAGGTTTTTCAAGTAACAATAAACAAAATAGCATGAAATGAGAATAGCAGTGGGTAAGTAATGAAATAGAGTGGAAATTCTAGAAACAGACCCAAGGTTAAAAAGGTATTTAGTACATGATATACATGGCATTGCAAATCATCAAAATGGACTGTTCACTCAATGATGTCCATACAGCTGGTTAACCATTTGGGAAAGTGTATATATACACACAAATATACCTATAAATGTATATATACACATATACACACATGTGTATACATATACATACATATATACATATTATGTAATATGTGTATACACACATATATACATTTTCTGTAATATATATGTGTATACACATACACAGTACCTTTTATAACAGTTTTGGTCAATAAAAGACCACATGTAGGATGGTGGTCTCATAAGAATATAATGAAGCTGAAAAATTCTATTGCTTAGTGAGGTTGTAATGTTGCAGTGTAACACGTTACTCCATGTTGGTGGTGATACTCATGGTCACAAAACTACTGAGCTGCTAGTCAGCTGAAAGTTGAGTATATATAATTATGTACGGTATAAAATACTCGATAACAATAATAAACAACTTACGTTACTGGTTTAGGTATTTGCTATACTATACTCTTTATTGTTAGTTTAGATTGTACAGGCTGGGCGCAGTGGCTCACGCCTGTAATCCCAGCACTTTGGGAGGCTGAGATGGGCGGATCACGAGGTCAGGAGATCGAGACCATCCTGGCTAACATGGTGAAAGCCCATCTCTACTAAAAATACAAAAAATTAGCCAGGTGTGGTGGTGGGCTCCTGTAGTCCCAGCTACTCGGGAGGCTGAGGCAGGAGAATGGTGTGAACTTGGGAGGCGGAGCTTGCAGTGAGCCGAGATTGCGCCACTGCACTCCAGCCTGGGTGACAGAGCGAGACTCCATCTCAAAAAAAAAAAAAAAAAAAGACTGTACTCCTACTTGTGTAAAAATAAGTTAACTGTGAAACAGCCTCAGGCAGGTCCTTCAGGAGGTATTCCAGAAGAAGGTGCTGTTGTCATAGGAGATGACAGCTCCATGTGTTTTATTGCCCCTGAAGACCTTGTGGTGGGGCAAGTCATGGAGATAGAAGATAGTAATATTGGTGATTCTGACCCTGTGAGACTAGTGTATGTGTTTCTGTCTTAGTTTTTAACAAACAATTTTAAAAGTAAAAAATACATCAAAAATTTTAAAATAGAAAAAGTATAGAATAAAAATATAAAGAAAAAATATTTTTGCACAGCTGTACAATGTGTTTTAAACTAATTGTTATTACAAAAGAGTCAAAAAGCTAAAAATTTAAAAATATATAAAGTAAAAAGTTATAAGCTGAGGTTAATTTATTATTGACGGAAAAAAAGCTTTTAAATAAATGTAGTATAGTCTAAGTACACAGTGCTTATGAAGTTTATAGTAGTGTTTGGTAACATCCTAGGCCTTCAGATTCACTCATCACTGACTCACCCACTCACCCACTCACCCACTCACCCACTCACCCAGAGCAACTTCCAGTCCTGTAAGATCCATTCATGGTAAGTGCCCTATACAGGTATACCAATTTTAACCTTTTATACCGTACTTTACCTTTTTTATGTTTAGAGATGTTTAGATACACAGATATTTACCACTGGATTCCAATTGCCCACAGAATTAAGTAGGGTAATATGCTGTACAGGTGTATGGCCCAGGAGCAATGGACTGTATCATGTTGCTTAGGTGTGTAGGATGCTATACCATCCCGGTTTGTGTAAGGACACCCTGTGATGTTCACACAATGATGAAACCACCTAATGACACATTTCTCAGAACACATCCCTGATGTTAGGTGACACATCACTGTATATCAGTTACCTGTTTTATATACTAAGAAAACAGTGTTTTAAAAGTTAAATATAAAAAAATAACAACCACAAAAGCAGACGTGTGTTTGAAATGTTTCAATGGTTACTGAAGTTCATATGTCTTCTGTGTATCAGTAAATTTCATATGTATAATCAAAAGAAAACAAAATACAGGGAAAAAGCTGCATAGTTTTATACATGAACAAAAAAGACTAAGTTTACTTTGTGAGTAACTCGTACTCAAATATAATAGAAAAGACAAATCCTATTAGGAAATAGTATTAGATTTTTTACATCACAAAAAGCATGAAAAAATGTGTAGTACTCAGGGTTGAGGTTGTGTACAGCGGACATGAGTCTGATGTTTCTGCAAGACAACTTGTCAGTATATGTTAAAAATCCTGAAATATACATAGCCTTTGGTCTAGGAATTTCTTATAAAGACATTCTGGTTTATAATTGTGAAAGGTAGAAAACTGCACTGTTAACAACAAATGAAATTTCTTTAAAATATATGGTATATCATATTGTGAATATTTTATAGTTTCTAAAAACCGAAACTTAAAGAATATTTATATTGGAGTAAGTATGTTCCCAGTGTACTCTTAGCAAAAAGAAAACCAAATCAGAAATGTTACAAACATATGAAGAGCAAAATTTCAATTTTATGGGTGATAAAAGGGTGTGTGTGGTGTGTGTGTGTGTGTGTGTGTACTTGTAAAGTTGTTATTTCTGGGTATTGAGTTTACTGGTGATTTTAATTTTCTTATCTATAGTTGTGCTTATTTTTTTCCCCAAATTTTTACATTTTATAACCAGAAGAGAATCATAATATAGATTATATTATATGGGTAAGCTGAGCAGGGAGACAGAGATATGGATTCCACAACCACATGGGGGAAGCAGGAGCTAGGACTCAGGACCCAGAAGCCAGTAAATTTCAAGGGCAACACACAGGGTCTGACAGGTGGTAGAATCGCTGAGTTATAGATCCCTCTCCAGCTTGACTGGTGGATGGCAGGACAGCAATCAAGGCAGTCTGGACCAAAACAGTGGCCAAACTGGTTCATGCCAAGATGCCTTGGTCTTGGCAAGGCAATGAATAAATCACATCCTGGAAACAGGGTCACAATTATAAATTTGGAGCTTGCAATCTGAAGATAGTATTGAGTGTTGTTTATAAAACGATATCTACTTTTATTAGCTTGCTAAATGAGACAGAGTAGAGATAGGACTTGGCTCCCTCCCATGCCTCACCAGTGACCTCTATTGCAAGCTGGTGAGCGGGGTGTAGCCAGGAAGAGCTCCAATCAGACCGTCCAGATTGTGCACCATAAATCTTTCTCAAGGTGCCATGCCCACTGATTGTGGGACCTTGAGGAGCCTGAAATAATCAGCTCCCATCTTAAATGTTACTCAAGGGAGTTAGCCCCATCTCCTGCATGCACATAAGACCAGAAGGATGACCAATCCTTCACCTTAGCTTCATTATAATACTAAAAACCATGCCCAGGGTAGAGATTTAATATGCTAATGACACATGTGACTCACGAAGAATTATGTTATCAAACTGTGCAGATGCCAGAAGCTCCCCAGCTCTGCATGCTTAAACCTCATGTTCTTCCTGCTGTAGCCCCTTTAAAGTTACTCTCCTGACTCTCTTTGGGGAGCCAGACTGAGAATTCTGTCTCTTGGGTTGCCTACCTTATGCCTGTGCATAAGTGCCAAGAAAGCCCTGTTTGGAAAAACTCTTGGCTTTTTGTCAATTTCTATTGTATTGAGGGCCCAAGAACCTGTGGTCAGTAACATTAAGATTTTGAGTTCTGAGGCCAAATTGTTTTAGTCTCTTAAGATGGATTTTGTGGAGTAAACTCTAAACCAGACTTTGATTCTCCTCTTTCATTCCTTCTCCAGCTTTTCCCAAAGAGATTTTCATCCCACCTCCATATCCCTTTGTTCAGTGTTGCCTCTTTCTCTACCTCAGAATCCTAATACAATGGAACATTAATACATTGGAATGGAATGGAATTGTATTAGAGTAATAATACAGTGGTCTTTTCTGATTATGAAATGTAAATGGACACACACGTGTGCACACTCACACTTACACCACTCATGCCCAGATAGCTTTATTTCTTAGTGTTGCCTCCAATGATGTGTTCATCTATTCAGCAAAGATCTATTTAATACCTTCTATGTGCCAGGACTGTGCTGGAAATGAGAGACTAATAAGCAAAGGCAAACACACAGCCAACTCCTAGAGTTTATTATAGTCCAGTCTAGTGGCAGAGAGACAAACATTATTCAAATAATTGCGCTAATGAATGAAAACTCATTCTTATCCATACATTCATTCCAAAAACATTTAGGATGTACTCTGAGAGCTAGTGGCACACAAAGGGGAAAATCTCATGGACTCTGCCCTTGAGGAACATTTGAGGAGCAGAAGAGCCTGGACATGAGCATCTGCAGAGCATCCTCTATGGATTAGAACCTGGACCAGGGCCTCACAGGTGTTAGGCCATTGAATCTTAACTGCCGCGGAAGATAGATATAATTGGCCCCGATTTAAAGATGAGAAAATCAAGGCTCAGATTTTAGGTTATGTAAGCAGACAGGGAGGATCTCCAGGGACTATAGGAATTCAATCAACTTGAGCAACCAGCCTGTTTTACAGCTTCCTACCCTGCAGCCTATTTTTCCCAAACCCTGTGTTGAATGTGGTCACCATGTTGGTTGGCACCCATTTTTGATAGGCCTTGGCAGCTTACAGATGAACCTGGGTGAACTTTCCTCATTACCATGCTCTCCGCCCTGGGAGAAGCTGTAATTTTATTGCCATAATATGTGACCCATGTGCTGGGATAGTGACTCAGTGTATCTGTGCAATGGGACTCCTCCTCTACATGTAATGATGCACCCTCTCTCCTCTCCGTCACCCCGTAAAACGCTTCTGTCACTTTCCCTCTGGGAGACATTGCTTCAGAGAATACTCCGTTTTCCTTGTGCCAACGAAATAAAACTCCTGTTGATCAAAATCTGAATTCTCATGGAGGTTATTTGTTAATTGCCAGGTTAATGACCTTGTTTTTTGGCGGGGGCTATAGCCGGGATTTGAGTTCAGGTCTGTCCAACTCAAAGGCATGTGCACATCCAAACTGCAACGCACTTCTCTCCTTATGAAGAAATAAAAACATAAGTAGCTATAATATAGAATAGAATGTAAAGACATTAAGTAGCTATAATGGAGATTAGTCACTATGTGCTGAGAATAATTTGGCTGCCATGTGATGGTAACATGGTAGTTGTCAGAGATGCAGCAAGTCGTTGAGGGTTGCTGCAGAGAGTTTTATTAATAAAGCCTCTAAACAAAGAGATGGAAGGAAACCTCAAATCCACCTCCCCAAAAACTTTGGAGCTAGAAGTTTTAAGGATTTGGGGGTGCATGAAGGTGTGGAGATCACTGGTTGGGTGAAGAGTGCAGGGTGAAGTCAGGGGATGGGGATGTGGAGAACCTGCATTCTCACATGCTGATTTGGTTACTCTTTGGGAGTCTTCAAACTGGTTGGTGTCATTCTTTCCACTGGAATTTACATCTGAAGAATATCCCAAGCAATTCTTAAGCAAAAACCTTAGGATTCTAATGTCAGTGATCCTATCTATAGGAACAATGGGTATGCAAATGGTCAGCGGCTAGTGCTAAGTGACAAAATTTTGATTACATGGAAGTAAGCCAAAGTGCAGCCTGATTAATACTTAATTGTAACTGTATTTCTGCCCAGAGCCCTGCATGTGATTCTTGTTAACCTTGTAAGGATGGTTTCAGTTATAGGAACCCAAAAGTGGGAGGGTAGAAAGCACAGTGCTCCCAGAAATTTCTCCCACTCCAAGCTGGGCTATAGATGTGGGAGAGGCCCCAATGTGCTCTGTCAATCTTTCTGATTCTTCTCTGTCCACACTCACCTGCAACATTTCCAGGCACAATAAACTTCATGAACAATATGCACTTTCCATTGATTTTATCCAGGCTTCAATGAGCTGAAATAAATCGAACTGTTAATGAGAAATGCAAAGCACAAATAGCACTTTATTGAAGAATAACAAGGAGGTGAATTTTACCATATGTTAGCAAGCTTAAAGGGAAGAGGCTGACTGTGGTTAATATGTACATTCCCCTCAAAGAGTTCCATAAAACTTCTTTGATTTGCAGAATTAAACTGTAGTTTGCATGTAAACAAGACCTTAATATTTCTTGGAAGATCCCCACATTTTAAAATAACAATCTTAAAAACAGAAACCAAACATGAGTGTCTACAAGTGCTGTGAATTGTAATGTACGTATCTTTAAACATTAAAAACCACCTAGCTTTGTTAGAGCAAAATGCATCATTAACATTGCTATTGAATATGCAAGACTGTGTCAAATCACAGATACTGTGTAGGAGGTGGTGTGAACCTGCTGCTTTTAGCACTTGGTCTACATTTATGTGCCAAAAATTAGTTACATGGAAATGTCTTTGTAGAAGTGGCAATGAGAATTGTTCCTGGGAAGATATGTTGAGCTATATGGAACTCAGAAAAAAAAATTGACTTTAAAAATGTTTTTCATGGTTATAATTTACATGCAATAAAATACAAAGTCAGACCTGTTTAGTTTGCACGTGACCAAACCTGCCAAAGCTTTAAGATAAAGTAGCTTAAGCACCCAAATTGTGTTGCCTTGTGACACCGAAAGTTCTAGGGCTTTAGAGATAGGTGGATACAGGGGCTCAGGCACTGTTGTCAGAATAGTGTCTTTCTGTTTCTCAGCTCTGTGTTTTTTGTTGGTCTCAGCCGTCCTGTTTCTAGTGCCCCCACACAATGCTATGTTTATATTTTCTTGAGTTTAAGTCCAGACCATACCTCCTTTTTCTAACAGTTTCCAGTAACGTCAGAGGATTGCATATCTTTGGCTTGGATTGGGTCACATGCCTTTCTAAGAACTGATTGTTGCATCCGGGCATTTGGAATACCCTGAATAGCTTCAGAAATGGATTTTGTATCCATGCATGGAGCTGGCAATAGAGTTATTCCATCCACACTATATTTTGGGGAAAAGGATAACTAGGGGGTTACCACCAGAAAAAGGGGAAATTCAACTGGGACAAGAAAATCAAGTGTCCCCAAAAACTTGGAAGAAGGCTTTGATCTCTTCCTGTGTAAAATGATAACATGATGATGACTATGTTAACAACATGATTACAGTTTATGCACCAACTGTATTCCAGGTGCTCTACTAACATGCCTTGTCACAACACCATAAGTTAGGGGTGGTTATGCCCATCGTACTAATGGTGAACTGGATGGTTGAAATGTAAATGAATTGCCAAAAATGCATAGCTAGCAAGAGAGGAAACCAGGATTTAAATTCAGGTCTATCTTAGGATCCTAGCTCTTTCCATTCTGTTTGTCCCTAAGGAAGCATTTCTTATTTCTGACTTGATGCTATGTTTATATTTTGTTGAGTTTAAGTCCAGACCATACCTCCTTTTTCTAACAGTTTCTAGTAATATCCGAGGATTGCATATCTTTGGCTTGGATTGGGTCATATGCCAGAATGTGAATGTATGTATATTTCTGTTAAAAATTGGGTGCATGCCTATAGTCCCAGCTACTTGGGAGGCTGCGGCAGGAGAATTGCTTGAACCTGGGAGGCGAAGGTTGCAGTGAGTTGAGATCACACCACTGCACTGCAGCCTGGGTAACATAATGAGACTATGTCTCAAACAAAACAAAACAAAACAAAACAAAAAAACAAAAAGAACTGGAGGTGGATGGTTAAGAAGGCAAATTATAAAGGGGAAAGAGGATGCTTCCAGAGTGGTCTACCCCAACTGAGTCAGTATGTCCCATCAGCAGCATGTTTTGCATCTCAGAAACAGCCCTGGCTCATTTGCGGCTGGGAGACCCCATTTGGGGGACTCTATGAGGTTGGCAGGCATCGCATATTTCTGTGGCTTTGTTTTTCTTGTAAAGTTCCCAACAGCTGCGGGACTTATTAAGCCTGAATCATGTTGCATATTCATCAGATGACTTGTTAATCATCTGCCAAGCCCCTCCGGAGAGCAGGAGTCCGGGAGCTCAAATGAAGAATAACAGACAGCGTGTCCTCACCCGCTCTCCTGAAATGCGTTATTGGCAATTACATAAAAGTTTCCAGGAAAGTAGGTTTAAAGCAGAGGGAGAGCTTGCTGCTCGTGGGCATAGTATGCCTTCCTTTTGATTGTCTATTTGTTTTCTTCCTTATTGCCACTACATAGGCAAAATAGGAATAATCTCCAGTTTACAGAAGGAAAAACTGAGGCCAAGAGTGTGGATAATACCAATCTTCTATGTAGGAAACATTAGAAAGGCCTCTTGACCTTTCGTTCAGCATCCCTAGTGGTAGGGTTGTTTCATCTGGGCTTTGGTGCCAAGAAGCTGCTCAGTAAAAGCACATGTGATTCTCTAGGGTGCATGTCCTTTGTCTCTTTAGTTCACAAGAAACCCCAAGTTCCTAGAACAGTGCCTAGGCCGTAGAAAAGATTTTTAAAAATGTGTTGCATGAATGAATCCAAGTTCTCCAGACACCAGATGGATATATTATCTACGTGTAATACACGGTGAACAGAGTCCAGTCCCAGTTCATCATGACTTCCAGGAGTGGCACCCTCCTCAGGCCCTCCCAAGGGTCCCCAGTGAATGCTGCTGGTTCCCACAAACTCAGTCAAATTGTGTCCTCTCTCGTTCAAGGTGCTGCTTTAAGCGTGTCACAATGACAACGTCCACTGTGCTCTCCTTTCAGCCCCTGCCTTAATTCTGCCAAAGCACAGGTACTGCCAGGTTGAGGTGTTTCATAGCTTTTCCTTTTCTATGCAGTGAGTGGGATGACAAGAGCCTTGTACACAGTAATTACTGGGAGTACATGAATAGTGCCTGTGAAATATCAGGCTACCACAGAGAAAGTACATAGGAAGAGTTGCTATTGTCATTATCGAGAGGTACTGGTTAAGAGCAGAGACTCTGGAGCCAGACTGTTGCGCTCAAATCCTGGCTCTGCTACTTAATAACCGTGATATTGGGCAAGTTATTATACTTAACCTCCTTTCACCTCAGATCCTCATCTATAAGATGGGGCTAACAATAGAATTTGCTTTATACGGCTGCTAAGAGATTTAAATGAATCAGTAGCTGTAAAGAAGTTAGAGAATTTCTTGACACATATAAGGGCCATAAAAGTGGCAGCTACAGTGACAGCCAGGCAAACTCGTCACCAGATTTGAAATGTTGCCGTTCCTGGAGTCCAGTGCTCCTGGGGTCCCTATTTTTCTATTTTCGTCTTAGTTCTGACTCTGCCACCATTGGGAATTCATCACTCCTAAAAAGTGTTAGACCCAAGATGTGCTTTGCCCACAGTAAAAACAGCCTGTTACACTGTTGACTGAAATTCTTTAAATCGTTGAAGCATCCTCATTTGGATTACTTCCTGGGGGGAAAAAAATGGATAGACACACAAATAAAACCACCAAACTGGCTCCTCTGTGAGGGACGGAGGAGAGGCTCTGCCCCAAGAAGAAACAAATTCCATCTTTCATCCAAAAGTGCAGAAACTGCTTGTGACACCCAGAATATTTGTTCCAGGTTCAATAATTTTAGATCCAGGCTCTATTTTCAGTTACAGACAGGCAATTGCTGGTAACTGTAAAACAGAAGTTTGTCCTATTAGGGACATTTTATAGCAGTGGTTCTTAAAGTGTTCTTTCTGGACCAGTAACATCAGCAGCACCTGGGAATTTGTTAGAAAAGAAAATTCTCAGGCACACTTAGCAGTCATTCATAGTGCATTCAGTTAAAGTCTCAACAACATGCACATTACCTTTAGTAGAATTTACTATTAAGCTTCCAGAAATCAGAAACCCTCTTAGGACATGTGGCTGTTCTCACTCCGGGTCTGTAATGTGTGTGGGGAGCGGGGTTCCAGGCAGGAAACCACAACCAGGTCTGTAACGTGTGTGGGGAGTGGAGTTCCAGACAGGAAACCACAACCAGGTCTGTAACGTGTGCGGGGAGTGGGGTTCCAGGCCGGAAACCATAACCGGGTCTGTAACGTGTGTGGGGAGTGGGGTTCCAGACAGGAAACCACAACCAGGTCTGTAACGTGTGTGGGGAGTGGGGTTCCAGGCCGGAAACTATAACAGGCATCTGGTTTTTACTTCAGGGCCACAAACTGAATGTCACCCACTTGTTCCCCTTAAATAAAACATCTCAGTGGCCTAAGGACTAATCAGCCCATAAGCACACATAACTGTGGTATCATGCATTTGGTATTTATTTATTTATTTATTTTTTAATTTGGAGGGAATGCTGTGATTCAGCATGGCTGTCAGGGTCTTGATGTGGCTATGTAAATGGTAGCTAAGCCTGAATGTTCTTTTTCTACCTCAAAACCATAAGGGATTAATTAATCCACACTTCATGGAAATAATAAAAACAAGATGTTTGTGGACACGTACTCACAATCCTCTCACTATGTATAATTAGTTCTGCAATCCCCAATTCTCCCCACCTCAAGCTATCCTAATATTTGCATGTATATAAGGTTTTTATTTTTGCCAAACCCCTCGGACAAAAAATATTTATTAACTATTCCTAAGGTGTTCTCTCTCTTCCTCTTTGTCTGTATGTATTATCAACTCTAATTATGAATTCATCCAGAACTAAGCTTTAGCTCAATCCTTAAATTTTTTTAAGCCAAAAAAATCATCAAAAATTAGGCTTTATGGGATGGACTAAAGTTTTCTTTTCTCTTTTTTTTTTTTTTTTTTGCTGCTTTTTTACTTTTGCTTTTTTACTAAAGAGGCCTCCATTACTGTCATAGCACTTAAACTCAGCAATTGTTAGGCTTACTGAATCAGGAACTCCAAGTGTATATGAATCAGGGCCTAGCAGTCTGTATTTTAGCAAGCTCTCAAGATGGCCTAAATACTTACTCAAGTTTGAGAGCAACTGTTTTACAGTTGTCTTGATGCAGAAAAGCCCAGATAGCACTCAGTTCACACTTCCAGCCTGCTGTCCTGAATGCTAAGAGGTTTCTAAGGGTTCATGACTCCGTCACCCTCCTCCCACCCTGATGTGTCCTCCTCCCTCTCTACTGGGCCTTACATCTGTCTTGTAGGGCTCAGTTCTGAGTTAGCTCTTCCTAGAGTCCTTTCTTCCTGTGGGAAGCATAATAGACTAGTAGTTAAGGGAACAGCCTTCTTAGACAGTCCGGGGTGGAAGTCTTGGCTCTACGACTTAAATCCTAGGCCAATTGTTTTCCTCTCTATACGTCAATTCTCTCTCTGTAAAATGGGCGTAATAGTAGCTAGTCATTGACTCTGAGGGTTTAATGAGTTACAGAAAAGCACATTTGTGTACAAATTGGAAGTAATATGGCAGCTGTGTATAAAATGAATTCCCTACAGTGATCTCTCTAGTTTTTTACTCTAACTTGCCACAAAATAACCAATAAATCAGTCATTCTCACACTTTGCTGCACATTAAAATCCCCTGGGTAGATGTTAAGACTCTGATGTTGATGCTGGATTCTAATGGACAATTAAATCCAGATCTCCAGTGATATGGTTTGGATTTATGTCCCTGCCCAAATATCATGTTGAATTGTAATCCCCAGTGTGGGGGAAGGGGGATGATGGGAGGTGACTGGACATCCCCCTTGCTGTTCTCTTGATAGTGAGTTCTCGCAAGATCTGGTTGTTTAAAAAGTGTGTAGCACCTCCTGCTTCACCCTCTTCCTCCTTCTCTGGCCATGTAAGATGTTCCTGCCTCCCCTTCACCTTTTGCCATGATTTTAAGTTTCCTGAGGCCTCCCCAGCTATGTTTTCTTTACAGCCTGTGGAATCGTGAGCCAATTAAACCTCTCTTTTTTTTTTTTTTTTTAAATACCCAGTTTCAGGTAGGTCTTTATAGCAATGTGAGAATGGACTAATACACCCGGGATGCACTTAATGTTCTTAAAACCAAGTACTGCCAAGTTTGGGAACCATTGCTCTAGTCGCTTTCTAATCTCTCTGCATGTGTGGTGAACTATGAAGTTTGGCAGTGAAACATCAGATGATGCTGTGGTATCAAAGAGCATCTTGTTTGTAAATGGTTTTGTGCACATGTGTCCTGCCCTGCCGGCCCAGCCGGAATGTAAGTGCCAAGAGAGCTGATCGCAGTTCAGGCCTTGTTGTTTTCCCCTTCCCCAAGCCCAGAAAGGTACGTGGCTTGCATTCAGCAGCTGCTTGTTCATGATTAATTAATTGAAAGAGAAAATAGGCTTCAGCTGGCAGAAGGGGAGTCTAACAAGCCATTTCAAAGAGGTTTGAAGCTAAAAACAAAAGCTCGTATGCCAGACCGCGCTGGTTTGCAGCCATGATATAACATTCATTGTGTAACATTTGACAAGTTTCTTGACCTCTCTGTGCCTCAGTTTTCTCATCTGTAAAAGGGAACTAAATAATAAGACCTACCTCTTTGAGTTGCTGTGAGGATTAAATGCAATAACACATGCAAAGTACTTAAAACAGTAGTTAGTACATCAGTACAGGTTTAAACATTACCTGCTACTCTTACTGTTATCCTGAAGGTTTGTTCTAACCAGCCTCAGTCTAGCTACAGGCCTGTATAACAAGCTTGTGTGATCATCCAATCTTTCCTTACTTTTCCATTTCCTTGGCTGAGATCTATGACAGCAGAGTTGTTTTATCTCAAATTCGGCGATGCTTCAGCATATTTTTATTTATTTTTTGTTTTCTGGTGCTTAATAGAGTGCCTGACACACACTGGGACTCAATAAATGTTTGAAGGAAGTAATAAATAAATGAATGAGCTGCACTCAAATGAACTATGCTTTCACTCTTAGATACTACCCTGCAAGAGTCAGAGAAGGGAAAATGTCTATTTCATAGATAATACAAATACAAGATTCCCAGATGAGGAGAAAAACAGCCCCAGCCCTTTGTTGTTTAAATTATCACAGTATGCCTTATATAATTCCTGGCTCCAGCTTCACAGAAGCCTGACTTTGTGTTTCAGATCAATTATTTTCTGGCTGTTTATTTGTGTAAAGCCTCCCCATTTCAGTCTTTGCTGGGCCCCGTGTCATCCTCACTAATTCATTCAGTTATCAAAGCGACAATGCCTAATTATAAGCTACAGTGAATCAAGTCTAGAGAAGGACTCTGTGGACAGCCTCCCACTGCCTGATCAGTCTTAAGTCAGCATGGGGCTCAGACGCTCTCTGCTCCTTGGATGCACCAGCTCAGCTGCCCAGCCTGTGGCCATGTCGTAATGTACTTGTCTTAAAGACTCTTCAGATTCTGCTGAGACTAATGTATTTGTTCACCCTGAAAGGCAATATAAATTGTCTTGGGGTACATTTAATCAGGGGCTTGAGAAATCCACCTTGCATAGTCTGGAAACTGAGTAAATGGTTGGTGGCAGTAAAACTGAATGCTAGGAAATAGTGGGTCATAGTGGTCTTATGAGAAGAGGGTTTGAAGCCAGCTATGCTTGGATTTGAATCCCAACTCCTGTCTTCACACAGCTGTGTGACCTGGGGCAAAGCAACACGAAGTGTGGTTCAAAAACCCCTGCTAGTCCACAAGATATGCGTTACCCATTAAGGAATCAAGGAGGAGAAAAGGAGCTTGCGCCAGAATGTAAACCAGCTACATTACCATCCTATTAGTTCAGCTGATTGTTTTTTCCACAACAAGACTTTCTCAATGCAGGAAATGGTATACTGATTTACATTCTAATAAAAATGTCTTATTCCCTGACTGATAGCAGAGTTCACGGAAGAGTACTTTGAGTAGCACTAACCTAGGGCAAATAACTGTTCTGAGGCTTAGTTTCCTCATCTGTAAAATAGGAATGAGATATGGCATGCTAAGTGCTTAGTATGCAGAGGACATAGCAAGTAATAAAGGAGAGCTAATATTAGTCTAGATAAGATCATCCTAATAGATCCATAAGATGTTAATATGCCTACAAAAGCAACATACATCCAAGAAAGAAAAAGTTTTATAGACACACAGTTTATTAAGCTGACTGTGCTCTAGGAGAACAAAGAAATGTATCCTACATGCATGCTTATGCCATGTTTCTGACTCTTTGAGATGAGAGATAATTTGTTTTTAAATTTCCAAAGCCATCGAACACTGTGCTCAATAAATATTTGGAGAGCCTGAAGGCAGATTTCACCTTGGAACTAGCTTTCCTGGCACTGGTAGACCCAAGACTGTTCTGGTACCTTTATTTCTCCTATTTCTGTGCTCCAGCGTGCCTTTCTTAAGTTTGAGTGATTGTTTCTTCTGGATTCACCAACTTTAGCTGGCTTCAGGTATCTTCCTCCTAAACCTCCTTTACCTTTTTCCTTGAGCCATTTTTAACAATCTGGCAACAAGAACTCTTTAGCCACAAGTTCTCTGAACACCCAAGAGGGCTTTCAGCACTATGACTCCAGCAAATGATTTTTTTAAGGGCCAACTGGAGTAAGGAGAAAGTTCTTTCCAGGTAGTCACAAGTCCTTGGGAGTAGAGAGACACAGGGTAAAGTGTCCCCAGGAAACCTCAGAAGGAACTTGGAAGATATGTGGATGTAGAACTGTGTTCTAAACCAGTAATCTTTAAGCATTTTCATTCTGCAACATTCCATCATGTTTTTCCAATACAAAATTTTAGTATTTTTCTTTGAGTTAAATGATACTGCATTTGCTTTAGATTAAATCGATGGTGATCAGGACTCTTGATTCAAGGTGGCAGAACCTAAATCAAAGTAGTTTAAGCCAAAAAGAGAAGGTATTTGGTAGCCACGGCTGGGAGGGATAGAGAAGATGCTAGCTTAAGGTGTGACTGAAGGTGAGGACCCAAACAATGCCTTCAGGGGTTCCTACCATTCAGCTTTTCTTTTCCTTATGCATCTCTTTGTTTGTTGATTTTATTTTCTCTTCCTGCAAATCTATTTTATTCTAGTAGTTGTAACCTAGCTTCCAGCAGCTAGGTCAGATGCATATTTATCTGGAATAAATATATAGCTGCCCTGGGGATCACATCCTTATAGTCTGCAATCCAGAGGACAGATAGCTTCTGTCTTTGAGCATCCAGTTTTAAAATCCCAGGGTGACCTGCCCATTCTGGATCAGGGTGATGAGTGTTTTAGTCTAACCAGGCAGCTATAATAAAGTACCTTAGCCTGGGTAACTTATAAACAGGTATGTATTGCTCCTAGTCTTGGAGGCTGGGAAGTCCAAGATCAGGGCACCAGCAGATTTGGTGTTCTGTGAGGGTCCATTCCTCATAGGTGGCTCCTCACTGCATTCTTGTGTGATGGAAAGGGCAAATACACTCCCCTGAGCCTCTTTTATAGGCACGATTTCCATTCATGAGGGCTCTGCCTTCATGATCTAATCACCTCCTAAAGGCTCACCTCTTAATACTATTACATTGGGGATTGAGTTTCAAGGTATGAATTTTGAGGGGCCACAAACATTCAGATTGTAGCAGTGATCTTTAATGATCAACCAGGATTGAATCATGTACTCTCATCCATCTTCCCTCTTCCCCTTATAGCCAGGATACTGGGGAATTGTGATTAAAGCCCCACTGGAACTACTAGGAGTTGGGAACATGCAGCAACTCAAAGGAGACAAGAGACTGTTAGATATGAACGAGGGAGGAAGTGTTGGGCCTGTTAATGGAACAAATGTGCATTTCAGAATATTGCTGGGAGAGGGCAAAGCTTAACAGATGGACTAATAATGGAACTTCAAACACAAATGAGGAAGCAAGTTCAGGGGGACAGGTCTTATTAAAGTCACTCAAATTACTCAACATGGGTAACACCTTGTCTAAGAAATTGATGAGCCTTGCTTATTAAAACTACGAACTCACCTCATTCTAAAAGAAAAGCCGTTATTTCCCACATTTTCAACAGAAGCATGCATTTTCTCATCCCTAACTTGGCACTGTGGATGAATTCATCTCTCGTCTCTCTCTGGTATCTTTCTTAAAACGTCACCACATAATACATGTTTAATAAATATTAGTTATTTCTGTCATTTTGACTTAGGTTATTACAGTATAATCTCATTAAATGTTTATTATAACCTTATATTATAATGGCCTCTATTTTCACATGAGGAAACTGAAGCTCAGAGACTTTGTGAGTTGCTGAAGACCACACCTACAATAACTAATGGGGCTGTTACTATCCAAGTTTGTCTGACTCCAAAGCCCAAGCTCTTGCCTTTACATAACTAATTCAATTTCTGATAGCTGGGAGATGAGAAAAGTATCTTTCTTGACGCAACTCCAGTTCCAGCTCCATAGCAGTAATTCACACCACCCTGGCCTTTAGGCACTCTCTTATAATTATGAAGCATTCATTATACAAGAGCCTCTTATTTAATTTTTAAGACTGTTGAGCAGAGGATGCTGTCTTGACGTCCCAGTCCAATAACATACAACAAAATATTTCCACAGACATTTTTTGCATGAATACAGATGCTGTATCTTGTTTAATTTGAAAGGCAGACACAAGATTGGGCTAGTTTTCAGCAGTTCCATTTGGCCCTTTATCGGTAGCTTTTTGTTAAGAAGAATCTCCTCCCGGGTTGTGGATAATTTCAGCATTACTAAAGCTCCAGGTTATCTCATTTTTGTAGTTGCTGGTTGCCTGTGCTTGTTCATTTCCTACCACCTGCCACGATGTTCATTTTCATTTTGTATGTGTCAACAGCTTGAGAGCCTTGAAAGATGTACCAAGATTTTTAAAGAAAAAAACATATATCAAATTCCCTTTGGTTAAGGCAGTGACAGTGATTTTTTTTTCTCCCTCTACTTACTTGAATCTTAAATCCTCACTGATTTGCATCTAGGTTTGGAAATGGATTAATACTTGGAAGAGAAGGCAGATTGTTTGCTTAAAACCCGTTGGGTCAGAGAGTTCAAAGGGAGGCAGGAGTCTCTGTCCTATGCCTCTTCTTTGGACCTTTCTGGTTCTCTTTTCTCCTCCCTGACTCCTTTTCTAGTCTTCGTCCCTGGCTCTCCACTGGTCTCTGTCACCTCTCAGATTGCTCTCTGTTCCATTGGGATGTTTCAGCTGTAGGGGACAGATCAAAATGTAAGGATATTTGTCTCACAAATCTGACTTGGGGACAAGAAATCCCCACATGGGTCAGTTCCAAGCTAGTTAATCCAGCAACTCAGGCGATTCACTCTCTTGTCTTGCTCTCCTGGATTGGTTCTTATGCTTATCCTCTTTTTATTGCTTTCATCAATAACTTTCATCTTTTCATTTTGCTTTTCTGTTTTCATGTTGCATCAGGAAGTCCCAGTTGTCATGGGACTACTGGAGTTCCAGGTGTCATGGAGTCCCTGGAATCATGAACCACTGGAGTTCCAGGTATCATGACCAGCTATCACATCATACAAGCTGGCTAACAGAGACAGACACTGCTGTGCCTCTCTCCTCTTTCCAACCATGAGGGACACTGTCCCAGAAGCCCTACCCCGTACTTCTCAGTGGGCAGAGCTACATCCCTGGCCCATGTCTAAACCTTGCAGGGGATATGGAATAACCTTCACAACTTTAGACTAAACAGAACTTACGTCCTGTGGCTGGAAAGACGACCCACCCTGAGTACCTAACCATGTAGAGTGTAAAAATAAAGAAAAATCCAAGTTCTATCACTGAAAGAAGATAGTGGGGATAGACTGGTAATGTCTGCCTCAGTATCTCTTAGGCAGACTCCTAGTTGTGGCTGATGGCCTTTGCTATGACTAATAGGGCAGCAAATCCCAATTATTTATCTTTAACCCAGATTTCTTTAGAGATTCAAATAAGACACTCCATCTATTTGCTTGGCTATTCCACTTAGATATATGGATCTTCCTTTTAGATAAATGATATTCCTCCAGTTATATAGCACTTAGACATCCCAGAAGCTCTTTTCTGGAAATATCACATGCCTTTTTTATCAAGCTCCTTTCTTTCTAGGACTGTGTCCAGACTTCAGGAACCCTCACAAGAGGTTAATTGAATGAATAAGTGTCACAGCAATGAATCTCATTCTCTGGTGCATGTCGTGGGCATTTTTAGAGGTCATTATTTTTGTGTTATGCCATATGTGAGCAGAACTTCTCATTGAAGGAGCTGGGAAATACATGATTTCTTGCTTTGCATGTTATTGTGTGGCAGTAAAAATGACCATGCAAGCTGAAACCACAAAAAATGATCTTAAAAATCAAGAGGAAAATGTATGATCTGTGACCTTTAAAGATTTTCATCAAAACATTAAACACTATCTTACTATCTTATAATTATGAAGCATTCATTATACACTTTTATAATATGTGACTTACTTTATAAAAGTGACTTACTGTCACTTTTAAATGTTTAGGGAAATGCAAAAAAAGTGACATTAATATTTAGTTACTACAGTGTTATTCAGAATATTAGAAACATTGATAATGTAAAAGTTTATTTCTTATAAAAAGTTATGAAGAATAATTTGAACAGTTCTTGCCTTCTTGTCATTGTATAAGTTACAGTTTATGTGAACATATTTTCTGTGCCCTGGTAAATTTGCCGTACTGCTTGCTAAGTTTGGATTACCTTCCAGCATTTTATTCTTTATAGTTATAATGTCACAAAGCAGCTCCAAGAGTTCTTTTAATGTGAAGTTTTTTGAGGATGCTAATTTCTCTAGGAAAATTTTTCTCCTTTTCGCCACAAGCACTTTCCTCATTTATGTCTAAAGTTTACCTTCACTAAGTTCCGCTGGCTGGGTGTCTAGAGTCCCTTGAATATCGCAATCAGCTAAAATGCTTCATTTGCATTGGATTTCAATTTCACTTCCAGCATTTTCATTTTTCACTTCTTTGTGGCACTCTCCTTTTTTTGGCCAACTCCTTCTTTTGATTATTCATTTTTATAAAATGTCCTGTGGGTTTTATCACCAGGAGACAAGGAGGTAACACAACTACAAGCTTTGCTGGCTGTATGTAAAATAAATAAGAGATGGGCAGAGAGCAATCCCCCAACAGGCTTTGAAAGACATAACTCAGTTGGTCTCAGAACATGGGGTGAATCTCTTATTTACGTAGTGATTTGTGGACCGAAGCCCTGGCAGTGAGGTTTGTACTGTATTCAAATACTGACCGTTAATATACTGTGGTAACTGAAATTGAACTGTGTTGTTGGAGGACTGTTGCTTTTGAAGTAAACAGTGGTAAATGAAATCCGTATGTATCAGAATTGTGTACAGTGAAGGCTACCCGCATTGTAATTCAGGACATATCCACTCAGCTCTAGACATTGGAGATACCCCAGGCCAGCCCCTCACTTCCAACTGGCTATGAAGTAGGCAAAGCACAGAAGTTCACCAAGGGCTCATCCCTGGATGTTTGCCTGTCCCTGGCTTTAAGAGAGAATGCACCTTTAGCCTTGAGTCTACAGCAGGTAAGGACTGAAAACAGCTGCTCATTAGGGAGGTGATGTGCAACACAATGCTGTGAGAGGCAGCCCCGCTATAGGCCAGCGATGGCCCGTGTGTCAGCCAAAGGCAATAAACTAATACATAGACTGCATGTTTTTTTCTCTCTCCTTTATTTCTAGTCCTTTCATAAAAATGAAAATTCCTTCATTTCTAGTGTTTTAGCCTTCAGGATCTGATATAATTCAGTTTAATAAATGGAGTACTGGGAGAAGGCTTGGCAGCTCTGGTGCCATGTTGCTAGATGGCCTCCTACAGAATTCCAACCTCTGTTTGCTTGCACTGTTTCCCTCCTTTGGCTTTCAGCCCTCTCTCTGCCTCAGGTATGTTGCAGTCCCCTTGAATATCCTCAAGCGTGAACTCTTTCTTGACTTCCAAGGGATTTGAAATAATAACAAAAGTTCTGGACTTGATTTGGAGCTCATTAAGATACACTTAAAAAAAATAGAGCATGTGCATCTTCTGTATTTACTGTGTCTCCTTAATTATATGTTTCCTTTTATGTGACAAATAATACTATTAGTTTATGAAAAGAGCATAGATTTTGGAATCAGATAGGGCTGAGTTGGATCCAGCCTTGGCCACTAATTATACTTTGGACAGTTCATGTCATTTCATTGAACCTCTACTTTTCTCATTATAAAATGGTACATTGGTTAGGTTTAAATAGTTATACATGTAAAGTGTTTAGCCTTGGACCTGGCCTAGTCTATGAATTCAATATGGGGTGGCTACTGTCATTAACTACCTCACAAGGTGATACGTGGATCAAATAAGCTGATGTATATAAAACATTTCATATAGTAACTGGGACATCAGAGGTGCTCAAAATGTTATTACCTTTACCTTCTTTTTACTTTAGCTTTCAGTAAGCATGCAACCAAACCTATTGCTTAGTTGTAATGATTGATCAATTTCAAGTTTTTGGTATAGCTAGTTCTCTGCTCTATTTAACTACCTTTTGTGTGTGT
Source organism: Theropithecus gelada (assembly GCF_003255815.1). Lineage (NCBI taxonomy): Eukaryota > Metazoa > Chordata > Mammalia > Primates > Cercopithecidae > Theropithecus > Theropithecus gelada. The sequence continues at coordinate 108,466,849 of NC_037677.1, read as the reverse complement.
GTGTGGTTTTGTTATTTTGGATATGCTTCAAGATTAGAAATCCACTCAAATCATTTGTAAATGCATACAGGAATACAAAAAAAGTGGATAAGTACTATTTCCACTTCAGTTCCAGTAATATGCAAAATTATCTGCCATCCTTTGTCCTGGCCTGGTAACCTGTTGTGATACGCAGCACCATTCTTCAGCTTGTGGGAAGCTTCATGTTGGAAAGAGTTCAATTTGCCCTGCAGGTGTTTTGTGGCTACCATATAGTTGGCACAGTATCACAAGTTTTTGACCATGATGTTTTATTTTCCAACATGCTACAGACAGCCTAGAACAAGTACTGGTATAATTCAAAGTAGCAGGAAGAATGCTCTGTATTCGCCAAATCCCATTTCATGTATTCTTCCTGGGCACACAAGAAGGCTACCTTTCCTTTGTGGTTAGATTGAAGTTATGACTGAGTTCAGGACTATCACACGTGAGTAGAAATGATGTGTTCTTCTTCCAGGCCTGGCCATAAAACCTTCCAGAAAATGGATGACACTCTGTTCTCATATCCCAGTGACTTCTAAGGCCATATTTTTTAAATGTCAGGAGAATAATATGAAGAGGTCTGGATCTGAGTTACCACTTGGAGAAAAGCCACTACAGAGATCTGTATCAGATTATGGTATGGTATAAGTAAGAAATCAATCTCTGTTTGGGCAAGTTTCTATATTAGGGCTTATTTGTTACTATAGCATAGAGTATTCTTGCTGACTAAAACACTTCCCCTTCTAACTCATGGGACGTTCATGATGATAAAAATGATACTGAGCTCATGTTAGTACTATGTAAATTGTGTATCAAAGCAGTGTGTGGATGTTATCATGTTATTTGTGGAAAGCTCATAGGTTTGGAAGTCAAGAGAGCAAGCTCTTGCATGAATGTCAAATGCTTACCTTACTTTTCTCTGCAGCTCTGTCATCTGTAAAATAACAGTCCTAATCCTTGTCATGACTACTTCTCACGGTTGTTACAAGATGCAAATGAAATCATGGATGCGTAAGAACTTGGTAAACTATAAAGTTCTGTCAAGTAGAAAGCACTGTAATTATTTCTCTGGAGTTCCAAACCTCTCCCAGGAATACCCTTTCCACATAGAAGAGGGATGCCTCACTGCAGCCCCAAAGTGTTACTGTTTTCTGGAAATGTCAGCACAGACTTTTGTTCAGCAAAGCATGAGCTCAAACGGCCTGAATGCAACCCAGAACACTTGGCAGGCATTTTCTGCCTGGAACAGTTGCTCAAAGCTGAAAATAAAGGTGCCTATGATTCTAAACATGGAATGTCTGGAGAGGAGAGAAAAAGAAACTTGCACAGTTTCAATCTCTCCTGAAGATGCGGGTGCAAGGTAGGGAGTGGGGCATGTGGTCCATATCTGGTGAGGAGAGGGAGAGAGGTCAGACTTCACCCTGGGAAGGACAGCTCACAGACCTCAGAAAGGCCAGGGCACAGTTGTAGGCAACATACTCAGCTGCCTACAGTGTGTGTTTTTAGGAACAGGAAGGACCCCAGTTTCTGATTTACTCCATAGCTGAACTCCAAAACTCCCTGGGTAAATCTTTCTTTTAAACCAAGCAGTCCTTTCTTTCCTGTCTAAAACCAACCAACAAAAAATTTCATGGGAGCCTTTGTGCCAAAAGTTAATGTTGTCCTAAGGAGACCTGGAGGAAATGAAGAAACTGAAATGCATTTTTGTTGGCACAGTGGGGACATGGGAAGTGATTTGCATATGAGAACTGAGAGGACAAAGTCAACCAACAGGCCCTTGAACCCAACTTCCTACATGGGGGCTCTGCTGCAAGGGAAGCCAGGTTCTTCAAACCACAATACCATATTTAGAGATCTTGCCATGTGCCAGGCACTCTTCTAAGTGCATCACAAACATTAGCTTATTTATCAGTCATCGGAAACCCTGTGAAGTAGGTACTGTTATCATCCACATTTACAAATGGGGAAACTGAGGCCCAGAGAAGTTAAGGTGTAAGACAAGTGCCAAAGCCAGGATTCAAACCCAGGGCGCAGACTCTATAGTCCATGTCTATACACTAAACTCCATTTTGCCTTGTCCAGAAAAGGCATTGGAATATGCTTGTTACCCTCAGAGGTCCCAGTGGTCTTCAACACCATGAAATTCTTTGACTTGAACTCATTAGATGAGAGTCCGCCAATCAAAAACATAAACAAGAAAGCCATTTCTTGATGCATTTGTGTTGTGCAGATATGTGATCGTGGCTGACAGAAATAAAATGCAGATAATCCTTGCCAATTCCTTGCCACTGGAAACAGAGGGGTTTTTGAAGCATTTCCAGTGGGTCCATCAGCGCCCCCAGTGCCCATAGCATGGGAAGCCAGCCCTGAGTGAACTCATTCCCTATCACTTGGTCATTGGTTACAATACATAAATAAAAAGAAAGCTTCTGGAGTTTTGCTTGTAGTTTGGGGTGCTAAGATTCATTAGCGTATCTCATAAAAATGCATGTTTTCATCATATGTTTATTGCTCATCACAATGCTTATACGCATCTCATTAATTACCAATTGCCTTTAGGCATTTACTTGAAGACAGTCAAGTACTATGTAATCAAGTAGAGCTAAAAAAGTACTTTTGTGAGGAATCTGGAGAAAGGAAAAGTGTGAGATTAGCAATTAGTATTTGTCTTTGTCTTTTCTCGCTGGCTGGCTGCTCATCTTGTAATGTAGCGAGCATTACACAGCTGGGTGTCAGTGAGTCCTCTCTCTAGATTCAGTGTTTCCATCTTCCAAATGGACATTTTTCTACTGTCTTCCCTTTCTGCTACAATGTCAGCATTTAAAAGTGCTACAATGTCAGTGTTTAAAAGTGCAGTCCACAGACCACCTGCATCCAGTTTATCTGGAGAGCTTTCTTAAAAGTAAGGGTTCTTTAAAACAAATTAGTAAGAAAAAACAAACAGTTCCATCAAAAAGTATGCTAAGGACATGAATAGACAATTCTCAAAAGAAGATATACAAATGGCCAAAAAACATACGAAAAAATGCTCAACATCACTGATGATCAGGGAGATGCAAATCAAAACCACAATGCGATACCAACTTCCACAAGAATGGCCATAATAAAAAAAAAAATAGAAAAATTATAGATGTTGGTGTGGATGCATTGAGAAGGGAACACTTCTGCACTGTTGGTGGGAATGTAAACTAGTACAACCCCTATGGGAAACAATGTGGAGATTCCTTAAATAACTAAAAGTAGAACTACCATTTGATCTAGCAATCCCACTATTGAGTATCTACCCACAGGGGAAAAAAAGTCATTATATGAAAAAGATACTTGCACACACACGTTTATAGCAGCACAATTCGTGATTACAAAAATATGGAACCAGTTCAAATGCCCATCAATCAATGAGTGGATAAAGAAATAAAGAAATTGTGGGGTGTGTGTGTGTGTGTGTGTGTGTGTGTGTGTGTGTGTGTGTGTGTATTCCGCCACTGGAATACTACTCAGCCATAAAAAGGAATGAATAAATGGCATTCCTAGCAACTGGATTGAATTGGAGACTATTATTCTAAGTGAAGTAACCAGATTGAATTGAAGACTATTATTCTAAGTGACGTAACTCAGGAATGGAAAACCAAACATTGTATGTTCTCACTCGTAAGTGGGAGCTAAGCTATGAGGATGCAAAGGCACAAGGGACTTTGGGGACTTGGGAGAAAGGGTGAGTGGTGGAGTGGATGAGGGATAGAAAACAACAAATCGAGTTCAGTGTGTACTGTTCAGAATATAGGTGCACCAAAATTCCACAGATCACAACTAAAGAACTTACTCATGTAACTAAATGCCACCTGTTCCCCAAAAACCTGTGGAAATAAAAAATTAAAAAAAAATAAGTAGGGGTTCCTGGCTCCAAAACCAAATTTGTGCAAGTGAAGCCAGAGTGAGCTGACTGTATGAACCAGTTTACACCCTTTAACTGAGCTACATTCATTTTCTAGAGTCTTCTGGTTTTGATAACAAACTGAGCACTCTAAGCTTGAGTGCTCATAGAGTTTGATAGAACACAAAACACACTAAGATGTTATTTATGAAAATCATATTCTTATGCATATCTCTTGTCTCAGATAAAAGGATTCTACGGAAGGTAAAAATATAAAATATTCCTTCTTAAGTATTAATTACGAGAAAACTTCTTTGGCTTCAAATGAGTCAGGAAATTTGGCAAACCACATCAAAGAAGAGAAATTCTAGGGAGGCAGATGGGACTACACACAAACCAAGAGCACTTATAGAACTGGGCCCCAAGGAGAGGTCAGCACAGAGGGGCCTCCTCGCATGTCCACAGGCTGAGAAACTTCACAAGCGAAAGTCACCGATGGGCAGTCTCTGAGCCACAGCCACCCACAGGTGTGTTCTGTTTTGTGCACACAGTAATGTATACGTTTTGTGTGATTTATAGACTTTTTCTTGTTGAGGCAGAGTCTTGTGCTGTAACCTAGGCTGGAGTGCAGTGGCACGATCTCAGCTCACTGCAACCTCCACCTCTTAGGTTCAAGGAGTTCTCCTGCTTCAGCCCCCAGAGTAGCTGGGATTATAGGCCTGCACGACCACACCCAGCTAATTTTTGTGTTTTTAGTAGAGACAGGGTTTCACCATGTTGGCCAGGCTGGTCTGGAACTCCTGACTTCAAGTGATCTGCCCACCCCAGCCAAAGTGCTGGGATTACAGATGTGAGCCACGGTGCCTGGCCATTTATAGACTTTCAAAAATCAGGTTTCATATTAAAATGTTGATTTCTGACTTTTCTTGAAAAATCAGAAGGGATGGCAAAAATGGGTTTTGTTTCCACATAATCAGGAGTTGGCTTGCTGAATAGTGGCCACCCTCTTGGAATGAAACTGGGGTTTCTATTTCACCTGTCCCAGCCAGCCTGTTTCATGCATTCCCATTGCCTGCCTAACCCTATGGCCTCTGGCATTGTTGTCCCTGATCTGTGACCTGCTAGTTCTCAACCTTGCCTGCATATTGGATTTATCTTTGGAACTTTAGAAAAAAAATAAAAAAAGACAAGGCAAGACTGGACTTACCACAGAAGATTGCTGCAGAATCTCATGCCTAAAAGCCCAGGCAGCTGTATCTTTTAAGCTCCAGGTGATTCTGTGCCAAGAGAGGGTAGAGAACTCCTAGTTCACCCCAACCCTGATGACCTTTCCAGAAGCTGCCTCAAGAAAAGATCCTGGCACAGGCATATTCTCAGAGGGCTCATCTGCAACTGCCTTGTTGAAGAATCACCTAGTAAACTTGACCTTGAGGTGCTACCCTCACAATATCTAAGGAGGCTTGGGAGGGAGCCAGAGTTTACATTTTTTCAAACCCCCAAGGAAATTTTGATATAGGTGAAGGCCAAGGGTTGTAGAAAGACATAACTGCCACCAGAGCCCACACTCTGACTGTGGCTCTGGGCTAGTTGCTCAGAGCTTTCTTCCTTCCTTTAACAGGTTGGAGCTAAAGGTAAGCCCAGAAGAATCAGCCATCTCATATCACAAACAAGAGGCGGCAAGGTAATTATGAGTTAGTGTTACCCAAGAAAGTTGACTAGGCATTTGTTTCTGGAAACCCATGTGGCATTTAAAAAAATTCTGCTCATGGTCTCCATCCTGTTCTTTCAGCCTGATGAACCCCTGGTCTCTGTGTGATGAGCAATTGATGTCTCTGACATTTAAGGGCAAGGAACAGTTCTTCATCAGAGTTAATTCTCTCCTTCTCTGCTTATTCAATGCCATTTGGACATTCAGAAGAGCCACTCCTACTATGATAAAATGGTGCAAATAGAAACTTATCAGTGGAAAAGGCCACTCAGGTTTTCTTTGACTCTGATTTAATTTTCTCCATCTGGCTTAAAGCCCTAATAACAATCTTCATTGTAGATTTCCTTTCAAAATCTTTAAAAATGGACCAGAGAATGATGGGATTCTGAGATCAAAGGGCCAACAGGGAGAGGCTCAGACAAGAAGCCAAAGAAAACTCAGAAGGAAAAGTAAATGATTTTTAATTTCTCTTCTGTGAGTCTACTGACCTCTTAGTATACAGCTTTGGGTCATTTCTTCAAGTCATAAGACTCACCCATCCTCATTCCCGGGAATGTGGGGAAAGAGGCTTCATGGTGTCACTTGGAAATAGGGGAAAGGTCTTATTTTTGGAAGCTCAGCCTAAATCCCTCTTCTAAGAAGTCTTCTCTGATTAACCCAAGTCATGGAGGGTGCCTCCTTTCTCTCCAGTCATTTTTCTCTCAAAGCACTCGTGCTAATTGCAATGATGATACTAATAATGTCCACCCTTTATCTGGCTTCCATCCACTAAGTGCCAGGCATTGTGGGAGGCATTTTACATAAATCATATTAGTTTCTTCTCTCAGCCACCCACCTTTTCCTTCTCATGGTGCTCTGGCCACACTGGCTTCTTGCTGCTCCTTGAGCACATCCAGCATTTCTGTCTTAGGGCCTTTGCACTTGCTGTGCCCTTTGCTTGAAATGCTGTTCCCCGGGTGGCTGCACATCTCTCTCCCTTGCTTTATTCAGCTCTCTGCCTCAAATGCCACCTCTTAGGAAATGCTTTGCATGGGTCACTCTGTAAGGCAGCACATTCTGTCATTATCTCCTTACTCTGCTTTATCTGCCCTCGGAAAGCATTTGAATCCCTGCCACGTTACAACGCATTGTTTTGTTGACATGTATAAATAAAATGTCACGTAATAGCCCAGGGATGAGATCCTGGAGCTAAACTGCCTAGACTGACTCCCATCCCTGACTCTTATTACTCGTGCTACCCTGGGTAAGTTACTCAAACTCTCTTTACCTTAGTTATCCCATCTTTAAATAGAGTTTGCTAATTGTTACTGCTTATGCAGCAGGGTTGTTATGAGGGTTAGAGTTAATATACGTAAAACACTTATCTCTAGCAGTTATGCATAAAAGGCACTTTTCTAAGGTCAAGAATCTTGTCTCTTTGTTCAGTAGTATATTCCACTGACCCCTTGCCTTCAATACCTGGAGTAGTAATTTCCCTCAATGCCTGTAGCTGTTTAACAAATATTTGTTAAATGAATCTATGACCAACACCCTGTGGTCGATTGTGTTTTCCATCCTGTGATTACAGCAGTGATTTCTAGAGATCAACTTATGTGAAGAAAATAGAAACGTAAACAAACAAATTATTTTTGAGTTATTGCCCATACACAGGGTAAGTTTTCAAATGGTTGGTCTACTTTAAATAGGAAATGCTGCTGTCTTTTAGAATGTCTCCCACATTATACTGTGGGAGATTTCTACTTCCAACTAATGTGTAATAGCAGAGGCTGCATTTAACTTCCCTTAAAAAACAGCTAAACACACACACACACACACACACACACACACACACACACACACACAAATGAAATACATGAAACACTGGTTTTGAAGACTCTGGATGCCAGGCAATGAGCCACCCATCTCAGAAACATAGAAACAAACAAGGTGGGTTCTGTGACTGCCCACCTGATTGATTGGAGAGTTCCTAGGTCACAGCACAAGGTGGAGATCCAGGTGGAGTCCAGCCATCTCCATGAGGAGAGGAAACAGAGCTGGGAACCCGGGGAGGCCAAATAAGACAGAGTTTTTAGGGCAGAGTCAAGGAGAGAGAAGAGAGCCCCACATAGAGAACTCTAGAGAATTTGCAAACAGTCACGCTTGAGTCTTCAGCTGATTATTGATCAATATATGATTGTGAGGAAACTACTTGAGGTCAGGAAAGGAATGATTTAAAGACATTAGAGGGAAAAAACAAGGCTCAGAGCTCATACAGAGCCAGAAAGTTTCTATTCCCATCATCATCTGGAGAGGAAACCTTGGAACTTACGAAGTCCTGGAAGAATATTCAGAAGGGTTTTGCCTCAGTAGTGGGCAAAATTAGATTACATGTTGCTCTGATTCCAACTAACAAAGCTTAAAGCCAGTACTCAGGAGGATTAAACTGCTTCCAAGAAACGTAACTGCTTCCCAGGACAAAGCATAAAGGCCTTTAATAGTAAACTCAAAATTGATCACAGATCTTAATGTAAGATCTAAAGTAAACTGTAACCATTCTAGAAGAAAATGTAGGAGGAATTTTTGGTGATCTTGAGTTAGACAAGGTGTCCTAGATAAACCACCAAAAGAGTGATCTTTAAAAGAAAAACATAATTTGGACTTTATCAAAATTAGGAAATTATATTCTTTGAAAGTTGTTTTGACATAGAGAAAATATTTGTAAATCCCAAAGTTATAAAGAACTGATATCCAGAATGTATAAAGAATTCTTAAATCTTAATAAGAAAATAATTTTTTTTAAAAAGGCAAAAGATTTGAGTAGACACTTTGCCTTAGGAGATGGAAAAGATGGAAAATAGGCATATAAAAAGAAAATGGAGTTAGTCATTAAGAAAAATGCAAACTAAAACTATATTGTGATATGGCTACATATGTATTAGATTGTCCAAAATTAAAAAGATTGACCATATCAAGTGTTTGTATGTGGAGGAACTGAAACTCTCACAGACGACTGATGGGAATTAAGATGGTACAACTATTTTGGCAAATACTTTAGCAATTTTTTAAAAAGATTAATCTGTGCTAAGTAAGAGAAGCCAGACAAAAAGGAGTTTATACTGTATGATTATATTCATAGAAAATTCCAGAAAATGCAAACCATGACAGCAGATCAGCAGTTGCTAGGGGATGTGGTAGGTATGAAGGGAAGGAAGGAAAGGATTATGAATAGGTGGGAGTAAACTTTTGATGGTGATGGATATGTTCATTATATTAATTGTGAGGATGGATTCCTAGATATATGTGTGTGTGTGTGAGTATATATATATATGTCAAACCTTATCAAATTTTATACTTTATGTATGTGCAGCTTATTGTTTGTAATTATCCCTAGATAAAATTGTTTTAAAAGAGAAGGAAAACTTAACAAGATAAATTAGTTGTTTTCTTAGTTAAGATTTTCTAAGTGAGAGAAAATTGAACCAAAACTGGCTTAAATGAAAAAAAAAAAAAAAAAAAAAAAAAGAAGGATCTTATTGGATCCTGTAGACCTTAGATGGGAGCTTCAGGCAGGCAACGCAAGGGTTCACACTGCATCTCCAGGAGCTTATGTCTTTCTACAACTCTTGGCCTTACTTTTTCTCTGTTAGATATATTCCCAGACAGATTTTCTCTTCATGGTGCCAAAGATAGAGGCAGCGGCTCAGCCTCATATATCTTTAGGCTTAAGCCCAGCAGAAAGTGCTAGAATCTTTCCATGCATCCCCAGCAAAGTGGTTTGAATCTCATCAGCTCTGTTGGGTTGCATGCCATTTCTCTTTTTCTTTTAAGACAGAGTCTCACTCTGTTGCCCAGGCTGGAGTGCAGTAGCATGATTTCGGCTTACTCCAACCTCTACCTCCTGGGTTCAAGCGATTCTCCTGCCTCAGGCTTCTGAGTAGCCAAGATTACAGGCGCACCCCACCATGCCCAGCTAATTTTTGTATTTTTCATAGAAATGGAGTTTCACCATATTGGTCAGGCCAGTCTCGAACTCCTGACATCAAGTGATCCACCCTTCTTGGCCTCTTAAAGTACTGGGATTACATACATGAGCCACTGTGCCTGGCCTCACAGCATTTCTTAAGTCAATCATTAGGCCAGGGAAAACACTGTCTGATTTTGATGGCTTATTTTCTGGCCTGGCAGTGGCTCATGCCTGTAATCCCAGTAGTATGGTAGGCTGAGGTGGAGGATTGCTTGAGCCCAAGAGTTCGAGATCAGCCTGGGCAACACAGTGAGACCCTGTCTCTACAAAAAACAAAACAAAACAAAACAACAACAACAACAAAAAACAAACAATATGTATATATAAAAAATTAACTGGATGTAGTGGCACAAACCTGTAGGTCCAGCTACTCAGGAGACTGAGGTGGAAGGATGGCTTGAGCCCACGAGATCGAGGCTGTAGTGAGTTGAGACAGTTCTGCTGTATCCCAGCATGGGCAACAGAGCAAAACCCTGTCTCAAAAAAACAAAACAAAAACACACATCTTACCTCTAGAACTAGAAGTAGAGTCAATTCTACCCAAAACACAGTCACTGAAAGTATTTAGGCAAGGGGACTCAGAGGAAAATTTGGTATAGTCCCCTGAAGAGGGGAATTGCAGACAAAGGCCAAAATAAAGCCAATTCATGAGTGGATTTTTCTAATGAAAACTTCCTGCAGACACACTTTTATCCCCAGCCATGCCCACCCAAATACCCAGGCTCAAAAAATGATCAAGTGGATGGATTAGATGCTAGCAATTATAACTGTGCAGGACATTTTAAGAAATTACATGTCCTTTTATAGAAAAAGGTAAAATATATGTTAAATATAAATATTTCCTTTTTGTTTCTCACACAATTTATATATGTTCTTTGTAAGCAAAAATAAAAATATCAGTCTTATAACTCCAAACTACCTGTGATAATCAATTTGATATTCAGATTTCAGCAGAATCTGAATTCTGGGAAGCCATGTCCTTGGCTGGTAATTGGGGTTCTGTTGATACGGGTTCATTATTTCTCAGTAAATAATGAATTTGGGGTGACAACTAGAAGTCTCTACCTATGAACTTATTTCCCCAAAGCCTAGACTGTCTCCTGTCCCTATTCAAGGAAAGAAGTGGTTGTGCAAATTCACACTAAGATAAAAATGACTGGCAAGGAATGTTGCTTGACAGGATGTCCTATGGACAGAGGATGCAGGAGAACAAGAAGGAGAGAACACTGAGGCACCTAGGAGAGAGACCTGGGGGAACTCCCATGGAGAAAATGATGTGGAAAGGGGAAGCCAGAGGAAGGAAAGACAAAATCTGCCAACCTGACCGTTTTGCAAAGATCAGACCTATCCCTCAAGTTCTTTTTGCTATGAGATTTTGAGGATAAATGTAGGTACAATAGGAATATACCAGTTAATTTGGTCTGTATCTTTTGCACTAGGAGTGAATAACATTTCTACACCAAATGCTGGATGCTCCAGACTGGTGAGTTAAGATGCAGAGTGACCCAGCCCTACCATAGTTAGTTTCCCTGCTGTTTGTCTTTCTTCCTTAATAAGTGAAACCTCAAAGAAATCACAGATGTCTCAGCCCCTGCTGCTTCCACAGTGTCAGAATTGCAGGTTCAGTGCCAAAGATGGGGATGACATTGATGAAGTTCAGCCCAAGTGTCACTTCCTCTTCGGGTCAAGCTTAACGTCAAAGCCACCATATCCTCCAAATTCCCTACTATGAGTCTCATCCAGGGGTCGAAGATATTTGAAGATGTCACTCATCGGCTTGAGAACTGGCAAAGCCTGAAACACCATCTAGGCAAGCCCATCTTAAAGGTCTGGAAACTGAGGCCAAGAGACTGAAATTTCACAGTCATTTCTGAAAGAGCTGAGACTAGAACTCATGTTTCCTCATTCCCAGGCCTATGCTATCTGTCGCTCCAGGCCGTTTTTGTGCTTCCAGCTTTTGCTTTTTTACTAGGTGCATTCTTTCCATAATTTATAAAGTCCGCCCTGGAAGAACCAGCAAGCTCTCGTTATTAGACTTCCTCTACTCTGTAATAAAAAGCTCAGAGAGCTACCAGCCCACCTACCTAATGCCGTTCTGTGGCCATGGAGGAGTGGCGGTGTGTGTTTCTTGCCTCAGAAAGTTTGCCCCTGGAGAACTCTGATTCCAGTGGCCAAGACAGTGGTAAAACTCTGTGATGTGTGTCTCAGGGTGGAACTGTATCTCCTCCCTTGTCCCCTGTGGCCATCACAGTGTTGAGTTTGCTTTCTTGTTGCTTCCTGAACCAGCAAAGCTTCCACAAATCAGAACCCTAGGAGTGGACTTGGACTAATTGATGAGCTTGGGGAAGCCTCTGAGTTGATTTTTATAACCTCCAGAAATAAATACCTTCTGAATTCAACGTGATTAATGTGGATGCAAACGCCAAAGAAAGTAATAAAGATTTGACACTTATTAAAAAGTGTTGCCAGAAAAATATGAATGATTACTTTAATATAAGCACTGTGTGGTGCATGTCCTCCTGCTTTTCCTTAATTTCCCCACAGATAAGGCTGCCGTGCATACCGTATCCTCGTGAGGCAAATGAGAAATTAGATTTGGAATTAAATTTTCAAAAAGAATTGCAATTGTTTTAATTATAAGTCACCCAGTGTGGGTCTCAAGCTAGACAGCCTCTCAAGCACTGATGAATTGGGGTGCTGTCCTTGTCATGGGACTGAGATCCAAGGCAAGGAATTTGACTTTGCAGCAGACATTTGTGCCTATGCTCAGCCACCATGGGGAAGAGTATTCTCATTATTAATTATTATTAAGTGCAACATCAGGCTGAGAGTTTTCTTCATTCCAGCATCCCCAGGATTCCCAGGTTTAAATAAATCCTGTTAAACCTAATGGGATTGCTCTGATTAAAGCTCCATGCTCTAAATCCAGGAGATGCTCCTCAGTGCATGTGTTGAAGAAGCTCCCAAAGTCTACTGAGTAAATAATCTATATATTAGCCCTTAAATTATCATTAGAATTCCAGAAGACTCATCCACAATATGTACTGAATCCATATGAGATACTAGGAATTCTGAAATAAATGGCAATCTTTCTAATTCAGCACAGTTGAAATAACACACTTGTCCTTCCTTCCCAATACCTGTTCTTGTGCTTTTAATCTCAGTTATCAGAACCACCATCCACCCTGATATTCTTTTCTTCTCCCTGTTAGTGGAGGCATCACTAATCATTCACACACCGTGTCCTGCTGACCGTGACCTTAGGTGTTTTTCATCCAGCTCAACCCTGCCCATCTGCAGGACTAGCCCTCCTGCAGAGAACGTGAAAGTATTCTTGGGTTCATCCTATTAGTTTGTTTCATTATCCACATCGCTGATTGGTTGTGAGTCTGGTAGATTCTACCTCCTATACAGCTGTCTTGTCACTTTCTTCCTATATAATTATGGCCACCCATCTTAGAGACCCTTCAAGGTCTCTCCATTACCTGATATGGTCTAAGCTGTTTAGCCTGGTAATGGAAATCGGTAATGATCGGGCCTTGCCTAACTCTCCAAGCTCATCTTTAACCCTCTCTCTATACTGCTTGTCCCAGCCATTCTCAACTGATTGAGGTTCTCTCAGTCTAGAAGGCTGTTTCAAGCCACTGGGCCTTTGCTTCTGCTGTGCTCTTTGCTTGAACCACCTCCCGCAGCCATCAGACTCCTTTCCGATCAACATTTCAAACTCAGCTCCCCCAAGAAGCCTTTCCTGTCCTCACTCTTGATGAACTTAACCTCTCGTTCCTTTGAGGCACTAACATGTTCAGACTTTAATGGTAGCACGCTACTGCCCTCAGCCAAGCCCCTTTCTATTGGTGATGCTCAGTTTGATGCTTTAATTAAAATGTTGGCTGCCAGATCTTACTGCTGTTCATTTCCCCTTTGTAATGAGTAAGAAATCTATAGGGTGGCACTTTGTAACTGGGTGAATGTACTCATCCTCACCAATATTTTACCCAGGAATTTAACAGAAACTGATAACCCTTACCTGAAGCAACTATTATAATGGGGGTTGAAAACTAGTGATTTTTCTATTCCCAGGTTCAAGCAATTCTCCTGCCTTAGCCTCCCAAGTAGCTGGGATTACAGGCACCTGCCATCAAGTCCAGCTAATTTTTTTATTTTTAGTAGAGACGGGGTTTCACTGTGTTGGCCAGGATGGTCTTGATTTCTTGACCTCTTGATCCTCCCGCCTTGGGCTCCCAAAGTCCTGGGATTATAGATGTGAGCCACTGCACCCTGCCTGCAGTTTTTTAAATAAGGTTTTATTTTAAAATAATTATAGATTCCCAGGAAGTTGAAGAAATATACCAGGAGATCCTGTGTACCCTTCACCATATTTATCCTACTGATTGTATCTTGCTTAACTTACAGTGCAGTATATCAAGACCAGAAAATTAACATTCATACAATCCATGGAATTTATTCAGATTTTCCTAGTTTTACCTACACTCATGTGGGATGGGGGGATGTATGGATATGTGTGTGTGGGGGGGTGGGATGTGGATGTGAGAAGTTTTATGTAATTTTATCACAGGTTGGATTTCTATAACACCACAATCAAGATTCTAAAAAGTATTCCATCACCAAAGGCTCCCGCCTTTGCCATTCTTTTTGTCTTGAATTTCTCCCTCCAACTGTAATCAGACAGTTGTATCCAGAAGTTACTTAAGTTTTTGTGTGCTTATGCCTTTGATTTAATACAGTTTCATTTTTTTCTGTTTGTCTTCAATTTCAGAGTTTGCTTTTTTCCCCATCACTTTTTATCTCACTTGTTTCAAAAGCAAAAGTATAGGAAGGTCTGCTTGCAGAATTCCTGCTCCTGTTTCCATCTTCCCCAATCCATACCCACTTATATGCTAGAGGTAACAGCTTTTAATCGTTTCTGATATATTTCTTCTATAGTTCCCTTTGCAAACACGAGATACGTCTTTTTCTTATTTCTTTCCTTCACAAAAGATAGCACACTATATATTGTATAGTTATTGGAGCTTACAGTGGGGGCTCTCAGACCAGCTTTGGTCAGGCCCAAGGCTCCCCAGGGCTCTGCGGGTCCCACTGTAACTGTGTTTGTATGTGGGCAGGTGGGGTGGATAGGAGGGGAACCAGATAGGGCTTCAGGTCTAGCACCTCTTCTACTGCAGCAGCTACCTTTTTACCTATTTTGTGTGTAGGGATTCTGTGGAATATTTTGTTTGGAATAGGAGATTGAAAACCACTGATCTAGACTAAAGAATAGCCCACAAGTGCACAAAGCCAGGACAAAACATTGCCTGTTCTTTCCTTAGAAAATACCACTCTACCACAGAGGCTGAGATTAGAATGGCAGAGGCTAGTCACTGATTGTTTTTGGCTATTCTCTGTTGACTACCCCTACCCCCACATCTTGTCTTCCGGAATTCTCTGCCTTGCCTTGTGTCCCAGGCAAGGCTGACCTCCAGTGCCTGCACCACACAGATTGCCTTACTTCTGACTTTCAGCTGGGTTTGGACAATGAAAGGTACTGGCAGAGATTGGAGGGTGAGTGGAGAGAGATCTAGGGCTGCCAGATTTAGCAAATAAAAATACAGAATTCCAGGAAAATTTAAATTTTAGAAGAACCATGAAACACTTTATAGCCCATGAAGTATTTGGGATATACTTATACTACGGAATTGTTTATCTAAAATTTAAATGTAACTGTATGTTTTGTATTTTTCTAGCAATCCTAGAAAGGCTGGCGTATTTATTCCTATTTCTGCTGTACTTTGCTGTGGTTTTGGGTTTTGATAATCATTGTTCCTTTGACAACAGCTATTTTTAGGCCTCTCTCCCATGACTCTAACTTTCATGGGGCTCCAGAAGCTTGGTTCCCTCCCCTTCAAAGATCCCATGGTTCTTAGTCACTGAGAGCCTCACCTTCTCTTGCTTGTTCTCCTAACTCTGCTCTTACCTCAGGAAATACTCTCTTCATAAAATTCAGTTCAACAGAACCCTTTGGCATAGGCCATCTGCTTCTTGTCTGATATAAGGGCTACCCCCGTGTAGTTCTTCATCTGCCCTTGTACTTCAGGACACCTCCAGCTTGGAGCTTCATGCTGTGCCCATTCTCCGTGATGACAGGCCAAGCGAGTGAGTTGAGCAGTCAGTAACCAGTGCATCAGTAGCCACTGCAAAGATGGGAATTAGAATATGTTATAGGTGGCAGTGATCTCCAGAGGGTCTAATCTAGGCTGCATTCCAGAATGGGTTCCAGAAACATAAGAGCTATTTGAATGTATGTGTGTGTGTGTGTACATACATACATAATGTATACACATGTATACATGCATACATATATACACATATATAATATGCATTTTAATTATATTTTGAAAGGTCACCTCTTAGAAAAAATTTAAAAGTGAATTTCTAAGAAAAAGATTCTTTTAAAAAAGTATAAACCCGTTACCCTTCTCCTATGATAATGTCCCATATCTGCTATGAAGAAATGGTAAAGCAAACCAAGGAAGTTGAGTGTGATCCCTTGAAACAGGAGAGGCCATGGTACCATCAGCTCAGCAGGCTCAGGCCGAATTCGAGAACCACTGAGGTGATATGTGTCATTTATTTGGTGACCAGTGGTCTTTGTCATATCTTAATTTATAATTTCAGCAAGCATTTATGTATGCTTATATATTTATATGTATATATTATATATTTATGTGAATTTTTATGTGTTTATACTTGTATATTTAATTTATGATTTATAATTTCAGCATGTATTTGTGAGATGCTGTTCTTTGTGTCTGTAATAAAATATAAAGCAGTTGATTTCTCCAATTTGTCATTTTTTGTTTAATCATAAAATTTTAAATTTGCACATAAATCAAAGGTAATTTCCATAATTCCTTGCAGCGATTCATTTGCAAGATCATTTTTAGATGTCTACTTTAATCTAAGCATGCATTATATCTCATGAGGCCTATTGGTATCCCATCAACAATGCAGTATAATATAAAACATGTCCATGGTGAAATAGATTGGAAAAATACTGATTGAGTGCAATCTCAATGTTTTAACTACCTAGATGATCTTTGGGTCACAGACTGTGGTCAAAATTCTTCACCCCTATCCTAGGCCTCCAGGTTCACCTTCCTGAGGCTGGCAGGATTTGTATCGAGGAATGGAGATACCCCCTTTTCTGCCCTTCTCAGTTGCACATACCCCATCCTCAGAGGCCTCCACTTTAAATTCCTCATTCTGAACTCCCCTCACCCTTTTGTCTCCTTTGAGGAATATATTTGTCATCTTTTCCTACACCCCTCCTCCTTCACATACACACACTCAGTAATCTTGAGTCTTCAAAAATATTAGGACATACTCCTTCCTAACAAAAATCAACAAGCAGGGTACTGGATATCCCTGACTTTGGAGTAAGAATCCCTGACTCAGAAGGTGTCTAGAGATCTGGAAGACTCCATAGTTTACTCTTTCCTATGTACTGATTTCAGGCAAATTTAACTCCTTGATCCTCTGTTCTGCTGTGTGGATAGACACATACCTGCCGACTTTCTCACAGGGCTTTGGTTGATACTCAAGGAACTAGTAGACTTGCAGGTTCTTTAAATAGCGTCCAAAAACTGATATAAGTCCACTATAAGAACACACCAAATGGATCACATTGACCAAATTGAATAGACAAATCAGAAAAATAACCAACTTGTTTATTTTTTCTATGGAACACATCATAGATTGACCCCATTGATTATTCTAGCCTTGGGCGGGGAGGCGCAGATGATTCAATTTATTTCATTTTAATAAATCTGAATCTGGGTGCTGACGAGTTGATGGGTGCAGCACAGCAACATGGCAGAAGTATACATATGTAACAAACCTGCACGTTATGCACATGTACCCTAGAACTTAAAGTATAATAATAAAAAATAATTAAAAAATAAATAAATAAATAAATCTGAATCAAGTAACTGCCAGGTGCCGGGCATAGTGGCAGCAGAGGTAAAATGAGATGTTAGTTTATAAATTCTGCCATGAGAGGGGCTCACAGTCCAGTTTGGAAGCTCTGAACTAGGGGACAATCAGTGTAACTGCCAAGCACACTTGAAGGGTGGATGAGGGAACAGCACATTCTTCTGGGGAACCAGAATAGTTGTGGAAAAATTTTGTGCTAGACATTTATTTGTTCACTCATTTATTCATTCAACAAATCTCTTTTGAGCCTCAGTTTGTTTCAGGCACCATATTAGTCCGTTTTCATGCTGCTGATAAAGACATACCCGAGACTGGGTAATTTATACAGAAAAAGAGGTTTAATGGAAAACTCACAGTACCATGTGGCTGGGGAGGCCTCACAATCATGGTAGAAGGCAAGGAGGAGCAAGTCACATCTTACATGGATGGCAGCAGGCAAAGAGAGAGAGAGAACTTGTGTCGGGGAATTCCCCTCTTTAAAACCATCAGATCTCATGAGACTTATTCACTCTCATGAGAACAGCATGGGAAAGACTTGCCCTCATGATTCACTTACCTCCCACCGGGTCCCTCCCACAACACAGGGCAATTCAAGATGAGATTTGGATGGGGACACAGCCAAACTATATCAGGCACTTTACTCAGTGCTGGGAATACAGCAATGAATAAGTCAGATGGTTTCTGTTCTCAAGGGCAGGCTAGTGGAACAGATACATATTGAGTATCTTGCAAATATATAATTATAAACTGTGATAAGTGCATGGAAGGAGAGTCCGGCTGACTTAGCATGGTGGTTGAGGGAAAGGAACTGATATAGCGCATTGGTACAGAGAAGGCTTCTTCTGGAAAATAATACCCAGGTTGATGTGAAGGATGTGTAGGCGTGAGGCAGTTAGGTGAGCAGAACAAAGAAGAACATATGCAAAAGCCTTGAGGAATGGCAGAAAGATACCATGATACACTGGACTAGAAGTCTCCCAAAGGTTTTCCAGTCTTTGTCTCAGGGTTCATTTTACTTTCTGCCCCTGTTCTGTCATCTTTTCTCAGGTTACCAGCTAGGACAGCAGTGACTGCCATTTTCGAGACATCATACATGGCTTCAGCTACTCATCTTTTTATTGGATGCAGACTGAGTCATTTCTCAGAAAAGAAGGGGTAAAGAGGTGAGACTGGGAAGAATAGGAACTACAGTCCCTCAGGAGCAGAATTCAGGGACCTTATCTCTCAAGTTTCCATGAAGGTGATATAGCTCCAAGATACTGGTCTCTGTTTCTGGTTGCAATTTTGAGTAGAAAGACTTAGAGTGGGCTGCTTTTGGTGAGCTGTCTTCCCTTGGATCAGTCTCCCATGGCAGGATGTATTAACACCTATAGGGAATGTCCACCATGGGCCAGGGACTGCTTAGAGTGCTTTGTATGTATCTCTTTTGATCCAGAGAGTAACTCCAGAGTAGGTACTATTATAATCCCCATTTTACGTGGTAAATAGTGAGACATAAAGCAGGTAAACCACTGGCCAAGGTCACAGTCAATATGGAGAAGAGCCAGCTTTTGAACTCAGAAAGTCTGATCACAGACCATACTTTTAATCACTATGTTAATTGGGAGGCCACCCCAATGCTGACATGGCAATCGGGTTTCTCCCTGTTTATTGAAGCAGTTTTCAGAAAAGGAGAGGTTGTTATGAGCCAGTCAGACCCCTTCAGACTTGTTTACTATGTATCCCAGCTCAAGTTTAAAACTTTTTCTTCTTAAGACCACTAGCCCACATCCCAGAAAGAAATGCAGAATTCTGTGTAATTCAGTTGTATAATACTGAAAGCATAAATAAAAATACACAAAAAGCATGACATGCATACTTTTCCAGTTAGATGCAGGTCATTCTCTTACAAATGGTTTGTAGAAGTACAATCAAAGGAGTGCAATAATTTCAGATGCTTTTCGTTTTCATCAATTCTATAATGTCCTTTAGCACTTACGTTTAGCTTATGCCATTTCAGAATGTAGTCGTGTCTTCACCATTTCCCTTTACATCTTCCTGCAAGGAACTTTCTTTCCTTTGTCTTTAAATCATGGTGCAGAGAATGTATTACCTAATTAGCTGGAAATATTTGAGCAAGTCCTTTGGGGATAACACCATTTCTAATTATTTTTCTGTCAAAGAATGACAAAGAAGCCGACACAATTGACTGCAATGAAAGAGATTTCCTTTTTTTTTTTTTTTTTTTTTGAGACAGAGTCTCACTCTGTCGCCCAGAAAAGAGATTTCCAAGAGTTTGCTGGAGCCTCCTCAGTCACAAGTGCTATTTCCTCTGAGGCAGATAAATGGATGGTAAATGGATCTCCTGTCTAGCTCAAAAAATGCACCAACTACTTATTTTCCTTTGGAAACTCACACCCTGTAGAGGACTTGTGGGCACGTAAAAGTGAGGAATGGACAATGTTATTAGAGAGTAAGCTGGTCCAACTTGTGCTCATATTTTAGCACCAAGATATTGGAAGAAACAGAAGACATGACCTTAGGAGAGAAGAGAAAATAGTAGACATTACAAGGTAGCAATTCACCACTGTGGAAATACCCAGGAGTAACTGGAAGGAATTTTATGGGGTCTGGGAATTCACATAACTGAATGGTAAAGAAGTCAGATATTTGTAACTATTATTTTCATTCCATTTTCAAGAATTACAGATGCAACAACTAAAACCATCATGAAAAAGAGTTCTGATAAAAGTTTTAGTTTCTTTTCACTTGGGGTTTTAGAACATAGAACAGGCATTGCTTTTTGGCATATCAAAATGGTTCATTATCTGCAATCAGGAGTCCCTGTCTGTGTGACCCACAGTACTTTTTAATCTCATCTAGGTTACGGTATGATATTGATCCACTCATTATTTCATTCATCCATTCATTTTATTTATCAAACTTGTACTGAGTGACTACTGGATGTCAGACATGTACTAGAAACTCTGAATACAGAGGCAAACAAGATACAGAATAGCTTGTATCACAGACCTGTGTTCTGTATCCATAGCCATTTGAGATTCTGACATGTTTTTAAAAGATCAAAATCAGAGTCCAGTTCCAGGTAAGGTAAAATACCCTTCTCCTTGTCACTACCTTTGAATACAACTATAAGATCTAGACTAAATTCATGGAAGAGGTATTTGGGGACTCCTGAAAAATAAACAGTGAAAGGTCAGTTGGAGAAGAAGTCAAGAATTTGAGGTATCACTGAGCTGGCAATGAGTATATCATCATTTTCCCTCCAGTAATCTCAGCCTGGACACAAAGTACCCCAAGACCTGGAAGTGGACATGGTGAAACAGAAAGAGTTCTGTATCTAGCTGGAGGAAGAAGAACGGGGTGTGTCACACTCAGAAGTCAGGGAAATGCCTCATTTTTTCCCTTTTGTTTTTTTCTCTATTCTCTTGTTCTTCAACCTACAGACAATACAGTCACAGTGAAGGAAACACATTGTTGTCAGCAGAGTCCCATAAATGCATAAAACCCTTAAGGAGAGGAACCTTCCTTTCTAATCAGAGGAGCTATTATCTTAAAAAGGTGGAGCAAACCACCTTTAAAACACTTTTTTTTCTGTTTGTATATTTTGCCACTTGATCTTGCAATCTCAGAAGGTACCTAGCAGATTGGGGTAAACAAACCCCATAATTCTGGCTAGTGAACTGAAAAACAGAGCACCAGGGAACTAAAAAGTACTAGGAGGTTTCAGGGAGGGAGAAGCTTGGAAAAGGCAGTGCCATAAAAGTTGTTTATGGACGTTATGAACTCACCCAGAGTGGATGGATCTGATCTTAAACAGCATATCAAAGACATTGATAATTATATTAATGGATAGACTACCACCTATGTCCTGGACTGTCTGCTTAATGGTATACATGCAGAATAGATGTTAATAGCACTGAAAAGACTACATTGAAAGCAGAATTCATAGGAGGATAATTACAACTTGCAGCTTGGAGCTAACTGGGTGAATTGCCTGGTCAAAACAAAAATATCAATATTCTTGATAGAATTTTAAAAAGACCCAGTCACTCATAAGATAATATTAAAAATGTCTAAGATACAATACCAAAATGGCAACACAACACATCAAAAGCTACAGGATGCAGCTAGAACTATACCTAGAGGGAAACTTATACTATGAAAATCCTTATATTATAAAAGAAAAAGAATCTCCAAGAAATACTGTAAAGTTGCATTTTAAGAAATAAGAGGCTGGGTGCGGTGGCTCATGCTGTAATCCGAGCACTTTGGGAGACCAAGGCAGGTGGATCACTTGAGGCCAGGAATTCAAGACCAGTCTGGCAAACATAGTAAAATCCCATCTCTACTGAAAAAAAAAAAAAAAAAAAAAAAAAAAGATCGGGCGTGGTGTAGCCACCTCTAATCCCAGCTACTCGGGAGGGTGAGGCAGGAGAATCACTTGAACCCAGGAGACAGAGGCTGCAGTGAGCTGAGATTGTGCCACTGCTCTACAGCCAGAGTGACAGAGTGAGACCCTGTCTCCGAAAAAAAAATAAGATAAATAAATGAATACAGCAAAATAAACCCAAAGCAAGCAGAAAAAAAAAAAAAGGAACTGATACAGAGCTGATATCAATGCAGCTGAAAACAGAAAAACAATAAAAACCA
The DNA here is from genome assembly GCF_003255815.1 of Theropithecus gelada. NCBI lineage: Eukaryota > Metazoa > Chordata > Mammalia > Primates > Cercopithecidae > Theropithecus > Theropithecus gelada. The sequence continues at coordinate 108,444,604 of NC_037677.1, read as the reverse complement.
CTGCAACTAAAACCTATATCTTTGAAAGATTAATAAGATTGACAAGCCTGTTGCAAGACTTAAAAGAAAGAAGACACAAATGGCCAATGTTGGGAATTGAAAAGGAGGGATCATTAGAGATCTTGCAGACATTGAAAGGATATTAAGTGAGCACCACAAGTAACTCTACACACATAAATTCGACAAGTTAAATCAAGTGGGCTGATTTCTTGAAAACCACAAGCTACAAAAACTTAAGATGAGCTATAAAGCCTGCATAGTCCTATAAGCATTAATAAATTTGAATTAAAAGCTTAAAACTTCCCAAAAAAGAAACACCTAGGTTCATATGGTTTTACTTGTAAATTCTACTCAATATGTAAAGATAAAATGATATAAATTATACAGTCTTTTCCAGAAAATGAAGAGAAAACATTTCTCAACTTATTTCATGAAGCCACTATCACCTGATACTAAGACAAGACAAAAACAGAATAAGAAAAAGAAAAGTATATTCCAACATCCCTCATAAACATAAATGCAAAAATCCACAAGAAATTTTAGCAGTCTGAATCCTGTGATATACAAAAACAATATCATCGCCATGGGAAGATAAACCTGGTTCAATATTTGAAGATAAATTGATGTAATTCACTAAATCAACAGACCGAACAAGAAGAGCCAAAGAGCCATATGATCCTATCAACTAATGTAGAAAATAATTTGACAAATTTCAATATCCATTCATGATTAAAAACAAAACCTGCCAGCACTCTAGGAATAGAAGGGAATGTCCTCAATCTGATGAAGGGTAGCTACAAAACCTACAGCTAACATCATACTTACTGGCAAAAACAAATAGTTTCCCTCTAAATTCAGAAAGAAGGCAAGTATGTCCATTTTCGTCATTCCTCTGGCAGCATGCTAGAAGTACTAGCCAATGTAATAAGAAGAAATAAAAGTCAAACAGATTGGACAGGAAGAAATAAAATTGTTACTATGGATGACAAGATTGTCAATGTAAAAAAAGAGACCCTCAAAACCAAACAAACAAGAAAACCTCCTAAAACTAAGACGTCAGTTTAACGATGTCACAGGATCCAGTGTCAATATACAAAAGTCAATCATATTTCTATATACTGATAATGACTCGTTGGAAACAAAAAATATTTACAATAGCTTCAGAAAAACATGTATTAAATTTGTAACTTGAAAATTACAAAATGCTGACAAAGAAAATACACAAGCCCTAAATACATGGAGAGATGTTGTGTTCGTGGATCAGGAGACTCTACATACAAAAATATCAGTAGGATTTCCTGTAGACATAGACAGTTGATGGGTTCTCCATTCCTATAATTTTCTCTTTTGGAGAATACTGTACAAATGGAATTATTGAACATGTAATCATTGACACTGGCTTCTTTTCACTCACTAATGACTTTGAGATTCATTCATGTTGTTGTATCCATTTTACTGCTGAGTAGTAATTCCTTGTATGTTGTACACAAAATGTTTATCCATTTACCCACTGAAAGTCATCTAGGTTGTTTCTTGGTTTGGGCTACTATAGAATATTTGTGTGTAGGTTTTTATGGGAACATAACTATTCATATTTCTAGGCTAAATACTAGGAGTGGAGTTGGTAGGCAGTGTGTGGCTACAAAGGGAATGTGTTCTGTTGATGTGATGGAAATGTTTTGTATTCTGATAGTAGTGAGTATCAAGGTTACTCCCAGTCTACTGGATTATGGTGTCATTCATCAACCTTAGTGACACAGGAATAAGAACACTCATTTTGGGGGAAGGAAACTGTTGTTATTATTGTTCTTTGCCATTAATTTATACATGTGCCCAAAGTTTGAACATGACATTTTTTAGTAGTGTTGTCAAAGAGGTTTTTGTTCCCTATAGTATGTTTGACAAAAGCGCCCCACTTGTCACCGTGGGAATGGCCTTTCTTGCTCTGTTTACGGGAACTGAGAACTCTGCCTCTCTGCTCTGCTGGTGAGCACACTGAATGCTTTGAGGAGAGGTGACCTTCTTACTTCAGTGCTTGCTGCAGAGTTGGAATAAATGCGTCCAGAATTCCAACATCTTTGTCCTGAAAGAGTAACTTCCCAATTTTAATCTGAAACATAGTCTCCTGAAAGGTGCAGAATCATGCAATTACAGTAGCAGCCCCAACGTGCCAATATTTAACATTCCTTCCCCAGTCTATAACATACTTGTGCCATTTTTGTTCCTCGACATTATGTTCAGCATATTGAGGCTACAAGTGTGAGCATGCAGGCGTTCTTGTTCTGAGCAAACAGTCCATGGGGATTAGGTCTGTTCTCTGCTGCCCTCATTCAGTCTTCTAGTGTCTTCCAGTATATTTAGGGGTCTCTTTTATAACTAATAACAGAATCCCGGTACCCAATTCTCACCCGAGATTACATATTTAATTTTATGTCTCTCTCTTGCATTAATTTATACATTGCAACTATTTATGAAAAAGGGAGTGTCTATAAAGGATGAGGTAGCTTTAGAAAACTCATTGAAGGAGTGACAGTTGTAATTTAACAGAATCCTGAGTACCTTTTCTTTCTAAGCCCTTCCCTTCCTTCCCTTTCTCTTTCTTGCTTTCCTTTTCTTTCTTTGTCTCTCCTTCCCTTTTGGATGCATTAAAAAGGAATGCTACCCTGAATAAAAGCATTTTTGAGATGCAATTTTTAATATCTTTTTAACAGCTGGCCATTTCAGGATTCCTCTTCTCACTATGATGGAGATTTAGGTACAGCTAATCCTTGGGTATGTGCTTGCTCTTTGGTGCTTTAGAGAAAGATTAGAAAAATAGGGTCCAAGAAAGACTGCTTTTCAAAAGCTTGGCACTTCTGAGTCTTCAATGCAGATTCTATCTATGGCAAATTGAGGATTAACATCAATTTGTAGGATGCCAAAGATGAAAGATAATCCAGGCTTGAATGATGCCCTGATGACTGGGCAGAGCAACATCGTGTTCACACTTATGGAAGTACAGAAAGTCTGTTTACTCAATTTAATAGCCATTGCCATTATCTTGACATGAATTGTGTTCCATGCTCAGAGAAGACTTTGATAGCAGTGCCCTGGAAGAGAGGAAAGTGCGTTTCCTCTGCAGTTGCGATGCTGAGTCCGTGCCCATAACAGACAGGCCCCTTTCTCTCAATTCTTGCTTGAGGCTCACAGGCTCAGTTGGATTCTAAAAACCTTTTTTGAAGGTTTTATTTTCTATTGACTAGTTATTTTATAATCGGAAAGGAACAACAAACAGAGCCCCAGTGAACACAGATTTTTTTCAAGTGTATTCCTCCTCCAGACTTTCATTGTTGAACAGATAGTTTTTTTTAAAAAAAATTACAATCATTATACACTATTGTTTGCATACTGCCTTTGTTTTATTCTCTTTTAAAATGAAAATTCATTCTTATTGTGAAAATGTTGCATGCTACTGTAATGTTAAAGTGTACACAATTAATAAAGTACAAAGAAAAAAGTAAATCACCTAAGATTGCACCACTTAGAGAAAAGTATTTTCAATGTTTTCATGAACATTTAAAAAGCCATCTTAGACTAGATGTGGTTGGATTATGGGATGTGAGGGTTTTGAAATGTGGTAAGAAAGGGCAAGAACTATTAATATTTTCTCCAGTTAGGAAGCAGCAAGTAAACTGCATGTTCAGAAAAGAGGAGAAACTATTTGGTAGCACAGCAGAGTGACTAGAGTCAATAATAACTTAATTGTACTTTTTAAAATAACTTAAAGAGTAAAATTGGATTGTTTGTAACTCAAAGAATAAATGCTTGAGGGGATGGATGGATACCTCATTCTCCATGATGTGCTTATTTCACTTTGCATACCTGTATCAAATAATCTCATATACCCCATACACACACACACATATATATACACATACACACATATATACACACATATATATATACACACACACACACACACACACCCCTACTATATACCCACAAAAGTTAAAAAAGTTGAGAGGATGAGGTGTGTGCGTGTATAGAAACAAGGCAACATGAGAAGGTGAGAAGGTACTGGAAATGAACAAAGGTGGGCAAATCCAGACAGCAAATATGGTTGGTACCCAAGAAGCACCAGCTTGTAAAGAGAGAGCTTTTCTCTTTGGGGAGGTTTCCTAGGCCTGATGCAGCCAAATACCTTCATGAGGATAGTTCGTGTCTACTCAACAACTAGTTGAACATTTTTGGATTGGACTTCCTAATTAATTTTTAAAGTACATTTATTGAAACCACTAGTTAAGTTCAATGGAAAATGTCCAAGTGAGTGTGTCCATATATCTGCATGTGTATGTGGGGGTGTGTGTGTGAGTTTGTGCTTGTGCATGTGTGTTTTCTATGGCTGAACCCATCAACAGAGATACAGATCAGTTGCTTGGGTCTTAATTAGAGAAATAAAAAGTTCACAATTTGTCAGCTTCACCCTAAGATATAGGACTCAGAGATCCTTAACACCTAGCCAAGTCTCAGACATATCTATTTGGGTTTATCTCTGAGTCCCAAGAGAGCCCACAACCTCCTTTACTGCTCAGCCCAGACCCTGGGTATAAAATAGTTGGTCCGTCGTAATTTGTTGCACTCCACAGAAGCCAAGGAGCAGAAATCAGCATATCCACTTGGAATACCAAATAGGTTTTTATTTGTTTAGCATTTTTCCCCCTTCCCTTTCCCTAGGAGGCCCTGGCCGCTAAGTCACAAGAAGCATAATAAAAACATCTTAGATGTAATCAATTTCAGTCTCTGGTTTGTTTGCTGACTAGTTTGGTTGTATTGAATTTTCTCAGCAGGTTAGGAGGGGGAACAGTGGTGTATAGCCCAGGATGGATCTTGACTGCTTGCATATATGTTCCATCCTTTGTTAGTGACAAATCTAGTAAAGATTAGTTTTGAAGCTCTACAGAACGACTTCTTGCCTGCTAGCTGCCCCCAGACAATAGAGTTTTATCACACCAAATCACCATAGTAAGACTCATTGCCAATATTTCTCCTGGATAAATAGCTGCTTTTTGACTAAGCTTGCCTTTAAGGGTAAAAGGTTAAGGACCCGTGTATATCATGTCATTAACAAGTTAGCAGATAAATAGTTCTATTCAGTAAAATTGTTTTTGCTGATATAGACAGTTATAAATGCACATAAATGAAGGAGGCAGATTTCACTTGGAGCCCCCACTTAGCATTTTGTGTTATTGATGCTTGCCAAATAAAAGAAAATACAGTCTCTTTATTTGCTTGGCAAGCAGCTGAGTTTATTTATTATGTACACTCCTCCGGCTCCAGTCCTCTTTTCTGCTTGCTGGTGCTGGAACCACTCTGAAGTGAGAGCCTTTTAAACTCAGGAGCAAGAAGACTTTGTAGGATTGCTTGGAGTCCAGAGAGAACTCTGTCTGATAGAGAGAAGCTAGCTTTCTTCTGGTTTTTGCAAAATCCCCTATACAACAGTAATTAGATTTGAATTAGGAAAGGATAAGAACCAAGTTGCCCATGAAGAAAGTTGGCCCAAGAGAAGAATTCTGCCTTTCCTAGGGTCACACAACTAATGTAAGTGGGGGCAAAGCATGAATCCATACGCCAGCCTGCTATGGCATGTGACTCATCCTTTACATGAGTTCTTTAGGGTTAGGGTCATGGTCTCCACAAAGGTCCTGTTAAAAAGCAAGGGCTCCTTGGGAGACAGCAAACTTGAATGCTTTGTCATTCCACTTAAGCAATTAACATGAGTTCCTTTATCTGGGAAATTACCAATGACAGCTCAGCCAAAACAGTGATGTGGAACCTCCCTAACTTCTGTTGAAGTTGGATGCATCCCAAACTTCTGAGGCCAATGCCAGAAGAATGAAGCAAACCCCAGAAGCTGTCCCCTTGTAGAGAGCCTCCTTTGCTCACTTGGGAATCTTCCTCCATTTCTACATCATTTGGTACTTTTGACCAACACCCTCCTTTGAATTTTTTTCTGTGTAATGACCACCTTTGCCTCCCTGATTTCCTGTTTCTGATTTTTCTTCCCTGCAAATCAGGCCTTCCCACTAACTAGGGATCAGTTCTGTTCTTGAGGAGGGATATTTGGGAGGCACTCAGCAGCTCAGCACCTACCTGCCTGGCTGCCAGCCCATCCTGACCTTGTGTCCAGCTTTAATGACTTTTATGGTGACCAAGTCCCTGACTGAAGGGTGAAGAACAATGAGATAGCTGTATTTATCTTTGTAAAGTGTTCAGACAACCACTCCCTACTGACTCAGGTCTTTGTCTCACTCAGGATTTCCCTCGACAGGGAATTTATGGCTGAAGAATAGGGCAGGCCTGTCTACTGGGCCAAATCTACCCACAGCTTGAAAGACAGATGGCTGAGGTGGATGGAACTGAGCAGTATAAGTAGCTGAGCAGCCAGGAAGTCCCATGCAGAGAGTCAGAAGACAGATTTTAATGCCAAATGTCCTTGGTTCTCTAAGCCCAGGAAACCCAGAGTATGTTCAGCAAATACCTAGGGGAAATACATCTTTGAAGTCTCTTTTGAAGGACATAGGACCCAGAGGTTGCCATTTTCCAGAGAACTAGGTAGTTCACTGTAGCCAACCTCTCTACTTTCGGGACTAGTGATTTATGAGATGGGGCTGGCTTATGAGATGCCAGTGACTTACCATGTAAAAAGGGTTGATAAATATACCAAGAAAAGGGTCTAAAATCAGACTTGGACCATCTGATTGTAGCTTAACCTTTCTGTAGAAAGGTTTTGGGGTTAGATTTTTTTTTTTTTGAATACTCCTTGTTTCTAGCTGAGGCTGGAAGGCTTCATGATGACAGGAAAGGCCATCTGTTTGGGGAAGTTATCATTATTATTATTTGTTTAAAGTTGAGAGCTAACTGGCTCACTTTGGCTGGCTCCAGAGGTTGGCATAATTCGGCTGACAATCTCAACTTAGAATTGGCCACCTGAGGACATTGAGACAAACAGGAAAGCAAGGGGCACAGTCCCCTTCTCAATGACTGCCTACCAGTGTGCCTTTCTCTTTTAATTTTGTGAAAGGATAGAACAAATACAGAAAGGATTCAGAGAGTTTGACTCCAAAAATGTATGAGGGAGGGGGACAGAGAGCAGCATTTTGAAAGCTATGTGCAAGAGCATCTTATTGCAGACTTTGCCTAATTAAAGAATATGCTTCATTTCCCACATATCAAATAAAAGAAATTAAATATTCATGTATTGACAATCTATTGCCATAATAGTGTTCTCAAATGAACCACTCCAAGACTCAGTGGCTTAAAACAATAATCTATAGACTGTGAGTGTGAAAATCTATTATGGGAAGACAAAGGAAGACAAAGGACAAAAGACATAGGACAGCTGTTTTGGCTGTGGTTGGCTGGGTGTGTCTTAGGTTCCATGGAGGCTCCCTCACTGCTGGGCTTGATTGGCTGTGGTGGCTGATCCAGAATTACCTCAGCCAGGTTGGCGGGGATGGCTAGGGCCTCTCTCCATGTGATTCTCACTCTTTCCCTCCAGCAGGCTGGCTCAGACATGTTTTCCTAGCAATTATAGAGAAGCAAGGGTGAAAGAAAAAAATAATGTGCAAGCATCTCCACAAATTTCTGCTTGCATTAGGTTTGACTATTGTCTCATTGTTCAAAGCACGTCGCATAACCAAACTGAGAGAGTGGCAGGGCATTCCCGAAGGTGTGAATCAGGGAGGCTATTAATTGGGGCCATTAATTCAGTCATTCCACAACATCCTGGGAAAAATCCGGCATCATCAGTGATGATACTGCCAAATCCTTGCCAGCTTTAGGATATTGATGACATTCAGACAAATTGCACCTGTGGGCAATCTGGTCTCCACTGCACTGAACACTGAGAAGCTGGGTCTTTCAAGGGAGCCCTAGTTTCTGCCAAGTTGCTTCTCCTAATCTGATTCGAATTGACTTCCCATCCTAACAGCAGCCTCTGACTACTGGAGCAGCCACTGTATAGTCAGAGTCCAAAGCAAGAGGCCACTCTCACCATGCAACTTCAGTTTCTGCTCCCTGTGTGTTTGAGGGAGAAGATGAATGTGCCTAGAAGCCCAAGGGAGAAAGGGAACTATAACTGCAGTTGGGAGAATAGGGACAAGACTGCCTTGTAAGTTCTTGGGAGACTGTCGTGTGTTTAAAGTGCAGATTCCCAGAGAACGGAGTGACCTGAGAGATCACAGCCCCAAGTGCGGTGATCTCCATGCCTGGTATCACCATAATATAGTCAGGAAATTTCAGTTATGAATTTCAGGCTCTTAAAGTTTACTGCTTTCATCTTCACCTGACTGATATATGGAAGCAAAGCTGAGGCAAAGCAGTTAGATCCATGAAATGAAGGAAGAGAATTAATTTTATATTCTGACTTTTTATCTTACTCTTCCTCCCCTGCTCATACAGGTGCCTTCACTGTGGACACACTCCTTGTAGGTACAGCTCTCTAAGGCCCTTCCTATGTCCCTTTTCCCATGTTAGACATTGACTTGGCTTTGTCCTCTTGTCCTTACCTGCTACTCTCCTTCCTGAAAGTATACAGCCTATTCTATCTTTGTTCACCTTCTTCAGTCCCCCTGTTTTTCTTCTTTCTTTCATGGCTTTACCTCTTTATTCATAGAAAAACACCTCTTGGCTATTTCCCCCATTTAAGCCAGGTGGCTGAGTGGCATAGTAGTTATATCCTCTCATGTAGTCCTGGGCAAAGAGGATGGAGGTGGAAAAAGGAAATTAATATATTTTGAATATTAGGGATTTGATATCCCCAGAGATTCACAAACAACTTATTAAGAATTATTTAACCCCTTCCTCCTGGCTTTATGAAAGAGGAGCCTGAAACTCAATAATGTAAAGGATTCTAGCTGCAGATATATGTAAGTTGCTTATGGAGCCTGGACTTAAGTCCCCTGACTCCCAGCTCTGTACTGGGAATGAATGTCATCATTCACCCAATGATGACACTCAGAAATAACAAATGTCTTCCTGCCTCTGGGAATGTGCCAGCAAAAGACTTGTACTGTTGCATCAAGAAAGTATTGGGTTAAATGGTGCCTGAGGTCTTTTTTAACGCTGAGATTTATAGACATCGAGTCCAGCTCCTCAATTTACGGCTGAGGCAACCCAGAGAAGTTAAATAATCACCCACATCAGAGCTCAGATGTAAACTGGGTCTTCTGTCCGTAGTCTGGGTTCTTCCTCTGTACTTTCTGTCTTAGGAGTGTCTTACCTAAATATGAACCTGCTGTCTTGAGTGCTTCTCATCTAGACTAGCTTCATATTTCCTAAATCTGACCACCACAGAGCAGGAGAAAAGATCCTATACTCTTAATTTTCATTTGCTGGACTCAAATTTGTTCCTGGGGCCAGGAACCCATTTTTAATATTTCCTGTGAAGTTGCCCAGGAACATTGAACCCTAGTTTTTGGAATATTTAAAGCAATTGACTTTTTTTCTATACATATTTTTTTTCTTTTACTCATTCTAAATTGCTTTGGAAGAAGCACCAAGGAAAAGGCAATTTTTGAAAGGATTAAACAAATTGCATTCCTTTCTTGGATGTTTAATTTCTCATCCCTAATGATCCTTTTCCTATTCTTTAAATCAATGCTGCTAAATTATACCACCAAATCTTTTAATAGTGAAGGAGAGTCAGATTATATCTCTAGAGATCTATGAACACAACTCTAGATCCCCCAGTTACCTTGAAATTTCTTTGAAGCCATTGTCCTAAAAATGATAATTTCACATTCTGCTCTCCAACTTGTGCATGTTTTTACCCCCCAAACACGTTTATACCATTAACTATGATTGTTACTGCAGAAAGATCTGCCATGTTTATCCTATGACACCATCTGTCCCAGAGATACTGCCACATATCCTCCTGGCATTGTAATAAATATTCCCGATTTAAAAGCATGGATTTAAATACCAGGTAGAGAAGGATGTTGATCTTCTCATTCCATCCCTGGAAACCATGAAGTCACCAAATGTTGTATCCAATATCTGTTGATATGGAAACTCCCCCAAACATGTTAAATTATTTTCTGTTGTATTGAGAATGAACACCTTCCCCAATGTGCACTTTGTATGTGATATCTTGAAATATTAAGGCCTAACATTTACTGAGTGTTTTATGCACAATCTCACTTTATCCTCAACCCGATATGGTAAGAACAGTATCATCCACTCCATTTTCAAATGATGAATTTGAACCACAAAGGAGTTATGTCACCTGCCGAGGGTCATACAGCAACTAAGGAGGTCGGGTTGCATGTTGGGTTTGGGATGAGACTCAGGCAGCATAACTCAGAATCTCCTGCTTTCTGGCTCCTCTCCGTGAGTTTCTTTCAGTTCTTGGAAAATGTTTGCTGCTTCAGTTGATATGCCTCTCCCCCAAAAGTTGTTGTGCTAGAAGCAAATCCCATTGCTTGTGCACCATGAGACAGTATGTTGTTTTTTCTCAGTCTCTTCAGCCCTTCAGCCAGGGAGAGAATAAAAGAGGTCCTTGGGCATTCTCAGATATCTCCTGTCTTTTTGAGAAGAAAGAGTGCCTGTGTGTTTGTATGTAAATCAAACAAAAACAAAAATGCAATGACTCAAATCCTGCAGGGAACCAACCCTGGAGATACTCAAACCAGTAGAGATGAGGTCAGACAGAAGCTCAGGGGGTGTTACATGAATCACGTCAGGGACAAGACTCAATGATTGTGGAAAAGGCTTCCGGGGTGAGATTCCCAGAAGCTGTGTTCCACTGTTTCTTTACATTTGCCTCATGCATCATCCATCTGCCTGCGCTTCCTTCTAGTTATACTTCCTTTCACCTCTTAGGATGCTCAGTCATTTGTCCTAGCTTGTGTCATCTAAGGGTATTCTGGCTTTTGGGAACAAGGGTAGTGCTATTACATTGATCCAGGTCTTCCTAGAGATGACTGTAGTCTTCTTCAGCCCTGTACCCCTGAACCTGGGGATGCCTGGCACAATACTATCAACATGTCAAGAAAAGGGGAGCTTTGGTTGTCTCAGCTCTGGTCCTCTAAGTGTCAGGGAGCTTTTTGTCATCCTATCCTTGTTTTTCCTCCATTCAACAGTATTTATTAAACCTCTACTATGTGCCAAACCCTGGGATAGAGACTGGAGATAAAATAGTGAGCAGAACAAGTGTGCTGTCAACATCTGGGGGAATGAGAGCTAGAGTAAATAATCCAAATATATGCAAACTTAAACTGGATAAGTGCTCTGGAGAAGATATGTCATCATACTATGATAGCATTGAGCAAGTGCACCTGACCTTGCCTGAGAGAAAAGACTTCTATGAAATCTAAGGAATGAACAGATGTTAGTTGGGTGATGGTAGAGGAGGAAAGAGCATTCCAGACAAAGGGATTAGCATAGAATACTATTGAGGCCAGAACATAGAGACCACCAAGAAAAAAGGAGGCTTAATGTGAGTCTGCAGAGTTGAGCAAGATCATGAGGAATTTTAAAGTGCATATTCGTGATTTTATCCTAAGAGTATGGGAATCCATTGAAGTGTTTCACTAATGAGGGAGGGGGTTGGGATCTGATGTAATCAGTTATGGTCTGAAGATTACCCTGGCCTGAATGTGTGGAGAAATTAATTAGAAAGCAAGACAAGGGAGAGTAGAAAAATTAATTAAGAAGTTATTAAAGATGTTTAGGCAAAATAAGTTTAGAGTAGAAATGGAGATAAATGGATAGATTAGACAGATATTGGAAAATAAATTCAAAAGGAATTGACAATGAACTAGTATGGTGTAAAGAATGACTTCTAATTTCTGGTTTACATAACTGGATGAATTGCAGGCCATTCAATGGGATAGGCAGTACCAGAAGAAGACTAGGTTTGGGGACAAAAATCATACTAGTTTCAGACCATTTTTGAATTTGAAGCACCTTTGAGTTTGAAATGAAGGTGCTAAGTAGGTAGTCAGATATATGGGTCTTTGGTTTGGAAGATAAGTCTGAATCAGAATTAGAAATTTGAGAATTTTTGGCATAGATTAGATCATTAAAATCATAAACAACGAGATTAACTGGGGAGAGACTGTAAAATGAAGGGAGATAGTCTAGAATTGAGCCTTAAAGAACTCACATATTTACTTGCCATAAAGGTGGAAAGATTTGAAGAGGAGACTAAAAACAAGTAGCTAGAAAGTCAGAGGAAACTCAGGAGTCCAGGGTGTTTTGGAAAACAGAAGGTGAGAATCCTTTAAGAAGGAAGGAGTCCTGTTAAGAATACTGTTGAGTGGTCAAATAAAATGGATATTGAAAAAAAAATTTCATTGAATGTAGCAACTTCAATGATAATGCTATCAGGAGCTCTTTTGTGGAGTAATAGAGATGCACACCAGATATGGGTGGATTGAGGAGGGCTGAGAGATGAGGAAATAAACCAGTAGATGTAAACCACATTTTTGAGAAGTTTGGAGGATACATGAAGGCAGGGTGATGGCTAGGAGAACATGTGGAGGCCATTTCTAGATTTCTAGTCTTGGTTTTATCTCCCATGCTCACCTCTGGGTCTAGACAATCCCTTACCTTCTTCAGCCCAGATATCAAGGGGGGGTGTGTATGTGTGTGATGATGATGATTTTCATCCCTTCTTTGGCTCTCCATGTTTCTGGGCACAGTTCCAGGTGACTACCTATCACAGTCCCTTGCTCATGTACCCTCTCTCACTGGCCTCATTGCTGGAACCCATGCCAGTCCTGCCCAGACAATAGGGTTGACCTTAACCTAACACCCTTAACAAAAGTGAGGAATATCTGTCCTGGAATTGAATATATGGGGTAAATTCAAACAAAAATATGTAATTGTGTGTATGCATATTTGGATAGAGGGATTGGAGCCATGGAGGTTGGTTGATCCCAAACCCAAACCTTGGTCTTTTTTCTAATCCATTGAGATATATCATCAGCCACATTGCACAACTAAAATATGCTGGAAATCACAGCTTTGATGATAACGGCAGAAAGCATCAATGTTTTGCATAGATCACATATTTTACACTTCATGCCTTTTTATGTAAAATGGGGATGATGATAACAATAATATTCAATAACATTATTGTTATCATCCCCATTTTGCATTAAAATGCTTCAAGGACAACGAGGCAGAAATATTAAGCAAATTGGTAAAGATCATAGAGAGCTAAGAGGTGGAGCTCAAGACCATTTGATTCAGCTCTACAGCTTGTGCTCATCCCCATGCCACTCTGCTGCCTCTGACTTCCTCTGCTGTGAGAGCAGTGGGATGGATCATCTCTCTAAGGATTGGGTACCCTAAGATGGCTACATTCCTGTGCCTAGTCACAAAAGAAAACAAGCACCTATGAGATTTCTGACTTTTCCTGATTTCAGCTAGGTAGAGGGAACAAGGTTTAGTGGAAAGGGCCATGGGCTCAGGATTAGAAGAGCTGGATTCCAGTTGGATATTACCACTTGCTAACTGTGTGACCCTGGGAAACTCCATTCACCTTTCTGAGTCTTAGTTTGCCATTGGTGAATTAGAAATAATATCCACCAATTGTTGAAGATATGTAAGACATTTTTATATTCATTATCTCACTAAATCCTTACTCTCTCCACAAATCCCATGTAACATGGTTATTAGTGTTCTAATTTTGCAGCTGAGCAAATTACTGTTGTTAAGGTAAATGCCTGGTACATTTCTCTGGATATAAGCTTCCATCTGTGTAGGGGGGGGGCTGGTCCTCCTACCTGCCTGCAGAATCCACCTATACCACCCCTTCCCACATTCTCTGAGAGGTTATCTAGTTTCTAAGCCTTTACTCCTCCCAAGCCAGCCACTTCCTGTGCACTTCTCCACTCAGCAGGTAATGACTGAGAACTTACCCTGTGCATGACCCTGTGCCATTTGGGGGAAAGGGAACTCAGCACCTTTTGAAGCTGTCATGATTTACAACATGAACTGCTTGGTAAAGTTGTTGTCTTTTCAGGGAAGTTGAGTCCCTTTGGCTAATTTCATTCCACGTGAGTTTAGCCCACGCCTTGGTTTGCATGCCTGCTGGACTCCTGCGTAGCGAAGTGGGGAGGATGTGGCAGTGGCTGTGTATCAGAGAAGGATCATTAGCACAACTTGATACATTCTGCATGGTGATGGCCCCACATTGCCCTGTGGGCCTGGAGTCATTGGAGCTCACTCAGGGCACCCAGCTGGGCCACAGCCTCCAATCCATGGGCAGAATGAGCCTGATGATCATGGTTGTAAAGCTAATAGCAAATGTGGTCATTAAAAACTCAGTCCTAAGCAAGCATGACTTTCAAATGGTAAGAAAACAGGGGAGTGTTTTATTGTGTGGCATAACGTGGACCTGGAAAAGCACTGTCATGACCCCAGGCAACCGTCGGCCTTGGAAAAATCTATTTTTCCTTAGATAATCTCATGCCAGGTTTTTCTTCCTGAGGCCCTGGATAGAGAGAGCTTACTTCTTCATGGTGCAGTTGAGGCTTACTGGAAAGAGCTCACACTCCTGAGGCAGGACCCTGAGTTCTTCCTGAGATCTTTCAGATTCAGCTGCAGGAAGAAATTTTCTCTTATCCTTTCCCATGTTTTCAATTGTACAAATTCCCTCTGCCAGTACATGTCAGCTAACACCCTATGGCAGTTTTAAAGATTTCTCAGTACGATTAGAATATGTGCCTAGTGTGTGTCTATATTAGTATATTTAACACACTTGCTTTGAAAAAAACATTATGACTTTGGCAAGGCTTTACAGCAAATGACTCAGAAAGTTAAAGTTCACATTAGTGCCAAATACAATATTAGCCTTTAAAATTAATGCAAATTTAACTTTAAACAAATTTAGGTGAAAATAACCTGAAAAATTGATGGGGGTAAGGTAGCAAGGCCTACTTTTCTGGGCATTTATACATGAGTAGGAATCACAAGCAATTAAAGAAGGTATCAGTGTTAAAAAGCAAACAGCCCACCAGCCCATCTTTCTCTTACTGGAGAAACAATGGCTTTCTTCTAAAGCCTTTGCATGTGAACATCTAAAAAGTCTTCCAGTCAGGAGATGGCGCTGTAGTCTGTCTCCAGTAGAACTCTGTGGATTGCCTGCAGGTTGCTTTTGTTTGATTTTTCAGTGTAACTTTAACACATACTTAATATTTTAACCTTAATTTGGCAGCTTCTGTCTCTTACCTTTCTTTCTCCTTCCCTGCTCTTTTATCCCCTCCTTCCCTCCCTTCCTCTGCCTCTCTCTCTTCCACCTTTTCTCCCTTCCTTCCTTATCACAAATTCTACTCTAATTTAGTCCCATGCTACAGCATATGTCTTAAAACATTGATGAGGAATTCTGCTAAAACTGTTATTGTGTGTGTGTATGTGTGCGTGTATACATGTATTTGATGTTGCTTTTCCAGTCTTTTCTACCACGATTCCATGATTCTATCCTTTTATCAGTGCACATGAAAGTTTTTATATACTAACCAAGCTACGTTTGGAATTCTACCCGAGGTTGGCATAATTCCTTTTGATAAATATTATTCTTGTTATTCAGAACAAGCTTCCTGACCTGCTTTTTTGGTAGGGAGATATATGGTAGGCTCCCCTATGCTCCTTCTACTGCATCCCTTATTTTTTTTGCATATTTTTCCTCCCTATTATTCTTCTCCCTTTGGTCTATGGACACAGGCTGAGTATCATCTTGACAGCCTGGGCCACTGTAAATGAAGTGACAGAGAATGAATGGGCAGTTAGTTGAAATCCTTCATGTTGTAGCATTAGAAATAAACTGTTTTGTCAATCTAGTGTTGTGATAAAGCATATGCTGACCAGCAGAGCCTTGAACAGCCTCGACATCATCCATCTGGCTGTTTTTCTTTTTTTCAGGGCATGTTTTTGGCCACCATTTGCACATATTTTGAGCTTATTCTATAGCTAGGACAAACTTATCAAGTGAAAAATTCACCAGGTCCCAGCAAAAAATGCAAAACCTTGAACAAAGGTCTTTGGGACTCCTCTTGCAAGATGTTCGTTGTGATTAATGAGAATTTCGTTCTCTCTTTTCTTCTCCCACCCTTTTGTCCTAGTAGATTGAGAGCACCCTGTATTCTCAGATTTAAAAATGTTGACATTTGACAGGAAGTTGTCCTGAAAGCCATTGCTTTTCACTCACCCGGAAGCCATCCCTATTTGTGCCAGAAATCTTCTCTTTTTCTAACATACTTGCCGAAAGAATTCAGCCTGGGAAAATCTTATCCAAATGGTGTTGGCTGGCTTCTTTGTGCCATTCAGATGTCCTAAGTATCCCTCTTTGACCTCCCAATCCTAAGAAGTTCTCCAGGCACTTGCTATCGTATTACCCCATTTTAATTTTCTGTCTTACCATATCTTATATTTTCTCATTTAACTTTTTGTTTATTTTGTTCTTCCCCCAAAAGAATGACAATTCCATGAGAGCAAGGACATTTTCAGCTTTATCTGCAGTTGAATCTCCAGCACTGGAGTCAATTAGCTCTTGCTGTGTAACAAGCGATCTCTGAAACTTAGTAGCCTGAAAACAACAAACCACTTATTTATTTACTCATGATTCTGTGGGTAGCAATTTGGGAGAGGCTCTGCTGAGCTAGTTATCTCTGCTCAGCGTGGCATCACTGAGTTCATGCATGCATTTGCAGTCAGCTAAAGGATGATGGCCCAGTCACATGTCTGGAGGTTGGCTGGCAGTCTGTAAGGATAATGGAGATAATTGCATGTTCATACATTAACTCTTAAGAGATGGCAAACCCCAAAGATCAAGTGCTTTTCAAGTCCCTGTTTGCATCACACTTGCTAATGTCCTCATTGGCATTAAACCAAGGTCACAGCATTAAACCAAGATTAAAGAGTTAGAAAAATACACTGTTTCTCTTGATAGGAGAAGCGTCAAAGTCATATTACAGAGGAACTGCAGGATCAGAAGTGGACACACAGATGGGAAGAATTTACAACTCTTTTTAAAATTTATGACCTAGTGCAGGACAGGCAATTAATAAATATTTGTTGAGTGAATGAATAATGAACTACCCAAGTTGACCAGGTAGAATCTCAGTTCCCTCACATCAGTTCTAGTTTCTGATACTAAGTATCATGCTTATCAGGTCGTGGTTTCTGAACTTAAAGGGTTCATATTCTAAAGCAGCCTAAAGGTCTATCAGAGGTTATTAACAACTGTCTTTATCCTCTGAGGTGTGTGCTTGTGAGAGCTCCAGGAATATGCAGTGGTAGATACACTTCAATAAAAAAGCTAGACATGTATGTCAAAGACCACATTGTCAGAAGCACAAACATGCCAATCTGGAAAAGTAATGACAATGAATTTAAAAAGTCAGTTACTAATGGGTCAGATGTTTGCAGTCAGCCATAATTTGTGTTTGTATACTTAAAACCATCTGTTTGTGTACATACAGTATAAAGATAAAGATTCAAATGAAAGGAATCACTACTACATTACAGCAATCCTATGGTGTCAGTCTTCTTTTTGCAGGATGAAGACTAGCGATGGGTCTGGTCAAGTTTTTTAAAATTGCCACATTGTCACCCTACAAAGATGGGGAACATTTAGACAAGCAAAGAGACAAGGATTGGGTCAAAGTCTTTCATTACTTGGCATTTCAAAAGTCTCTCCCCCCGTCTTCCCATTCTAATCTTTTGTATAGACACCACAGTGATACCTATGTCTTCTCCAAATTCTGACAAAAATGATCTTTTTACCAGCCACATTTACCTCTCGATTTAATTCTACAGATGAACATTTATTTGGAGATTTTAGGAACCTTCTTTTCCTGGCAGGTTGAGAGACAACAAAGGCAGAAAGTGGAGAACAAACTATCACTCTTTATTGCCAATGAAGCTGTGTTGCAGGATATGGCTTAGACATGGAGCAACACAGGCTTCCTGATACTGGGTCCCCAGAATTAGACTCCCAACCTAATCACAGGCTACACTGACCAACCACTGTGCTCTTCTTATGGGGACCTATCCCAAACATTACAGACAGGGAGAAGCAGGCCAGAATTTTGGTTTCTAAGAAAAGAAGATAATCAAGAATCTCCTGCTACTTCTCTGCAATAATCACCTCTCCCTTTAGAGAAAGGAGTGAAGGCAGAGGTGAAACATTCAGAGAAAGAAGCTGGGGAGCTTTCTTTGTCCAATACCTTGAATTCACCACTTGTTTTCTAAAGTTTGCTTTGAAAGATCAAAGTTTCTAATTCCTAGCTCCCCAAAATAAATGCTCCTGTGCCACTTGAGTATTTATAGATACACCAAATGTACCTGTAGTTGGGCCAAACATAATTGTCCTAGGTTTAAATTCAGAAAAAGTTTGAGACTTTCTTGCACTGCATCATTTGATGCTTTAGATGTTGCTTGAGTCTTCCTCTTGCCAGGTTGCTGTGGTGAGTGAAAGCAAGAACTCCTTAGCAGACTAACATCATTTTGGCCTGCAGTCACTGATAATTTCAATTGTTCATTGAATTAAGGACTTCATCTCTCTGAAGTCCTTCACTAGACTGATCAATCAATCCAGGATGTATTGAGAGGCCCCTCTCTACCAAGAGGTATAGCAGCACACGCACACGGTAATGTCACTCAGTTGGTGGAGATGGCTGGCACCAATAGTCCCTGATGCTGTGTGATTTATTATGGGAAAGGGGTAGGCATGCAACTGGAGGTTGGCTGGCAGTCTGTAAGGATAATGGAGATAATTGCCCCCAACCATTTTACTCACTAAACTGTCAAGGATATAATTTTCAACACATGATAAATACTAACATTTTAATATAAAACTATCATTTTAAATGTGTCTAAAAGATTCAGAATACTTGAGCAATTTAATACCCACTATCTTTAGTTTAAATGCGCATACACACAGTGAAACTTTTATATCAGTTCTTTTTCTCCTTGAACTCAAATTTCCATTTTACTTCCCAAACAGAATTTTATTCTAATGTATAGTTTATACTTGAAACTATTTCATACAAAACTCGATTATGCTTTTCTGTATAGAAAAATATATGGATATTATAAAATATTATGTGAAAATTTATATGTGAGTTTTTATTGCCTATGAGCATAAGACTCTAAGCATTAACTTTGTTCTATCAGTTATTATTAAAATTATTACCTTGTATATCAACTGAAACAACAAACACATTGTAAATTCCAAAAAATTATATTTATTACTTTTAAAATAAAATGTTGTTGTAAATGTATTTATTAATGAGATGAGTAGGCTTTGGTTTCGATTAGATTATGTATTTTTAAATAAATATAACTTACTATTAGAATGAAATAGAATTCCACATCAATTCTATTTCTCTCTCATTTTGTCTTTAAAATGTAAACAATCACAAACCATATTCAGTATTTATTATAATAATGCCATTCAGTTTTTCAGACTGATTCTGAGTTTTATGCACAAGATTATAGTTATTTATCATAAAAATGATTGCTAGTGATCTATTTATTGGCAGCTCAAATTGAGTTACCATTCAATTTTATTAAAAACAAACCAAAAACTACCTTTTGGGCAAAAGGATTGATTTCCAAGTCATTAGTTGTACACTTTCTGGACATCAATAACAGTATTTCAAAATGTGTCTTTGTTTAGTGCCCTCAAGGTTTCTACAACCTGGGGTAATGCTTCTTAGTGAAGATTAGGAATAGTGTGTAATGTGCTTTTCCTCTGTAAAGTAGAGGGAAAGCAAATTGAACCACCATCTCAGCTACTTTATCAGAAAATCTTCAATCTGAAGGTTGAGTCCAATAAAACTGCCTGGTAACCAAAGTTGTGCTGATAAACTGTGAAACAAAAAGCTCAGATTTGTAGCTTTTGCCAAGTCAATGTTGTAAATACTCTCAAGATACCAGCCTCATGTCACTGAACCTCAAAATTGGAGAAGGGTGCTCAGTGGGCTCTCCTGAGATAGTACAGGCTGGTTCTTGAACATCACTGTGCCATGCACCTTAGGAAGGCTTCATCTGTGCCAGTCTGCATACCACTGCTTAGTGCTTACAACACTCTATGTCTCTGTTTCAGTCCTAGTATTCTTTTTTATTTTTTTTTATACTTTAAGTTCTAGGGTACATGTGCACAATGTGCAGGTTTGTTACATGTGTATATATGTGCCATGTTGGTTTGCTGCACCCATTAACTCATCATTTACATTAGGTATTTCTCCCTCCCCCCTCCCCCTCTCCCCACCCCATGACAGGCCCTGGTGTGTGATGTTCCCCACCCTGTGTCCAAGTGTTCTCATTGTTCAATTCCCACCTATAAGTGAGAACATGTGGTGGCTGGTTTTCTGTTCTTGTGATAGTTTGCTGAGAATGATGGTTGTCAGCTTCATCCTTGTCCCTACAGAGGACACAAACGCATCCTTTTTTGTGGCTGCATAATATTCCATGGTGTATATGTGCCACATTTTCTTAATCCAGTCTATCACTGATGGGCTGTGAAACAAAAAGCTCAGATTCGGGTTGGTTCCAAGTCTTTGCTATTGTGAATAGTGCCACTGGAGGCATCATGCTACCTGCAGTCCTAATAATTTTTAGCCAAAAGAGAGCTTAAATAACAATTATTTCCTCCAACTCCTGAATGTGCATTTTACAAGGAAGGGAACTGCAGTTCATAAAGAATAAGAAATTTGCACAAAGTAACATAGCTACTTAGTTAGTGGAAGAATTGAACCTAGAATCCAGGTCTTTTGCCTACAAAGTTGTGGTTCGTCCTCAGGCTAGCTCTTTCTTGAATTCTACAATCTCAGAACTGGAAGGAAACACGTGGAATATTTGGTTCATTCCCTATCACATTCGGCAATCTCCCTCCACAGCATTCTCTACAGGTGAGCATCTGGTTTCTGCTGAAATGTTCCCGGAAACTGTAGCTCTTGCCATTGCAGTGTCCAATTCTATTTTTTTAAGCAGAGTTAATTATTTGCTTTATCTTTACATTGACTAAATTTCATTCCATCTATTCCAACTATTTCTGATTTACCTTATAAAGGCTTTAGAATAAATCTTCCTGTTTCATAGGACAGCCTTTTTGGGAGGTTTTAATCATAACTGCAGCCCCCTCTCTTTACCTGTCTGTTTATAAAGCAAGTAAAGAGAGTCAATGCAGCCGCTGATTTACACTGAGGTCCATGAGCTATAAAAATCCTTGGCCGTCTAAGGAAACCTCTCTGATATTATTTATAGAGGCACTATCTTACCCTTGCCATTAGAGCATTTGAATTCATCATCTAAGATAAAACATCTATTTCCCTTTAAGTCCTCCATTTCTTTTCACACCCAACTTCAACTCTTCATCTTACCCAAGAATTTTATACTTGTTTAGCCAAATATATTTTCCATGCTTAAGATAATAAAGGAGCTTTTCTGTCATTCAAAGTGTATAGTTGGAGAGCACACTAAAGCGTGTATCAAGGGTCGAGTTTTTCTGATTGCTTTATTTCCCCTAGCTAAACACAGGGATGTCTTCAGTCTTCTTCGTATAGCATTTTACTAGAACTGAAAGTATTCCTTCAGTCCTTATTTGGGATTCATAGGGGTACACATAGCATCACTTTTCCACGTTCAGCTTAGGAATCAATTAGGATAGAGAGCATCAGCTAGGTAAAGATGATACAGCTGATACTAAAGAACATGTCATAGATAGATTTTATTACACCAAAACCCTACAATTGGACACTTAATCACAGGTAGCTCTGAATAACTGTAGACCTCCTCATGTCAAGGATTTCCCTTAAAAATTTAAGGCATGAAGAAACATAGCAGAAAATGTGCTTCATGCGGTTGCCCAGCTCCCAAGATAGAGGGAAGAGGAGAAGGCTGGATACCTCATGCCCAGTTCCTCTTCTGCAACTCACCTGTCAGTGAAATGACTCTTCTTTCCCTAGGGCAGAGTAAGCAAAGATGTAGAGAAAGGATGTGTCACTAGACCTAGGAGGGAAGGATTAGAGGTGCAATATCCCATATGGTATGCATAGAACATCTGTGAAAAATCAACAGATAACATCATGCTTGATGATGAAAATCAAATGCTTTTTTTCTTAGAATCAGGAATAAGATGCTGATGTTCAGCGTAGTCGCTTCTATTCAACATTGTGTTAGAGGTTCTAGTTAGGGGAATTAGGCAAGAAAAAGAAATAAAAGTCATACATTTTGGAAAGGAAGAAGTAGCGCTGTCTCTATTTGCAGATAACATAATCTACATAAGAAATTCTAAGGAATCCCCTTAAAAAAACCATAACCACTAACAAACTAATTAAGGAAGTTTGTGTTATACAAGACAAATGTAAAGAAATCAGTTATATTTCTATACATTAGCAATGAACAATCCAAAAAGTGACATTAAGAAAATAATTCTATTTGCAGTAGAATAAAAAAGAGTAAAATACTTTCGAAAAGTTTAACAAAAGAAATGTAAAAATTGTACACTGAAAGCTAAATAATTATTAAAATAAATTGAAAAATATCTGGATAAGTGGAAAGACATCCCATATTCATGGAAAATATTAATATTGTCAGGTCTTTAAGATGCCAGTGCTCCACAAATTGATCTGCAGATTCAACACAATCTCTATCAAAATCCATGTTGTCATTTTTGGCAGAAATGGACAAGCTGAACTTAAAATTCAAATGAAAATGCAAGGGACTCAGGATGGCCGAAACAATTTTGAAAAAGAACAAAGTTGGAGAACTCGCACTTCCCAATTTCAAAACTTACTACAGAGTCATTAAGATAGTGCAATACTGGCTTATGGATGGATATGTGTATATTGATAAAATTGTGAAGCCAGAAATAAATTCATATCTTTATGATCAATTGATTTTGGATAAAGGTGTCAAGGTAACTCAATGCAAAATGATAGTAGGTGAGTTGTTGAGACACGTAGAGCGTCCAATGACCGTCTCATATGGGAATAGTCTATGAGTTTCTGTTTGATGTAGACCTCACACCCATTAAAGAGCAAGGCCTTGAACAATGGCAACTTAAGTGTCTGTGATAGTTTTGCAAATTAAATTTACCATTCAGTCTTTCTATTTTCACTGGGCATTAGGGACTTGCGTGTGACAGGAAGAGCCTTGCAAATTTTTAAATTACTGCTCCAGTGAAATGGATACTCCTATCACAAAATAAATATATGGGTATCCACTAAATGAAAAACAAACACAATTGTCTTTGCTGCTGCCAGAGTGACTGCTTTACAGCAATAAGTGGCTCTTGGCAAACCAAGAAACAGAGAGAAATTAGCAAGAACATATTTATAATCATATATCAGGGATGTTAAAGAGCCATGTTGTTTCTAAATAATATCACTAATCATTCAACACTCTCAAAGCATATTTACTATCTATAAAGACAGGTACCTTTTGTCTTTAGTTAACTGGCAGGCCCTAGTAAGTGCTACAGTTTTATTACCTTGTACAGAATCAGCTTCTGTACAGAAAGGATTGAATTTGAGCATGTTGGAATGAATTGTGGATGCCTATCAGGCTTTGTAGCCTCCTTCTTGAGTTCTTAAATAGCGTTCTTTACAAACAGTTCTAAATTTTGGTTTTCTAAATATGTTTCAAGGAGGTCAGGGCAAGGCCAAAAAATAAACTCCCGAGTAAGAGCATGACAGTCACAAGGTTCTCTCTTTTTTGGGAGTGGTAGGTGGGTGTTGGAGTTTAGAGTATTACGGTGATAGATAGAAATATGTATGGGTGAATAATGAAGAATTTTGTAAGCAGTCATTCTAGAAGCAGAAAAGTTCTGGGTGTTTTCAGACAAGAGTTAGACCAGAACAGCATGAATGATCATGAGGCTAAGTGGAGATCCTAAGTCACCAGAGGCCTCAGGTAACTTTGTGGCTGATGGTACTGCTCACAAATTGGGGTAGACTTTTTCTACCTGGTAAAGTGAGAGGCTGTAATATTTAATAGGTCACTGATGTCTGTACACTGTTGTACTGTCATGCTGGAATCCCCAAAGTTTGTCTTGATGTTTAATATACAAATAGAAAGTTTGATGATGATGCATGAGTTCAAGGCTAGGATGTTTTCAAGGTATTTCTTTATGTTGCAGAAAACAGTTTCCAGTGAGTTTTTCAGCACAAAGTCTCGTGAGTTGGCTTTCATTACGTCATGCAGACAGGAAGCCAATTCAAAAAAGTTACAAGTCAAATGTCTATTGTAGTATCTGACATCAAGAAATCCTTTGGGTTAGGTTCTGGTAATCGGCTTAGGAAAGTCACAAATATCTTCTGTCTTTGAGAGGACAGAGTCTTTCCATTTTGCATTGTTTTATTGGCCTAGATTGGATCATGTGATCTCTTAGCCACTTACCTGTAAAAAGAAGCATTAGTGCTCCCATTTACTTTGGCTTTTCTCTCTTGGTGGATTTCCAAATGGTACTAGTGTGAGTTTGTTTTTCTCTTTGGATTTGGAGTCCTTGAAGAGTTCTATAAGTCTGCTTTGCCACAGAATAAAGACCATCTTTTTACTCATCTAAGATTTAAGAGCTTTTCAATGCAACACCATCATACAGTTGACTGTGGCAGGCACCTCTGGACCCGAAGTTCACCTCTTGGTCTACTTCTGCTTTTAGCTGCTGCTATGGTGAGCAGTCCAAGCATGAGCCACTCGTGTTTCCTTTCCTTTCCCCTTTTACCTGTTATAAATTCTTTTTCATTTCTAATGGAAGAAATATTGTCCCTCCAACACCACAATCCCTAATTCTCTCCATTTATTTTCCCGCACAAGATGTATAAATTTAATTTTCCCTAGGTATATGATTATTTTCTATAACCACCTCTTTTGTTTAACAATTCTTTTTTTTTTTTTTGTGAGACAGGGTCTCATTTTGTTACCCAGGCTGGAGTGCAGTGGTGCAATCGTGGCTCACTGTAAACTCAAACTTCTAAGCTCAAGCCATCCTCCCACCTCCTGAGTAGCTGAGACTACAGGCACATACCACCACGCCAGCTAATTTTTGTATTTTTTTGTGGAGACGGATTCACCATGTTGCCCAGGCTGGTCTCGAACTCCTGGGCTCACGTGATCCTCCCACCTCGGCTTCCCAAAGTGCTGGGATTACTGGCATGAGTTACTGTGCCCTGCCTGTTAATAACTGTTGTTTCTTTGGTTTCTGATTGACTAATTTCTGCTTTCATATTTTATTTATTCACTCTCTTCTCCTACTTAATTATATTTTGTTGATTTCCTAATGTTTTTAATGTAATGATTATTTCCTTTATATTTTTGTGTTGATCTTTAAAAATGAAAACATTTATGACATTGTAATTTTCTTTGAGTACAGCTTTGACTACCTCGTAAATTTGATATGCAGAATTTTTATAATAGCTACTCTCTAAGTCTATAATGGCAGTGTTTATTTCCTCTATGATCCAAAGTTTATTTAGAATGATGTTTCAGAATTTCTAAAGTCTTTAAATTGAAATGTTTATTATTAAACATCCATTTTCATTGCTTTGTTTACTTATCATTCAATTTAAGAACATCTGCTTCTTAGGAAAGTGGAACTGAGCTGTACTTACTGTAGTATCTCCAATTATCTTGCCTTTGAGTAGTCTTTGCTCTGCTTGACCTCCTGTCATACTTAGTCTGGATTTCTTGATGTCATAGATGTATGTGTGTGTGGGAGGGTGGAGGTGTGTGTGTGTCTGTGAGTGGGTGTATGTGTGTGTGTGAGTGGGTGCATGTGTGTGTGTCTCTCTATTTCTCTTAAGTAGTAAAAGCAACTTAAGGATAGTGACTTTGTTTTATAATTCTTTGCTTTCCCTGTAGCATTTAACACCTTAAACATATTAAGTTATCAATAAATACATATATATTCCTTTATATTTCAAGAATGGTAAGATACATCAGACATGGGATCAAAGCCTTTGCTAAGTGATGATGTGATTATTCATTTTATTAAAATATATCTATATTATGTATTCCTTTTCTGGTTCTGGAATAGATCATATTAGGGCTATACTCTTCTTTCCTACAGTGATCACAAGCGTGATGATTAACGTGATTATTTATACTGACTCTTCATTGAGCATGTCACATATTACTTTATAATGCTCATAGTAGCTAGCTCAGATGTGATGATTATCCTCATTTCACGAGGCACACGGATCAAGACTATGCTCAGGTTGTCAGCTGGTGGAGATGAAGCCTGGATGGGATCCCACAACTGCTCATTCCTTTCACTTCTGTTCCACACCAGTCTCTGTTAATTAATTCTTCTACTCACTTATTTTCTCTTTTATTCTGTCACTCATTCAAACAACTAAGTGTTTGCTGATTTATTGGCCTGATACAGTACTAAAAGATGAGGAACATAAATATGAATAAAACATGGCCCCTGCTTTTGGTTAAGTTCCAGAGTCCCACTGAGCCTTTTCTTTCACATGCAGCAAATTTTAAAATATTGTAGAACGTACTAATTGTATCTGGGCTTCCCTGCAGTCCCTCGACTTCTCTGTTCTCTGTTCCCAGATGTTCAGGTGTTTACCTCAGGGTTTGCCCAAGCTGATTCCAACGCTGGCTGCCAAAACTGGGCTGTATAACATCATTGTATGCTCTTTGTAAATGCAGAAAGACCTGGGGTTTTAATAGCCTTTCTCCACCCACCCTAAACTTCATTTCCCTCCGGGCAATAATACAAGTTTAAAGCCAAAGTCAATTATGACAATGTTATTATTTCTTGTGGGGAAAATTGATGTTGCTAACCTACAATGTGTGCCAGACTCCTGAAACTTAGACAGAAATTCTTCTTGGAGACAAGGAAGACTAGCTTCAGAAACATGTTTTATATGAAAGAAACAACCAGGGTCTTTGTTTTCCCAGACTGTTTGGTCATTTGGACTCAGAATGTACCTAGTGAAATCTCATCTATAAGATCTTTTCTTCTACATCTTGGACTCCATGTACTCGACTCAGGCCCACACAAATCCCATAACAACACATGTCTGCCACCAAGTGCCACCTGCAATGACAAAGATTGAAGCCCACTAGAAACTGCCTCTTGGACTTGACAATCATATAGGTTTTTAGTTGTGCTAAGGAATTCCAGTTGTAACCAGAATCACCATCTCTGTTAGCATTGCCATTTCCCACCATTTTCTATCCCTTCTCTCTGCTTTTTTTCTGGCTGTCTAAAACTCTAGTAATTATGTGACTATCACTCACTTTATAATTTTCCTCCCAGTAAAAAATAAGACAAGTACTTTATTTCCTTTATTATTGTATCCATGGTGTCCTATGTATGGTTGGCCCTCAGTGCAAATTTGTTGAAGGAATCATGATGAATGATTGCGATAATCCTTATTGTTTTAATCTTATTCACCATGCTTACCATATCTTCTCCAACCCCTTTAACATCATAATCGTCATCTTCACCATTATCAATACCAACATCATCATCCTTTCATCATAACCTCTCCTGCGTCAGTGGTGCTTTACAGTTCTCATGGTGCCTTCCCATCATTGTCCACTCAGGTATTCTGAGCTCCCCTCCTTGTTCTCAGGTGAAGCAGGCATGGGAGAATTATTATTATCAGTCCACGGATGAGGCAGTTGAACCAAAAAACGGTAAATTAACTTGCTTAGTCACCGTCTGGAGCAGGAACAGAACCTCAGCCTTGTTGGTTTCTGTGTCATGGTACTTATGATCTACTCTGCCTTGAGCAAGGCTTATTTGTAAATAGCTTTTGAAGCAAAGCGTTTGCTTCTATTTTTCCCTTATAGCACTTTACATGATGCCTGGCATGTGGTAGGCAATTAAAAATATTTATTGAAGGACTACCTTAGTCCATGCTCTAACAAAATGCCACAGACTCGGCAATTTATAGATAATAAAAATGCATTTATCACAGTTCTGGAGGCAGAGAAGTTGAAGGCCAAAGTGCCAGCAGATTCAGTGTCTGGTGAGGGCTGCTCTTGGCTTCCAAGATGGCACCTTATTGCTGTGTCCTCACATGACAAAAGGCAGAAGGGCAAAGGACCTAGCTGGCTCCCTCCAGCCCTTTCGTAAGGGCACTAATCTCATTCAAGAGGGTGGAACCCTCATGACCTAATCACCTCCCAAAAGCCTCACCTGCTAATACAATCATCTTGGTAATCAGGTTTCCACATATAAATTTTGAAGGAACACATACATTCAATCCATAGCAAGGACCAAATGGCATGTAAATCCTCCATGATGTGGCCTCTAGCTTCCTCTTCAGTCTTTGTATGCCCACAGCTCAGTGTTGTAGCTTAGAGGAACTCTCTACATGTCCTGAGCAGTCCTGGCTTTTTGCACCTGGTTTTTGCACACTGATCTGCCTGTCTGAAATACTCTCTCCAGTACCCCTTGGCCTTTGTCCCAATCTGCCAATTTGATAGAGGCTTTGCAGGCTCTCCCAGCTCAAACTGACCACCGTTCCCTTGGGTGATGACTATACTCTGTCACAGGTCTTCTACAGCCTCTTTGGAACATTAATACATATGACAGACTGTAAGCCCCTAGAGGGTAGCAGGCATGCCAGTATTGTATCACTGTACCCCAGCATCTTGCAGTAACTGGGACTAGCAGGCAGCATTTACGGAATGCGTACTCTCTGCCAGCCACCAGATTCGTTGATTTATGTGGGTTATCTCATTTAATTGTCATAACAACCCTCTGAAATAAGTGTCATTATTGCCTACATTCTATAAATGAGGAAGTAAGGTACAGTATCATTAAATAAGAAGCCAAAGCCACTCCTCTAATAGTATCAACAAACAAATGACCACATTTAGTTTTTCCATATATAAATCTGTCCTTGAATCCTTAGCACCTAGTCAGGCACATAAAAAAAGTTTAATAGGTGTGGAATGTGAATTACATAAATAGAAAAATTATATTAAATGATTTCTAATCTCCAACTCATTTTGTTCTGTGCTTGATTTTCTTGGGAAAGATATTGTATTTGCTCAATAAGGGTATCGAACATGTAAAAATTGCTAAAATAGATTGTTAACATTCTCACCACACAAAAAATAATAGATTTGCAAAGTGATGGATATGGTAATTAGCTTGATTGAGTCTTTCTGTAGTACATACATAGATCAAGCATCACATTGTACTCCATAAATCTATGCAATTATTATTTATCAATTAAAAATGAATAAATAAAAGAAAGGGAGACTATTTTCAGTGTTCTTAACAACTCTCTCTGTACCTATTCTGGTGGGAAGATATGGTGGGTGGCATTCTCCACAAAGTAGTACGATTAACGTGGCTTTCTTTGCTGAATACATTTCCTGTCTTAAAAGGTGGCCCAGCAGCAAGTCCTAATTACAGGGGTTGTGTGCCATTTCCTGGCCCCTCCTCAGGCCACCTTCACATGAATATAATCTGACTAAGAAGGTGGCATTACCCACACAGGATGCCTACTTCAACATGTTTACCCAAGTCACAAAACCTCTTGCCTGTTTTCTTCTTAGAGTTTCGCCTAAGAAAAATGGCTTCTTACCAAACTCCCCAAACCCAAAATTATAACCACAATTTCCTTATGTCCGGGGTACTGTTTTCAAAGTTGCAGAATAAAACAAATGCATGCAGGGGTAATTTTTTTTTTTTCTCCTGACCCCTGGGAAAATCAAGAAGGCTTCAGAACTTAGATCAAAGAGAACGGATTTACCTGCCTTTGTCTTTGCTACCGGCAAATAGGGATCAGATCCCAACGGGGACTGTGAAGGAGCAGGAGGTGTCAAGTCACTGAAGAATCCCTTACCTCACTTCACTTTCTTTTCTGTAGGGCACGTCTCCCAGAAGGTCTGTCCAGAATACCTGTTTCTTTTGGATTCTGCTTGTTTGGTAAGATTAGTTTTTATGCTAAACCTGGAAGCGGAAGGGCTGGGGTGATGTCAGGAGAGACTGGCCCTTTATGCTAGTTTCCTATTATGACTAGTAATGGTGTGGAGAAATCTCCCCAGCAGTTTTGTTCTGCTAAAATTTCTCACTTTTAAATGTCAACAAGGAAGAGTTGTAGGGTGGGGAAGAGATTCTGGCAAAGCTTTAACTTTTAAAGAAATCACAGCATCTCAGGCCTGACCCCAAGCTTCCTGGAGTTCCTTTCTCCTGGAGGACAGAGTGAAACTCATAGACTCTGCACCCCCAAGAGTGTACATACTACTTGGCTCACTGGAGTGGGCCACTGACTCAGGCAATTAACTCCCCAAAAGCTTTACAACTTCCATTTCTATGGTCAACAATTAGCATCTTAATGATTATGCTCTTCTACAGACTATGACTTGACAACTCTGAATTGTGTGTACAACCTCCAATGGGTCGTAAGGGGGAAAATGTGTTTGTCACAGCTAAGCTTCTTTATATTATATTAATACTGGCAGGTGCCAGCGTGTTGGGTTGCAGGATTTGACTTGTGCATCAAGCTTTGCCTGCTGTCTTTCAGCGGAGAAACAACACTTAGGGTACTCACCCTCTTGTGCTGTTGGTATCACCTGCATGTGAACCACTTGAAGCCCTTGCTTAACATAGCTTTGTGGGTCCACACTGCAGAAACTCAGAATTGGACTCTCTGAAGGACTGGCTCAAGAATCTGAATTTTACAAACGCTCCAAAAGTAAAGTCTGGCAGTGACTGAAGTACCCCAAGCTACTGAGGACTGAGTGTCCATGAGCTTTTGTGTTGTAAAACTCTGGATTTTTTTTTTCATTATTCATTGGCTGGAGGAAATTGACTCCCAGCTTTAATATGATTTGAAATAATGTATAAATTTCTTAAATTGTATTACTTTTGCATTTATTCTATAACACATACATTTATTGAGCACTTTCTGTGTGTCAGGAACAATGCCAGATGCCTGGCTACAAAGAGGAATAAAACATGAATTCTTATTCGTGAATTCGTGAACTTCTAATCTCTTTAGAAAACAAGTGTGTATGATTAGGTGCTAGAGGAGCTATGAAAGAGGTCCACATGGATAAAAGGGAAACAGAAAGGAGAGAGTAATCAATTCTACCTGGGGAACATGGTGATGTCATAAATATTTTCACATAAAGAAAGATGTATAGGTGTTCACCAAGCAGATAAGTTAGAAGAAAGATATTATTCTAACCTTGTGGAGCAAAGACATAAATTCTAAAATAACAAGACAGGTTCTGGGAACTGAAGGTAGGTCAGCATAGCTGGAAGGCAGGATGATAGGTGGGGAAGGAGAACAGAGTAAGAAATTATTCCTAAGAGATAAGTAGGAGGCAGATCATAGTTATCCATGGTAAGGAATTTGCAATTTAGTCTCTAGATTAGTTTTCTCAAAGTGTAGACCTTGGGATTTCCACATCTAATCCACATTTAGAAAAACCCAGCTGAATCAGAATTCCCAGAGGTGGGGTCTCATCCTACAGATTTTTACAAGCATCCCAGTTGACCAGTATACCAAGCCTGGTATCTACTGTTTTATAAGATGGAGCCCCTGGAGGCTTTTGTGCAGCGAAGAGAAATGATTAGAAAGACTATTCACTGGGGTGGATGATAGGTTAGTTAGACTGATTGGCAACTAGTTAACAGACCATGGAAATCCTCCAGGTGAGAGATGACAGAGGGTTTAGCAAAAGTAATGTGCATTTTGGGTATGAAGGGTGGGAGATGACTTGAAAGGTGTGCTAAGAAGGTCGGATTTATAGGACAGAGTCTAAATAGAAAATAAAAGAATTCTGAGAATATAGTGAAGTCCGGTGCAAAACATAGTGTTTGTGGAAAGTTTTAGCCACTTTTCTGAGGTCTTGTCTATTTTATATGACAAATGAAGTTGTCTTTCATCAGGACTTCCTTTGTATGGGCAGACACCTTTTTTATTCTTATGTAAGCATATGTTCACAAACATCACACACAAGTTTGAATAGCTACAATAATTTAATAACAGTTACAAGCAGGATTGTGGATAGTGAAGGCAACTTTGTTTTCTCAGGGACATAATTCTGCATCACACACCTAGTAATAGTATGGTTGAGATATTGTCATTCATTTATGTATTTGTGTTGAAAATAGACACAGAGAAGAGAGAATGTTTTCTGACATAGTCATGTCTCCAAAATGCCAGGCTGTCACCGCAAAAAAGAAAACCCATGAGGACTGGAAGACTTCCCTTTGCTTATGGAGTTTGCTAGATTATGCTGCCCTGCAGGTTTCTCCTATGTAAGTGCATTTGCTGTATATTTCTGAAAGACCAGCCTTTATGTGGGAATAAAGAAAAATGTATTAAATAACCCTATGATAATCAGAAATTGTTCTGGAACCTACAAAAGTCACTAACCTACTTCTCTTGTAATTAAATTGAAACCACCAAGATCTGGCATCTACTTAATTTTGTCTTTCCTTCTAAGATCTGCAAAATTAGAAAGTGTTCTTAATCCCTCTTCAGAGAGAGGAGAGAGTTTCACTAGTATCCCTGTCTGGAGGGGAAAGAGGAGTTAGCACCTACTTCGTTCTCTCTTGTCTATTACTACACGGTACTGCAACTCCAGGGGACATCAGGAAGGGACTATACTATCAATCAAAGAGTTTAGTCTGTGGTTAAGAGCATGGACCTGGACTTGAATCTCATTTGTACTGGTTGCTGACTGTGTTGGGTTGGCAGTCTCTTCGTTTCTCATCTGTAAGATGTGGATATTTATTCCTGTTTCATAGGGCTACTCGTTCATCTATCAACCCATTTATTTAACAAATACTTATTAATCACTCATTTCATAAATGACAAGATGACCACACAAAAAAGATATAGTTCCAGTACTTGTGGTAGTTTAGATTCTATTGTAGGGAGGAGGGCCATAAAGCAGGTAAACATAGAATAATATATCAGATGGTAATAAGTGCTAAGAAGCAAAGCAAAACAAAGTAAAAAAGAAAAGATAAGAAACAAGGAAATCAGGGTGAAGTGAGCGTTTCTTAGACTGTAACGTCTGGGCAGAGACCAAGGCACTGCAGTGCAAGTTCAAGGTGGTAACCTGGCCAAATATCTGGGAGAAGCTGTTCCAAGGAGAATGGACAGCAAAGGCAAAGGCCCTGAGGCACAAGGCTGCACACATTTGAGGATCAACAGGGGCAGTGCCTCCAGTAAGGAGTGGCTGGAGCAAAAAAGTGACCAAGGGAGAGAGGAGTCACTCTTCCCTCTGCCTAATCAGGCAGTTCTCCATTAGCTATCGGGGAGAAGAAACTTCTAGACAGGGAGAACAGTGAGTATCTAGGCTCTCAGGCAGGAGGGTGTTAGAATGTTCCAGGCTGGGGTGAATTCACTGAGTTAGAAACTGGTAGGAAGCAAGATCAGAGTGATGAGAGGGCCAGATCATGTAGGACATCTGAAGCCAAGGCAAGGACTTTGGATTTTGTTCTGAAAAAAAGGGGATCATTGGAACATGCTGAGCAGAGGAGTGACAAAATTGGATTTACACTGTGATGGGATCGTTCTGGTTTTAAAATAGACAATAAACTGTAGGGGCAAGTTTGAAAACTGAGCGCTCAGAAAGGAGGCAAAAGCAATAATTCAAGTAAGAGATGGTGACTCAGTCCAGGTGCTGGCAGAGGAGGTGGTAAGGGTGAAAAGTGGTCATATTCCAGATACACTTCAAAACTAGAACTGGCAAGCTTCACTGATGGATTGAATGGGAGGTGACAGCTTTGATTGATGGCTAGCATCCAGCATGTATGGCCTGTAGTCACAAAGGGAAGTGTTCTTCCCTTAAAGGATTATGACACGGAAGAGGTTTTACTTATTTTTATTTTACAAGGATATGGTGAGGGGAAACTTGAGAAGAGGATCTGGATTCCAGAACCTGGGGCTCTGTCATTGGAAATGTTTGCTGTGAGTCATCATGGTTGCTCTCCTTGACCCAAAGAACAGTAGGCTCCCTGTCTTCCGGCAGAAACACAAACAAGTCCCTTTGCCTTCTTCACAGGAACATTTGTTACGTCTCTGTCCTTCTCTTAGCTTTAATTCAAACCAAATCTTACCCAGAGAAATTACAGGGACCTTCCAGCTTCTTACACCGTGGAGACAAACTGCAAAGAAGGGAGAGGAGACATAGATCTTTCTTGATTGTACGAAGTGTGATAAAATGGTGTTTCAGTAACAAAAGTATGGCAGCAGAAATCCACGTGAAGGATTTGCTTGGGTAGTTGCATTAGGTGCAGTAACTTAAAGCTGTGTGGAACAGAGAGCTCCCTCTTGTGGGATGAGACTCAGTTCACTGCCTTTCTGCCCAGCTGGCCGGCTTGCCACATCCCTAGCTTCACTCTTCTAACAGAATTTACCCAAGAGGCAGGTCGTCTTCTACAGGATGGGGAGGAGCAAAGGTGGTCAATGTGAAATACAGGTCACATTTCTTCCAGGTCATATCATGTCACAGCAAGGCTGGGCTCTGCTGAGTTGAATGTTGTCTTTGTCCTCTCCATAGACTCTTTCTTATTTACTGCTCCCCCAGCTCCACAGCTGCTGACTTTCAGACACAGGGGCAAGGCCAGTCTCCTGGAGTGGGCTGTTCTTTTGCTTGCCTATTTAGAATTATGCACCAGATTTTATTATGATTTCATGTATTAACAATAACGCTAATTTTTGAAAAGATTATAATTTTAAACACAATACAATAACATAAACTCGGAATAGTTTGTTAAAACTAATGGTTCAGAAGTGCCTCAAACCCTTTTTTTTTTAACTGAGCAATAATAACTAGTGTTTCTAGAATATATATTTTTTTCTGACAGTAGAAACAATAACCATTGTAACACAAATGTTCTACGGATTAAAATGCCATTTATTTCTAAGTAAATACGATGTCCTTACAGACCCACATTTTGTTGAGCTATAAGAGTATTTGGACTTTTATCACCTTGTTAATTAGGAAAGGGAAATTCGGAGCAACAATCGTGGTTTCTCTTAGGAACTAGGTACAAAATGATTAGGGAAATAAGGCAAGCTCCTACTATCATGGAGGATAAAGGTGTGGAATTGCCTGCTTGAAGACTGGAAACATGAATGAAGAACATACGGGCTGGAACAAATGTATGAAATTGAGCTACACACCAGTCCTGGGGAAGCTGGGATCTGTCTTTTGGGTCAAACAAGATCCTTGGCACAGATGTAATCTCCTGTAAATGTTTGTAGATTAAGTGAACAAAGATTAGTTTGGGACTAGAATTGTGGGTCGAATAACAGCTGGCTCAGATCGAGGTTGAAAACGTATATTTTGTAATTTTTGACTTTGCCAGTAGTTTGGGGCAAGGGTAGTGGTTATGTATTGGCACTAGGAGATAAGATTTAAAAGGATCTCACAGAGATACAGTCCAAGTCCCAAGCAAGCCAGATCACATTTCAGTTTCGAAGGCAATGTCACAGTAGGGTAGCGATGCAGGCCATTTATCATCCAGTTGGTTTCTTAGACACAGACCAGCTCTATTGACTATACACAGACTGTTATTTATTTATTTTTTCAGTTTTCCGTTCATAAACATGTACTTTTGGTTGAAATGTGATCCAAGAGATTTGTAGGCAATTCAGTAAAAACTCATGCCTACTAATGGAGAAAATATCAAAGCAACCATCTTGATAAATTAAATGGCCATCTTGTGCATTAATGACTATCTGGCAAAAAGAAAGTTGAGCTACTGTTCCTAAACCGAGTACATTTATTTCCTCCTAGTCAGCTAAAGAAAGAGGCTGTCTTGAGTCTTTGCCAGTTTGGCCTCATTAATTGGTCCCATCAGACTGGTGAGCTCCTCCTCAGTGTGGCTCAACAAGATTATACTCCATAAGCAAACAGTGCTCTAGGAAGTGATTAGAACATTTTTTGTTTAGGCAAAGTATCCCCCTGTTCTGTACTACTCTCTTCAGTCCTTGTCATATTGGTTTGAATAAGAACATTAAGCACCTGATAATCAGTCTCAAATCTCTATTGATTTGATTCCAATTATACTGTCTATAGTTGAATATATCACAGGATAAGAATTCCAAATCTGAGAGGAAAAGATAATTTGATATTTATTCTGAGTTGTTAGGAAAATATTAAAATGTATATAAGCTCAGCCAGGACAAAACCTCAGGTAAAAAAAAAAAAAAAAAACCATAGTGTTCTCATTGGAGAGAAAAATGTACATTATTGTTTTTTTCTCCATGCTTTTTTTTTTTTTTTCCATGTCAGAACTTTTATTAGACAGAAACTTTTGGCTTTATTTCCTGCTCCTGTGATCTACATCTCCTAGTCCATTTTGAAGACAGTCAAATTCATCTTCATAAAGAGTCAGGTTGATCATTAGCACTCTCACCTTTAGTAGTTCCCTATCATCTATGGAACAGAATTCTAACACCTTGGTTTGTAGCTGGGCATTGATGACACAGTATTAATCCCATTATCATTATTATCTCTACCATCATCATCATAAACATGTGCTGAACATTTAACATGTGCCCAGCACTAGGCTTGGTTCTTTATCTCATTTTATTCTGTGAAGAAGGGATATTGTTATCCTTATATTAGAGGTGACAAAATCTGAGGCTTAAGGAGGCTATCACTTATTTAAGTGACATTTAAGGTCATGCAGTTAGTAATCAAGCTGGAACCCACAGTTCAAATAGTACCAGCCCAATTTTCTCTTCCAACCTGCTCCCATACTTCCTCTTAGACCAGACTTTCTTTATCATTGTCCCCTGAATTGGCCTTAACATTCCCATGGCTACACTTTTGCTGTTATCTACTACAACTCAGAATGCCTGATACTTTTCTTTTTATTCTTCTAAAATCCTGAAAATTTCCAATTTTTTTTTTTTTAAATTCAAATCTACTATGGAAACTAAATTCACTTTAGGAAATCACAACCTGATACCAAAAGCAGACCAAGAAATTATAAGAAAATAAACCTGCAGCACAATATCCTTCATAAATATTAATAGTAAAACACTCAGCAAAATAGTGCCCAGTCAAGTATAACAATATGTAAAAAAGTAATATATCATGGTCAGGTATGGTTTACCTGAGGAATGCAGTGTTATTTCGACATTCAAAAATAAATTAATATAAATCACCATAACAAACTTAAAAGGGAAAACCATATGATTATCTTAATAGATACAGAAAAATCATTTGGAAAAAAAAATCAATCCTCAGTAATGATAAAAATTCTCAGTAACATAAGACTAGAGAAGAAATTCCTTAAGATGATAAAGGATATCTTTTAAAATCTATTGTTTAACGGTAAAAGATTGAATAATTTCTTCCCAAGATATAAACAAGTCAAAGATGTCTACCCTCACCACTCCTTTGTAACATGATCCTAGTTTTAGACAGAGTAGTCAGGCAAGAAAAATAAAATGTAAAATATGCAGAAAGAAAGAGAGGGTGAGTATAAAATAATAAATCTGTCTCTTGTCATAGGTGACATTATTATCTGTGTATAAAATTCCAAGAGATCTACAAAAGGCTACAAGAATTGATGAATGAGTTCAGCAAGGTTGCAGAATACGAAGTCAATTGTATGTCTGTAGCAATAAAATTTTCAAGTTAAAATTTAGAAAGCAGTACTATATGAAATAGCACACACAGACACACACAAAACAACAAACAAGCAAATCATGAACTATTTAAGTATAAATTCAACCACATATATACAGGACCTGTTAGGCAAAAATTTCAAAATATTGCTGAGAGGAATTAAAGAAGACCTAAATTGTGGAGATATACCATGTTCATGGATCAAAAATATTACATTTTGTTAAGATGTTAATTTTCCCCAAATTCATCTATAGGTTCAATTTAATTACAATCAAAATTTCAGGATAATTTTTATGGAAATCAATAAACTTACTAAAAACTTATAGCAAAATGAAAAAGGCCTGTTATAATCTAGGCAATTTGAAAATGAACAAAATTAGAGATCTGACACAATCTGATTACAATGCATATGATAAAGCTACAGTTATCAAGACAGTGTGGTATTGGTATAAAATTAGAAATACAGATATAACACCATGGAGTGTCTAGAAATAGGTCTACATACATATGATTAACTGGTTTTCCACAAAGGAGCCAAGGTTATCTGATGGGAATAGGATAATCTTTTATACAAGTGGCTCTGGGAAAAACTGAATATCCAATAAGCAAAAATATGAATGTTAACCATTAGCTCATACTACATAAAAATTATACTGAAATGGGTCATAGACCCAAATATGTTTGCTAAAATCACAAAACTTCTAGAAATAAAATTAGGAGAAACTATTAGTTACCTTTGGTTTGACAAAGCTTCTTAAAATGAGGCACAAAAAGCACAAATTCTACAATTAAAAAATAATAACTTGACTTTATCAAAGTTAAACTTCTGGTTTTTGAAAGATACTTTTATGAAAATAAAAAGACAAATCACAGATTGAAATAAAAGATTAAAAAATCACATACATCATAAAGAACTTGTCTCTAGAATGTATATAAAAAGCACTTGAACTCAATAATAAGACAAAAGAGTCAGTTAAAAAATGAGCAAAAGAATTGTAAAAACACTTTAGCAGGAAATATATCAATGGAAAGTTGGCACATGAAAAGATGCTCAATATTAGTCATTAGGGAAATACAAGTTAAAACCACAATGAGATACCACTCCACACTTACTAGAATGGCTAAAATTAAGCAGATTGATTATAATACATGTTGGCAGAGAGGTGGAGAAACTGGGACTCATAGGAATGTAAAAGAATACAAAAGCTCTGGAAAACATTTGGTAGTTTTTTTAAACATTAAACATATGCCTAACGTAAGACCCAGCTCTTCGACAGCTAGTAACCACCAAAGAGAAATCAGAGTATGTGTCTACATAAATACTTGTACATGAATGTCTATAGCAGCTTTAATTGTAATAGGTAAAAATGAGAACTGAAGTGTCCATCAATAGGCAAATAGGTAAACAAATTCTGGCATATGCATACAA
Organism: Theropithecus gelada; assembly: GCF_003255815.1. Taxonomy (NCBI): domain Eukaryota; kingdom Metazoa; phylum Chordata; class Mammalia; order Primates; family Cercopithecidae; genus Theropithecus; species Theropithecus gelada. The sequence goes on along the minus strand of NC_037677.1, from coordinate 108,405,588 downwards.
TGAGATTCTACTCAAATATAAAAGAAAAAAAACTCTTCATGAATTTAATAATGTAGATCAATATTAAAATAATCATGCTAAGTGTAAGAATTAAGAGGAATATGATCTATTTATATAAATTCAAACTAATATGACAGAAAGCAGATTCATGGTTACTTTTAGCGGGGTGGGAGTGGAAAGACAGATTGCAAAAGGGCATGAAAAATCATTTATGGGTGATAGATACATTTATTACCTTAATTATGGTCAGTGTTTCATGCTTATATGTCAAAACTTGTCAAATTTTACATTTATACTATACACAGTTTATGTCATTTATATCTCAATAAAGCTATAAAACATTTAAAAACAAAGTTATTAGAGAAAGAATAATATTCTTACAGATAATGAAACTAACTAGAAGTAGATGCCAGGAAAACAAATGGAAATATTACCTAATATTCAAAACTGAACTAGAAGAAATTTAAGAAGTTATAGAAGGTGTGAAATAAAGCATTTATCAGAATTATCAAAATTCAGAAATGAAGTGATCAGAGGAAAGGCAAGTTAGATCAAGAGTTTGCAGAACTCAGAAAATAATATAACATAAAAATATTCAGAAATAAAAACTAAACTAGAAAAAATATATGACTAAATAGATACAAAAGATAATTCCTTATAAATTAGAAGATGAAAAAGAAGAATTTTGAAAAATAGAAAAACAGACTACAAGGATTTGTGTGAAAGTGGCAGGAAAATAATATAGGTAAAGAAGAAAAATTATACGCATGTTATGAGTCACTAAAAGATAAATTCAAAGGAATGCAAGAGAGCAAATTCTAATCACCATAAGTCAAGAAGACTTCTTGGAATTAAAAAATATATGTTTTGAACCTACATATTGAAAGAGTGTGGTTTGTCCTAGGGAAAAATTACTTTATGACAGAAAACATTGAGGTTTATTCCAAAAATAGGAAGTAGAAGGAAAAAGAGGAATAAGAGGAGGAAGAGAAGAAGAGAAGTTAGTAGGAATGAGTACCTCAAATACCCAAATTGTGGTTTCTAGATGTCATTTTCCATTAAAAGGAAAAAGAAGTAAAGGTAAAAGCAAAGGTAAAAGTGACTGATTCTGGGGTCGCAGCAGAAAGTATACAAGGTGATGCTGAAGTATTTTGTCATACAGAAAGAAGGAAAGATATCAAAGTCAACTAGGGTGATGGCAAAAGGATTTAGCAGCCAATCTGAATTAGATTCTACTGACCGAACAGGGGGAGAATTGTCCATCAGTAAGGATAACTGCAGTGGACTGCAAGACATTAAACATGTTTGAATCGAGCAGTTCATAATGATAATATTAACCATGGTGACAATGATAAAATCAATAAACTAGTTTTTGACCTTTTCAAGATGGTAGGGAACCATTCATCATTTTAAAAACTGGTAATTAAAGAAAACCATCAAGCTTTATCTTGTCTTTCTGGTAAGCTTTATAGATCAGGGTGACAAAAGAGTTCATGAGAAAATTTCTTCTTTGAAGAATTTTAGCTAACAGATGAAGAAGGAATGATAGCATTATCATATGACTATTCCACAATCCCTAATGAATTAATGGTTCCAGGCATTGATCATCAATGGCTGCTACCATCACAAAAAGAGAAATAAGTATGCATTGTGCATTTCCAGATGGAAGTTCATCTAAAAGTAGTTTTACAACTACACAAATAAAATCAAGCCTGAATCTGACCTAAGCTCTAGGAAGGTAGCAATTTTGAATATGTTATTAGTAACTGTAGTCATGGTGCTGTGCATAGATCTCTAAAAGTCGTTCTTCTCGTAGAAGAATGTCATTTATAGTTCAATAAAGCTGTAAAACATTTAAAAACAAAGTTATTAAAGAAGAATAATATTCTTACAGATAATGAAACTAACTAGAAGTAGATGCCAGGAAAACAAGAGTAGAAGAAAACTTTCTATCCTTGAACAACAGCTCCCCATTCCTCATCTCCCTACTTCAGCCATTGGTAATCATCATTCTACTCTTTCTACTTTCCACTTCAATGAATTCAACTGTTTAGATATCACAATTGCTGTTAAGAGTAGATTTTAAATGTTCCCGCCACATGAAAAAATAAGTATATGAGGTGATGGATGTGTTACTTAGCTTGCTTTAGCCATTCCACAATGTAAACATATATAAAAAATCACATTGTGCCTCATATATATATAATTAATATATGTGAATTAGAAAACAAAAATATAAGAAAGAATAAAAGAGAAAAATTATCATACTATACTTTGGTAAAAAAAATGCTCAGTTATTTTTAATGAAAGGTGAAAATATTACTTCTATAAGATAATTGTTTAGTGTACAAAAACTGATATTTATTCCCTCTCCTGCTCCCTCCCCCAAGTAGGAAGGGAGACCTGTAATAGAGGGTTTGAGTTTAGTGGTCAGTTTAATTCAACATCTGCTCTGAGTATGTTATTATCATACAACTGGAAGATAGATACAGAAGCCATAGGTCTTCCTGCTTTCAAGATTTTTAAAACATTGCTTTCATTTTAAGTGTTTGTGTGTGTGAGAGAGAGGATGGGCAAGAGATAAACTATTACTGAATTTTTAATTGTAAGTAATCCTAATTAATAATTTATATGTGTTCTATCTTTTAATCTTCACAGCTATCCTATGAATTACCTGTTATTTTAGGGATGGTTTTATAAGTTAAGTAGCTTGCTTTAGGTCATTGCTGCCTGATTCTAAAGCCTATACTTTTATCTGTTACAACATAATTACTTCCTTCTCTAAATGGCTATGAAAAGAATTTGAAAGGTGGTGGTCTGTAGTATGTATCTCATTTAGTTCATGCATTGTAGACTCACATAGGGTAATTTTTTAAGCTATTTTACATACAAAAATCCAGGTCTTTGGGTTCTTCTGAAAAATAAGAAGACTTGCAAGAGATGGCCCATATTCTTGCTCAAGTGAATATAACTTACCCTTTTAAGGAAGTATAAATACTCTAGAGTTTGCCACGATCCCCACCAATCTCTATAGATGCTTTCAAGGCCAGCTTTATCTACCCTTCATTTCCTTCAGATCCTCTAGCCATTTGTGGTATAAACCCTGATCTATAGCATAGCATTTAATTAATTAAATCATTCAGTGCCCTTATCCTATACTGTTTGTGTCATAGTTATTTGTCTACATGTATTGTCTGTAATTACATGTCTGTGTATTGTCTCTAATTACAGACAATACATATCTCTAGAAGTTTCTAGAAATAGAAATTACATATCATTATTTATTTTACATTTTCCATTGCATAAAATTATTTAGGCAGCCAATGAATAAATACATTTAATTAGTTGATTAATGAGAAGGCGAGTAGTTGCCATTTGAGCTGGTAGTTATAGTCTTTGTTGATTTAATACAATTTCTGAATATTCATTCAACATGAACTGTCATGTCTGCCGCAAGGAAAAATAAGTTGCTAAAAACATGATTGAGATAATGGTGTCCTTTGTTGCAGAGTGAAAAAAGCTGGACTGAAAATACTTTTTATCTTTGAAAACTTCATCTCATTCTCCAAATCATCCCTCTCTGTGGAACTCATTTTATAGCTGAAATAATCAGTTTCTGTGGGGTGTTATTACTCACACTATCTTTTCTGTTGAGAGAAAAACGTGTTTTCAAAGCACAGGTTCCAAATCTTTCAAAATAAGTCATCTTGCTAGAAAATGAAAATATAACTTTAGTATGTCCAGATGTTGCCCTTTAAAAGGAATACTTTCCAATGCTATGGAGACCAATCCTGGATGTTTCTGTGGACCCATTGCCCACAGGGATGCACAGAACAGATGAAAGCTCAGCCTTAAAGAGGGGTATAACCAAAAAACAATACAAACACAGTAAAGGAATCTTCCCACTTGTCTCTGCATTCTGTTCTTCGTTTCCCCCTTGTGACATACAGAAAATATAATTTGTTTTTTAAAAAATTTAAACATTTTATTTCTTTATAATACACTTTGGCTAGAAAAAAAAATGGAATTACAAGTCCAGTGTATCTTCTGAGCATTGTGTAAGGCCTCCCCTTCCAGGCAATTTGCTAGGTTCAGTTTCAGCAGTGGAATTTTGAGATCCAGGGAAGAGTAGAGGACTGAAGGCTTTACTGTAACTCACCCTCAGTCTGCAGAGTCAGAAGGGTTTCAGAGATAGCAGGACAGACTGAATATGCATCCCCAGACCGTACTGGGAGTGAGATAGTAATGAAAGGTAGGATCAAGGGTTAAGCTCTAGCTTAGAGGCACTACAGTTTTGACATGAACAAGGAGGGTCTAATGATTGCAGCCTTGAATATTGTAGCCTTCTTTATCAACATCACCTTTATTGGGAGATGGGAGATGGAGTTATGATGAAAGGGTGCCTCCAGAGGCAATGAGGCATCTCCTAGGGGCCAAGGGGACCATCAGGACATTTTTACATCAGAAGATGGTAAATGGGCTTGGCCAATTTTGGGCAGACTTCTTGACGTTTTCTTCTCATCTTCATATTGTGTCAAACTTTCCATAGTATTCAGGGCCTTTACAATCTGATCCTAACCTACCTTTCTTGTCTTATTACTGATTCCTTCATGCTTACCATCTAAGCATCTTACAGACAAGCCATACTGACCTATATATACTTAACCATATTTTTGTTATGTTTCCTCTTCAGAAAGGTCTTTCCTACCCTTGAAACACTCCTGGGATTCATCTTTCCCCTCTGCATTCTCATAACTCACCCCCGGCTTTAATTCCATATCTCCTGGCTTCTTAAAGGCAAAGATGAGACTGACTGATTTTATGTGCCTGCCCTACAGGGCCAGGCACATGTCTTAAGTACAGCAGATACTCAAGGTAAAGAGGGAAGCTTAGTCAGAAATCAGGCTAAATCCATGGAACAGCTTGGTTTAAGTACCATAATCTGAAACAAAATGGATTTGAACTAGTAAGTCTTCCCCTTCTATTATTTCTGTTCCCATTTAAAAAATCTATTGAATAGGCTCAGGCCTTTTGCCTTGACCTTTCTCTTGAATCTCTAGTTTTTGTGTTATGGACCATATACCTTTAAACAGTCTAAGGAGATTTCCAGAGACCAGCAAAAATGGTGTGCCTTGGTGCTACTTCAGTCTTGGTAGCAAGTAATCATCTGGACCTCTTTCCTATTAAGAAATCAGACAGATGCAAAAATTACATAAGTCCTACATATTAATTCAGATAATGATTTGTAAACCTCTTTTTAAATTTTATGGAGCACCTTATGAAAATACTATCATGCTTAAAATCTCAATATATGAAACAGACAAACATGGGTCCTTCATGTAAGATGTGCTGGACATTCTGACGTGGGGCAATGAGAGAACTCAGATTGATGTTACTGACAAATCTCAGCTGCTTGTCACAAGACATGAACTGTTAAGGTGATGGGACAAAGGAGCCAACCTGGGAAGAAATCGTTCCACATGGAGGGAAAATAAACCTTTGTAAAAACACATGTAACATTGGACAGACCTTTACAGCCTGCTTTTGTTTAAGATAAGCACTTCATTTCAACCTGATAAATTGCCATTCTGCTTAGCTGTGGCCTTGTTTTAAGATATCATGTATTCTTATGGGTTGCATCTTAAAGACAGTCAATATTGTTTAAGAATCTTGACTGTGCCTTGCTCTACTTGGAAATAAATAGAAACAATACAAAGTTCAAGTAAAGAAGGAAGTAGTAAAATTTAGAAGGGCATAGACCTCACAGTTCTGCAGATCTAAGTATTGCCTACAGATTTATCACTTGAGATGTGTGACTTTAGGCAACTACTAAACCTCAGTGAAACTTACTTTCAATAAAACAGTCATGTTAGTGCCTACCTTGGAAAATTGTTGCTAGAATACAATATGTAGACTGTATGTAATGCATCTAGAGAGGTTGCTATTCAGTGGATGCTTTTCCCACCATACTTACAATAGGAAATATCAAACAAAAAGAGTTACTAAATCAAAAGTAACATAAAGTGAGAACCGCCTATTGTCTCTGTAGATTTTAATTAATGAACATCTGTAGTTAACAGTAATCTACTGTGCATTTCAGAATAACTAGAGGAGTGGAATTGGATGTTCCTAACACAAAGAGGTGATAAATGCTTGAAGTCATAACTATCCCAATTACTCTGATTTGATCATTACATAAACTATGCTTGTATCAAAAATTTGATTTTGTAAGTGTGTACAACTATTATACATTAAAACTAAAAATTAAAAAGAGATTACCTTCATTTTATCTCATATATTCATTTATTATTGTGGAAAGAATAGAAATGTACCTAACCTTCCTTCCATTCTCAACTCTGATCCATGTACCTCTTCTCATCTACACAGTTGTGAAGTTCTGGGCTCTGAGGGCTGTTTTAGCAAGGTGAATCCAGGTGAGAGCCTGCACAGAAGGTTCAGAGGTCCCCAGGAATTGAAACATTAGGGATTCTGAGAAAACCTTGGCCCCAGAATCATAAACTTAGAGGTAATGTATGAGTGTGTCTGGTGTCTTTAGTCCTCTAAAAGCTAAAGAGAAACTGAGCCACTGAATGAGGTGTCTCTACTCCTGAGGCTGAAAGAGTTCAAGGAGATGGAGAACACAACAGCCCACAGAATATTTTACTTTCCATCCTTGCCAGACTGCTACCACAACTTGTAACATATTCAACTAATAATAAAAATAATAACTAATTTATGGGTACTCAGGAACAGAGAGAGGAAGATCAAACAGAACAAAAGTCCAGCAACATAGAGCTACTGGATGACAACAATAGCAAAAACAAAATAAAAGTATTTAAGGATCTTTAGATACAGCACAGAAAAACATAATAAATTCATGACTTTTAAGCTAAAACTTTCAGGAGATTAACTGAATTACCAAAAATGATCAAAGTAGAAATCTTGCATATATCTATTGCCACAGAGATTGGTAAGATATGCAAAATCTACTATTTGAAAAAGCAGCAAGACCAGATGGGTTCTAAAGTGAACGCTCTCTAACTTAAAAGGGATAAATCGGAAGTTATTTGAACTATTTTTTAATTTAAAAAAGTGAAAAAATTCCCAGTTTATTTTATGAAGCCAACATCATAGATATACCCAATCTGATAGATACAGTACAGAAAGCTACAGGCAAATCTTAATCAGGAATGAACGTAACAATGAAAAATTAGCTACTAGCAAATGGAATCCAGCAATATATCAAAATAATACTATCATATGACTAAAAAGGTTTATTTGGAAAATGAGTGGGTAGTTCAAATCAGAAAAGTCCCTCTAATCTATTATATCAACTAATAAAAAAGAAAATACTTTGTTAACATCAATATGAGATGCAGACATTTGATAAAACATCCAGTAATTTCTCAAAATTACCAAGTAAAATAGAAACTACTTAATAAAATTACCTAAATATATTGTTTACCAAAAATCAAAAGCATGCAATAGTCTAAAGAGTAAAACAATAGACCATTTACTGTAATAACAGGGAATAAATAGAATGCCTTCTACCAAGATTATAAATCAACATTGTCTTGGAACTGTAGACAAATATAATAAGATAAGAAAATAAGATTATTGGCATAAAAATTGATGAGATGCAGCTACCTATTTTTTTGCTAATAATATAATTGTACACTCAAAACTGCAGAGATTCAAGGAAAAAATAGCTACAATTAATAAGAGCATTTGGTAGGTTCTCAGATACAAAATAATTATAACTAATACGTATATGCATTTATTTGTTTGCATAGTACTATACACACACACTCACAAACACACATACCAATATACATATATATCGTCTCAACACCTGTGAAGTATTTTGTAGAGCAGCACTAACTGAGCTAACAAACATTGGAAACTAAGTAGCTTACCATAGTTGAAGTTAATGTTGCCCTCATAAAAAGTATAATAGGCCTGGTGTGGTGGCTCATGCCTATAATCCCAGCACTTTGGGAGACTGAGGTGGGCGGATCACGAAGTCAGGAGTTCGAGACCAGCCTGACCAACATGGTGAAACCCCATCTCTACTAAAAATACAAAAATCAGCCGGGGGTGGTGGTGCATGCCTGTAATCTCAGCTATTCAGGAGGCTGAGGCAGGAGAATCTCTTGAACCCTGGAGGTGGAGATTGCAGTGAGCTGAGATCGTACCACTGCACTCCAGCCTGGGCAACAGAGCAAGACTCCATCTCAAAAACAACAACAAAAAAAGTATAATAGGTGGTGATGGGGATGGAAAAAAGGAAGTTTGTTCTACCAGGTCATCTAAGAAACTCAGGTGGATAGAGGTTCTGCCATCTTTATTTTAAGAGTCCTAAGTTTGTCCTAGGAATTAACATCTATTAATAACTAGTGAATAGAGAAAGTAACAAAGCCTCAGATATTTTTGAGTTAGGCCTAAACCTAGTGAATAAAGTTTATACCACATTCTGTTGGCCTAAACTCAGTTACTTGGAACAACATAGATGCAAGTGAATCTGGAAAGTATAGTCCTTAGGGTACTAGACAGCCACTTCTCAGGAATAGCTCTTCATTATGGAGAGGGAGTGTGACATTTTGGTGGGGGGCTAGTTATCTATAAGCGGCAATTGTTATTGCTCTTTTGCAGGTGAGAAACTGAGGCATGAAAAGGTTAAATGGCATGACCAAATGCATGCATGTGGGAGAAATAGAGCTGGGATTTAAGCCCAGCCAGTCTTACTCCAGAATCCATGGTCTTAACCATTAGGCTATACTACCTCTGGACTATATCATATAGCTTTGGCTATTCTAGAAATAAGCACCAAGAAATGGAGACATACACACAAAATAATCTTCATTATTAAAGGAAACTATGAAGATAGTAGGCATTGATTTAACAAGAAAGATACAGTTCCTATGTGAAAGAAACTATAAAATGCCATTGAAGAACATTATAAAACAGGAACAAATGAAAAAGCATTGTATATTCTTGGATAAGACATAATAGCATAAAATGTTGATTCTGCCAGAATTACTAACTGGAAAGAGTTTATTTTTCTAATTAGAAATTTATATGAAATAAAATTGTTCAATATTAGTCTGCAAAAACACAACAGTGGGGACTGTCCTATCAGATATTAGAGCATGCTATGATCAAATCAAAATGTAAATATCAGAGAAATAAAAAAAATAATGTAATAGATAATCCAGAAAGGAATCCCAGCATATATTAAAATTTAATAGATGTTAAAGATGCTATTTCAATTCAGTCAGGAAAAGATGAATTATTAAACAAATGTGATAGATAGTTATCCATGGTTATTCATGGTAAAGAAAATAACATTGGGCCTTTTTATCACCTACAAAAATGAATTCCAGATGGATAAAATACTTAAATGTAAATAACAAAAAATATAAAAATCTTAGTGAAAACCAGGAAGATTACATACAATCTAAAGCTGGGAGAAACTTTGTTAACCCAGACAGGAAGACCAGAAACCATGTTAAAACAAATAAACATACTTGCTTATGTAGAAATAGTTTTTTAAATGCTTCTTGCATAGCAAAAAATATAAATCAATAAACCATATATGGGAATAAATAGCAGTGTAGCCAACAAAATCTTAACAGGTTTAATTACATAAAAAGGCCTTGTGAATGACAAGAAAAAGAAACAATTGGACGGTTAAAAAAAGGACAAAAATATGAATACACAATTCAAGGAAAAATAATTAAAAATGGCATACATATTTTAAACTTCTCAAACTAGCAGTGATCAGGAAAATATAAGTTGAAGTAACAATAAAATGTCACATACCTAGCAAACTGACAAAAATTGCAAAGACCTCTATTACTTGTTCCTGATGGAGAATTTAGGTGTGCATGCACACATTGCTGGTAGACATATTAATTGTTACATCTTTTAGGGAAAGCAATCTAGCAGCATATGTTTAAAATTGCACATACCATTTGACCCAGCAATCCCATAGAAATAAACAAATCATGTTTTATGACGTAAGGGGTTCAATCCATCATAAAAGGAAAGTGGACTTGCGATTTATAATATTTTTGAAGAATAAAAATGATCCATTTATTTATGTGATGGGTCACCTTTCCTCAATGAAGATGACCTGTGACTCATCAGTGCTATCCCTGGCTTGAGTTTGACATATCAAAGCTCCTGTGTCCCTGTGGGTCAGTGATTAGTGCTCAGTTAAATCTAATTTAGGAAAAACTATAATATTTGGTTCAATTTCAAGGTGTCTAGACTTCTAGGTTCAGGCTGAGATGAAGCTAGGCAGAGATCTAGGTTTGGGGCAGAATGGAAGGGTATATGTAAGGACTTCCCTCTGAAATCTCCCAAGGAAAGAAAGGTGCAGAAAAGGGGTCCATTCAGGAATAAAGAACAATGTAGGACTGTTAGAATATTATAGACCTTGCTGCTTGTGGTAGTTTGTCACAGTAATGGCTCCCAGTTTATTCTCACATTCTTTAGGCAGCTTTATTAGTCAGTTTTCACACTGCTGATAAAGACATACCCAAGACTAGGAAGAAAAAGATGTTGCATGGTCTCACAGTTCCTCTTGACTGGGGAGATCTCACAATCATGGCAGAAGGCAAGGAGGAGCAAGTCACGTCTTACATGGAAAGCAGCAGCCAAAAAATAAAAAAATAAAAAGCGTGTGCAGGGAAACTCTCCTTTTTTAAAACCATCGGATCTCATGAGACTTATTTGTTATCACAAGAACAGCATGGGAAAGACCTGCTCCTATGATTCAATTACCTCCCACCATGTCCCTCCCACAATATGTGGGAATTCAAGATGAGATTTGGGTGGGGACACAGCCGAATCATATCAGCAGTCTTCTACCACACTGACTCTGGGCTTAGTCACGTGGCTTGCTTTGGTCAAGAAAGGAGAGACTTGACAAGTGCTCATCTATTTGGGCTTGCTTTCTCTTGCTGCCCTTAGGACCTGGAGGCTATTGTAACATGAATAGGCTTGGTTTAGCCTACTGGATGATGAGGACATTTGGTATAGTCATCCTAACAGTCAATTAACTGTCAAACACATGAATAAGGCCATCAACCACCAGCTGATGGAAGATGGCTGAGTGAGCTTAGCTGAGATTATAACTGCCCAGGTTGGCCCAGTCCAAATTTTCAACCCATGAAATCTTGAGCTAATAAATGGGTATATTTTAGGGTTTGTTACCCATCTGCCATACTGCCAAAGGGCCAGGAGACAAAAATGCCATAAAGCTTTAGAGACTTTTGAGTATCCATGTTATGAAGTGGGAGATTTACTTGAATACAACCAAGTGTAAATTCTTAGAAATGTGTATGAATGGAGATATGGTATACCAGGGAGAGAAATGAAAAGAAAGGCAAAGGCTTACACTGAACAATAAGAACACCTGCTCAAGTTGACTCAACCCTTAACAGAAAACAAACTGAAGTATAAAATAATAGCATTAAAAAGTGTGGATGCTTAGATTGTATGAATAATGGAGTTTGGTTATAAGCATATCTCATTTTCCTAGTTTTAAATTAAAGTCATTCTAAAAACACGTAGTAAACAAGATATAAAAACACGAGACTCAGAGAACTAAATCATTTTTGTAAAAAATCCAAGCAATATTTACTTAGTTTGAGGTAGTGCTTATGATGTGTAGGTTGGGAAGAATTGTTTTAGATATAAGACATGCAGCGTGGAACTGGGGAGTTATGGTCAGTGTGGGTCAATCCAAATGAAATCCATTGCCCAGTAAAGCATAAATTATAATTATGAATTTCTCCTGAGTTTTGTTTTCTGTTACTGTCATCAATGAGAAGTAATTTAGTTCTCTGCCCAAAGCTTTGTCTTGTTCCCAAAGGATCACTTCAAAAAGCTTTCATTAAGTGCTTTGGGAAGACTCAGTAAGATAAGAACTTTGATTGAAAGAATAGTGTCCAATCTGTTGCAGATGTGGATGTGGGGATACTTTTGTACCCAGAATATTTCTTAGGGAAAATACCACTGTATGTTTATACACATTAGGCTTTTTAAAACACTTACAATATGCCATCACTGAAACATTACTACTGTCCTCAGAGAGTATTACTTCCTTTGTATGGATGAGAAAGTTTAGATCAGCAAATTGGTCAGTACGCAGGCCCTTGTCTTATAGGTGTTAACGGTTCCAAATATAACCAACTGCCTCAGCAAACCACCTGGCTGGAAAACTCCCTGCTAGTTCACTTTGACTCTCCACTAAAGAAAGCATTGCTTTGAAAATCAAAGTGACAAGCTCTATAGTGTTAATAGAAGTTACCCATCCCAGGTGTCAGTTTTCAAGTCCCGAACAGAGAGTAGCTTTTTCCCGTGCCTAGAGTGCCACTCCATTGTGGAGCTGGAATTAACACTTCCATTTTCATCAGCTCTCCAACCCTTGCCCTCCTGTCCTGCACTTCCTATAGAGCTCCATGACAACTAAGTCAGAAGTGCACTTTTATAAATATCGAAGCAATCATTTTGCTAAATTAGTTTGTTCTGCATTTGCAAACCTAAAAGTTTCTTTGAAGGAAAACAAAAGAACACAGAGAATTGGATTTTAATTTTTGGAAACACAGACCATGTTACCCAGAAATCTAATTTTCTAGATTAATGAATCATATCAGATATTGTAAATTAGAAATTACTTCTACAGCATGGAAGACAATGTGAATAAATTGAAGCTGCTCATTGAAAACGACGTTGTGGTAACCACATGTCACACACACTTAAACATAGCTTTGTGTTGTCTAGGCTCAGTTGAATTGGTTCCCTGCTGTTAGAAATCCTCCCTTGGTCTTTTCAGTAGATTGCTCTCTCAAAGAATTCCAGTTTTCTCTTTTCTCCTGTTGTTCTTAGAACTTTAGGAAAGGTCTGAACCATTTGGAGATGCTGAAATACCATAACATTTAGTTCAATGGCTTATTTATGCAATAACAGGATTTTACATTTATTATAACAGCATTATTTCCAAAGCATGACTACACATATTATTTCATTTGATTTACATAGATTTCTAAAACATTTACAGGGAACAAGGCTTTATGACATGGAGGAACTGGTATTTTATCTCCATTTTATGAACAGGAATATTTGGGCAGAAGGCTTAGGGAATTTGCTGGCCACCAGTGGAGGAATTGCTGGGGAAGCCCTGTTCCTTTCAGTCCATCTCCCTCTCTCTCTCCTATAGCCTGCCAATTAAGCTCATCAGAACTACACTGCAGCAAGAAGAGCTTTCTCTGGCCCTTAATAAGCCACTGCTGCTCCATGTTGGAGAGAGAGTGGGAAAAGCCAAGGGCAGGATTCAGAAGAACTAGTTCCTGCCTCAGCCTGCCTTGATTCATCTACTTTCATTTCTTGGACCCTCGAGTCTTAAATGGGAGTAAGAATATCTCCTGCATTCACTGGCTTGTTATAATAATAAAATGGAATCATGCATATAGAAGTCTTTTGTGAATCATAAATCACTACATAAATATCAAGGTGGGATAGAAAATCTGCGAGGAAGAAAACCTGTGTTCTCTGAGCTCCTAGACCCTAGAGCCAGACACAGTGCAAAATGATTTACATAGTGTATCTCATTTAGTCTTCAGATCAACCCAGGGAATTGAGTAGTAGTATTATTAGGTCCCCTTTAATTTCTTTACTAATCATTTTAAATTATGAAATAATTTGAATATTTTGTAGCGTAAAAACACATTTGTCCAGGTTATAATACAACATAAGCATCTATCCCACCCAGATTCTCAGATTTTAACACTTATTAACAAAGTACTCTTCAGATGTCTCTTTCCTTTCTCCCACCCCCAGAAATGAAATGTTACAGATGTAGCTAGAGTGCTACCCTCATCTCTCCCCTCCTCCTTCATGTTCCTGCACTTCATGAGCTTTCCTCCTATGGAAGTTTTTGCAGTTTTACTATGTGTATATACATCCACAAAAAATACATATCGAATACTTGTGTTTTTAAAATGTGCATGTATTTTAGTTACTACTGTATGCCTTCTTTCACAGTTCTCTTTCAATATTATGTTTTTGAGAGTTATCCCTTTTGATAGATGACCTCAGGTTTATTCATTTTATCTGCTGTGTGCTATTCTAACATTAAAATAATTACTTATCTATCTCCCTACTAATTAAAACGTGGCTTGTTTTCACTGTTTTGCTGTCTCACACAGTGCTATGATAAACATGTAAGTGTCTCCCTATGTCATTGTGACTGAGTTCCACTATTAAGATATGAGGAGACGGAACTTCTAGCTTATAAGGTATGAACATCTGCACCTTTACAAGGTTTTGCTAATTTGTTCTTCAGAATGTAATAATCACTTCCCTTTCACCAGGGTCTGACCTCCCTTGTGCCACATCTGTGCCCATATGTGGTGTTATCACAGTTTTATTTATTTTTTATTTATTTATTTTTTTGAGATTGAGTCTTGCTCTGTTGCCCAGGCTGGAGTGCAGTGGCGCACACTCAGCTCATTGCAACTCTGCCTCCTGGGTTCAAGCGATTCTCCTGTCTCAGCCTCCCAAGTAGCTGGGATTACAGGTACACACCACCACACCCAGCTAATTTTTGTATTTTTAGTAGAGATGGGGTTGCACCATGCTGGTCAGGCTGGTCTCGAACTCCTGACCTCAAGTGATCCAGCCACCTCAGCCTCCCAAAGTGCTGGGATTATAGGCATGGCCACTGCGCTGGCCTGTTATCATAGTTTTAAATGCTTATTGACGTGATGGGCATAAAAGAACACTTCATTGTTGCTTTAATGTTCCTCTGTTTTCTGTTCACAAAAATTCAAAATTCTTTAAAGTTTGTCTTTGGGAATTCCAGACAATGAAAGCATTTAAGAAATCCAGTTCTTGCCTGGTCTAGGTTTTCTATAGATCCACTAATGTCTGGGAAAAGTAGAGCCTGGAAAAGGCCTAGCTCACAGCTGTCTGAAGGTTCAGAATCATTTTTCCCTTCTCTAAACCATAGCCAGGAGTTGATCCTTATCATCTACTGCCTGAACCACTGTAGAAGCTGTTTGACTGGCTTCCTGCCTCTAGTCTGTTGCCACTATAATTCTACATTGTGTGCCCACTTAGGAGTTTCTATCTACTGAATTATGTCCCCCTCAAATTCACATGTTGAAGCCCTAACTCCCAGTGTGATGGTATTTGGAGATGAGGCCTCTGGAAGATAGTTAGGTTTAGATAAGGCCATGGAAATGGGGCTCTCATGACGGGATTAGTGCCTTTATAACAAGAGACTCCAGAGACTTTATTCTCATTCTTTCTCTATTATATAAGGACACAGAGGGAAAGCAGCTGTCTGTAAGCCAGGAAGAGAACTCACCCCAGAAACCAAGTCAGGTCGAATCTTCATCTTGGACTTTCCAGCCCCCAGTACCGTGACAAAATACATTTCTTTTATTTAAGCCATCCAGTTTATGGTATTCTGTTACGGCAACCCAAGAAGATTAAGGCAGGGGTCGAGAACTCAGGCTTCAGAGTCAGATTAGTTGGTTTCTATTGCAGTCCCCCGCCACCCTTACCAAACATGTGGCCTTCAGCAAATTTCTGATCCTCTCCTAGCTTCAATTTCCTTATCAGTAAAATGGAGATATTTTCATGGGATTGTCATCCACATGACAATCCTGTGAGATATTGAATGTGAAATACTTAACCTAGTGCCTGGCAGTTGAAAGTTTCAATAAATCTTAGTTATTGTCATTATTTACATGATCAGATGGAAGCTTTTGTGATGCCATCCCCTTACTCAATAACTTCGTGTTTTCCTATTGACTATTTTCTAAGCTATAAAATCAATGCTTTTCAGCACCTGGCCCACAACATCCTTCCTAGAGTTACGTTTCACGATGGCTTTACATGAGCCCTCTTCCTAGTCATGCCTGTTTACACGCTGTCCTCCACCAGACTGCAGGTTTCTCAGCCACTGTTCCTCTGCCATTTCCACTTGCAAGTGCAAGTTCCACTTGCCTCTTCCTCTCCCTGGAGCTCTCTCATCTCCCTGCCTTCTCTGCTCACGTGAAACCTGTGCAGCCTTTGAGACTCTGGCTCAGATCTCTTATGGTAAGTAGAATGGTAGCCCCCATATATGTTCACTTCCTCATTCTTGTGACTGTGTTACCTTACATGGCAAAGGGACTTTGCAGATGTGATTAAGATTAAGAATCTTGAGATGGGAGATTATCTTGGGTTACCTGGGTAAGCCCCATGTAATCACAGTAATCCTTATAAGATAGAGGCAGGAGGGTCAGAGTCTGAAGAATGAGATGTGATGAAAGCCGAAATCAAAGTGATGCAAAGCCACAAGCCAAGGAATACAAATTGCCTCTAAAAACCTAAAAAACAGACAAAGAAACAGATCCTCTCCCAGAACCTCCAGTAGGAGCATGGCCCTGTTGACTCATGTTAGACTTCTGCTTTTGGAACTGTAAAAGAATAAATCTGTATTGTTTCAGGTCACTAGTTTTATGGTAATTTATTGCAGCAGCAATAGGAAAATCATACATCTATCCTTGACTGTAGAATCTTTCCTATTTTTTTCTCTAAGCTCCCATGGTGAGAGTTTTCCTTACTGCTTTATTTTGGCTCATAACAGTCATTTGCCATTTTATGAACAGTAAAAAATATAGCCCTGACTCCCTTGGGACTAGGGGACACAAATGGGAGATTGAAAGGTGGCTTTTGGCAATGTCTCTGGCAGCAATATCACAAACTATATTGGTTGCAGGAACTGTGTTGGTGGCAGTGATAGTGGCAGTAACATGTTTCACCACTGGTAGTTGTAGCAGAAGCAGCAGTGGCCTTGGAGTCCAGGCTTCTGATTCATGGTCAGGTAGCTGGGTTCCAACTGCATGAGAACTAGCCACACAGCACACTGGCCAATAGACAGATTTTTGCTCTGAGCACCCAGAAACACTACTCGTTTCCTGCAAATACCATGAGTAACTTTACTTTCTCCTCTTCTCATTCTCCAGCCCTTGCAATATACTTGTCATCAATTCTTGTATTAAATATCTTCTGTTGAATGTACCTAGAGTTATTTCTGTTTACCTGATTGGATCTTGAGGGATACAGTTCCTGACATTTCTAGATATTAAGGATGTATTTTTATTTGTCCGTGTCTTATGTCTCACACTATTTGGTAAGTCCTTTATGAACAGGGAGAGTATCTTAAGCATAATGAGAAGAGTATGGTATATTGTGATAATCCTTCCTAGATACTGCAACAAACTACAAAATTCTAGTGGCTTAACACAACAAAGGCTGATGTGGGTTTTCTAACACTTGGTGTCTCAAGGATTCAGCCACCCTTTGTATTGTGACACACCATATCAATATGTATAGCCCAAGCGTGGCATAGCAGAGAAAAGAAGGGTGAAGGAGTTCCACTAGAGTGTAAGTGTTCTCATCCAGAGTTGGTGCTAAGAACTTTACCTCTATAACCCATCTCATTCAATTCTCAAAATGCTCCTACACCATACAAAAATATTCCTATTTTACAGAGAAGAAATTGAGGCACAGAAGTGAATTAACTTGCCCAAGGGCACGAAGACAAAAAATGACAGCTGGTATCTGAAACCATAGCTGTTTCATTTCAATGTTCATGTTCTTTCCACTGTGCTTAAAATATAATCTCTAAGACTAATGTCCTAAACTCAACTGTTAAAGTATGGCAATCCTGGATTCTGCAACAGAAATTTAAAAAAGAACCTAATGATAGTTTATGTAGAGCTTGCTATGGGTCAGGCATTGCTTTTAGTCATTTACACATATTAACTCATTTAATCATTTTAATATTCTCACTTCAAAACTAAAGAATATAGTTAAGTAACTTACCCAAGGTCACATAGCTGGTAAATCACTCTTATGAAAGAGTTAGCAGGATAATTCAAACCTCTGATCTAAGTTGTGTGTGTGTGTGTGTGTGTGTGTGTGTGTTGTATATATATATATATATATATATACATAGAGAGAGAGAGAGAGATTCTCTTGTTTTGTTGCCCAGACTGGAGTGCAGTAGTGCAATCTCAGCTCACTGAAATCTCCACCTCCTGGGCTCAAGCCATCCATCCTCCCACCTCAGCTTCCAGAGAAGCTGGGACTACAGGTGTGTGCCAACACACCTGGCTAATTTTGTTGTATGTTGGTAGAGATGGGATTTCACCATGTTGCCCAGGCTGGACTCGAACTCCTGGGCTCAAGTGATCCTCCTGCCTCAGCTTCCCAACGTGTTGGGATTACAGGTGTGGGGCTACCATACCCAGCTCTAGATAATATTTTTTAAATTAATTGAATCATTTATTTGTCCTGAAAACTAGATCCTAAAGTGTACCCCAGGGACTATTACTTGAGAAGAAATTTAGTATAATTTAAATACGCATAAGAGTTATGTAGAAAAAGGAATTCTATGGTCAGTTATGCTTGGGCAC
Source organism: Theropithecus gelada (assembly GCF_003255815.1). Classification (NCBI taxonomy): domain Eukaryota; kingdom Metazoa; phylum Chordata; class Mammalia; order Primates; family Cercopithecidae; genus Theropithecus; species Theropithecus gelada. The sequence continues at coordinate 108,387,106 of NC_037677.1, read as the reverse complement.
CACCATTTGCTGTGTTGTCTCCCTCACTTTTGGAGATTCATAATTTATAATGATGTATCCCTGCTCTCAAAAAGTCTGCACTAATAAGACTCAATTATTTCTTAAACATATTTACTCATAGAACATGGTCTTTCCCTCTAGCATCGAGTTCTTTGGATCTCGAGCTGAGAAACCTAGGCCAGATTGTCCAAGTCAACAAGTTCTTCCAGGGCTTCCAGCAAAGAATCTGGACTTTGCTCCTCTAAAAGGTTCAACCAGAGTAGAACCGTGGTCTGCAACTCAGCGACAATTCAAGGGGGCTACCCTTTTCTCTATGCAAGCATAAAGCATTACTTTCTCTTTTTTTCCTGATGGCCATGGCCAGCCATTCTGAGAAAATTCAATCCATCCTCCTCTTAGGCCAAATCCCTGAAGCACAGTCCTGCTGCAAGATGCTATTAGGAAGAGCTTCCTTGGTCAAATGGAGATTTAGGCAGATCATGGTAGGGTGCATTATCCTTCTACGTGGCCTGCAGAGCACACGTGACTCCCACACGAGGTTGGGCATGAAGCAGCCGTCATTTCTTACTGGGTCCTTCAGCTAGTAAAGAATAAGCAGGAGGAAGAGAAAGTTTGCTCAGGGCCTTGATCAAGTGGGAGGGGAGGGACTGTGGAAATAATAAATGCCCATGCATTATTTATCACTATTATTGCTTGGCACAAACAGCTTCATTCCATTGACTTCTCACTTTTAAATGAGCTGGGAAGAGAGCCAAGGTTGTTTTTCAGAATCCCCTGAGAGAATGTGAGTGAGTTTGTGGCATTTGTATTTTATTAACTCAGAGTTTTTCTTTTGTTTCTTCTGGATGATATGGGACTCTATCTTATTTTAAGGTAAGCTTGGGATTGCTGGCAGATCCTTAATCATACACTAATTATTTCTTTTAATATAGAAGCTTAAGGAACCCCTAAAACCCAAAAAATATCAGAGCAAAGGGAACACAGCACATAAAATGTCACTTTCCCAATGTCCCTTGGAAACCAGACCTGATCAGTAAGGGTGATGGCATTAAACATTTTCAAAGGGAAAATTTGACTTCAGAGTGAGCATGATTCCCTTGTTTCTAAGTCTAATATAATGAGAGCAGGGGTATCAAAGAGCTCTTTATTTACACAACTCCAAGCTACCTTTTTGACTATATTCTGGATCTACAATTATATATTTTGAATACAGTAGAGATTTTTAGAATATTCATTTTTATTCTAATAGCCAGGCTAAGAGACAAAAAGCAGATCAGCCTAATGATGATTCTCTACACACTCAAGGAATTGGTCTTACCCAGCCCAGCTGAGAAACGAGATACTCCTGATTTGTAAGGTGGCTGTTAGCAGTGCAGGATGGGGAAGTCGTGTGGTCGGTTATGCTAGTCTCTGATTTCTAACAGGATTCAGTGTTCTCTAGGAGCACCCTATGTCCAAAAATCTTGATCCAATTAGTGGGAACAGATTAGTAGGGTCGCTGTCTCATAACACATAATGGCAAAAGACCAGTAATGTATGCAAGGTATACATGGTGATAAAGAAAGAGAGAGAATTGGAGAGAGGGTTGTCTGAAAAGAGAGTAGTTATAGATAAAAGTGGAATGATTCTTTCTTTGAAAAGATTTATGGTGTTTTAAATTTCTCATCAGTCTCACAGTGTGCCATTTTCTCGATAGACTCAAAAGAATTTTTGTGCACTTACTTTGCTTTTCACTCCCCACTTGCCTGCTTTAAGCAACCAGAGCTGAAAAGCCGCTGGTGAGAATGTGTAAAGCTTCCCAGCATTGGGTAAAGAGCTATCTAGGGAGTCTAAAGTGAGGATCGGGGGCCTCCCTCAGCCTCGTGGCCCTGCATCTCAGATAGGGCTGCATCCTGACCTTACCCCAACTGTATTCCGACCCTGAGTGACAGGCTAAGACTGGGAGGGGAGGGTTGAGAAGAGAGAATTGGGTGGTAGCAAGAGAGGAGTTTGATGGGACAGGCAGAAGCCCTAATATCTGTCAGACCGTGGCCAAATCCCAGCTTCAACACTTACTAGCACTGAACTGTTCTCTCCTCTGTAAAATTAGGGTAACACCAAGTACTTCACAGCATAGCTGTAAGTTTTAAATGAGAAGGCCTGTGGAGTATCCGGCAGAGTGCTGCACTTGGGTTAGTTCAGTCCTCATCACTCTTCAATAGCATGTGTCTGGATCTGCAGCCTGGAGTCTGGGCACTTGGGCAGTGTTGCACATTTAGCACCCACAACATAACAATAGGCCCTTGCTGGACACTGGTTTTATAGTGTGACCAAAACATACAATCACAAATGGCTTCTGGCTGGCCAAGGGATGGGCTTGTAGGTGCAGAGAATGTGGTCTTGCACCTCCTCTCCTTACCCTGAGATTTTTGCCCAACTCCTACTACCTGGATGTCCTTTACAGGGTAGAAGTATCTCCTTCCTCAGACAGCTTTACAGTGCAGTTTTTCTAGGAGAGGTGAGGTACTGTTTTATAATCTCAATTGATAGAGTTTCTTTTCTGGGATCAGTGGCAAAGGGGCCATGTAAGTTGGAATGTTAGAGGAAAGAGTGCAAAAAATGCAATTCCAAAGAAACATTGCAACAATTTGAAAATGCTGTACTGGTTCTTGAAAGTCTTTCATTTCAGACATTTACAGCTCAACCTGTGAGGTCCAATCAATATGCCAAGCAAGGGTCAGCCTGAACTAACTCTAGAGTCCAGCCCTGCGTTTGAGGAGCATGTAGAAAATCGTACAAAGTTTAGATTGCAATAAATACAGTAAGGTACGTGGACTATGCTCCGAATGTCTGGAGAACTACTCAGAGAGTAAGCAAGGGTAGACCCTGCCGGGCTGCAGTAACAATAAACCCAAGTTTCTGTGGCTTCACCACAATCATTTATAAACCCAGACTCCTTTGATTTTATGGTATCTCAACATTTGAAGTATGTTTTTCAAAGTCACCGTGGAAAGAGAAAAGTGAATAGAAGATTGAGTATGGAGGTTTTTATGGGCTAGGCCTAGAAGTGGCTCACATTACTTCTGACCTCATACCATTGACCTAGACTCTGTCATATGGCTCCAACATATCTCGCGAAGCCTGGAAATTAAAGTTGAGCTGTGTAACCAGGAGGAAATAGAATGAGTTTTGCAAACACACAGCAGTGTCTCTGACACAGTGTGTTCTCACGTGGGTTACTAGGGTCTGACCCACGTACTGGGGAGGCAATGCAATGTCTTGCTTTTGAGAATGCATTTGAGTAGAATCCAATAAGGCTGATTTAGGTTTGAATCAGAGTTCTAACCCTTACTGTCTTTGTAAATCCAGACACTTTACTATAAAGTGGGATTAGTGACAATATATAGTTCACAGGGCTTTTTGCAAAGATTTAGCTGAGATTATTCCTGCCATGTAGGGCTTGTCAATAAACGGGAGTCATTATTTCACAGTGCAGATTTTTTACCATGACCCACTTCCATCTTCATCAAATGGTTTCTCAGTGCAAAGATCATTGCCCTAATTTTTATGTAATAATATAACTTCAAAATGCATATTTATTTATTACATTTCTCATATGTTAAAGCTTCAGCCCCACGCAGATACAGCAAGAGGCTGTGCTATAGACTGTCTCCCTCCTTCCCACAGTACCTTTGAAAGGTTCCTGAAACCCTGGATACAGGACCTCGTATATTGAAAAATTTAGAATCTGAAATCTCCATACTATTCAATGAAAAAATAAAATCTTATAAGAAGAGTCAGTCAATAATTCAAGAAATAGAGCACCAAATTTTATGTTAACTAAAGACCCTGTGACTCTCTAGAGATCTTAACATAGTTGAAGACAAGTATCTGTATCTACCTTTTCCTTCCCTGGAGGAAACAAAGGGGCATCAGTGAGCAAACAGTGTCTAAGGACAATTTTTTACCTGCCTAACTCTGTGCTGTATATTCAGGAAGATGCAAGCATGACCCCAGGGTGTGCTGGGGAAGCACATAAAGGCTCGTGAGAATGTATCTTTCCAAATGCTTATACAGTGACATAATATAGGGTCTTTTGATAGAAGGACATTTACTGTCCTGTTTCATAAGTGACTTTTCTTAAAAGTTTTCTTTTTTCATGTAATATTATGGATATTCCAAATTCTGGATTTTTAAATACGTGAGATACCATGTTCAGTGATGACACTGACAGTTTGAAATCAGCCATGGAGAAAGTATTTACACCATAGAAATAGGCATACAGTAAAAATCAAGGATTTTTAATGTGTCTGTGTATGGGAGGGAGGGGGACTGAAGAGTCAATTGTTAAATATTAGCACACTGCTGGTGTGACCTCCTTCTAAAACCGCACACATGCAGAATGCAGCTGGGGGTGCAGCCCAATCTGTCAAAGGGATTTCAAGTCTTGGTGAGAACAACACTGACATATTTATGAGTGATTGGATTTGTTTTGTTTTAAATATCACTTTTATTTATTTCTCCTTATTGCAAAATGACATGCTAATTGTATAAAAAGAACAATCACCCATAAATCCACTACCCAGAGATAAACTCTGTTAATATGTTAGTCTCTTTTCATTTATACATAAACAATAGTATCAAAAATAACATCATACCACACATACAGTTTTCCCATCTTACAGTATATTCTGATCATCTTTCCAGGTAATCAAATATCCTGCAATATCATTTTAATGGTTGTTTGACATCATTAGGACATGAATTAATTGCCAGGCATTATACATAGTGCTATTCATCTCATTGGAAGGGGAGGTGTCTCTATTAACTACTGAGTGGTGAAAATTTCCCATGAGCTTTGCCTGTGCATGTGGACAGGCCAGAACAAGCACAGTGGTACTCTTCCTAGCCACCTGCTTGAGCGCTCTTCTTTAATCTTTGGCTGATAATTTTGAGATTTCTCTCAACTGCTTTCATCTCTCTCTGCTCACCAGGAGAGATCAAATGAGAAGGATTTCTAAGTAAAGAGAACTTCTTATGATTACCTGGGAAGATTGCCTCCCATCCATAAAAGAGACTTAAATGAAAAATCTGTTGTAATAAATGAAGTTGAACATCCCAGATCAGAAACATGCCTTCCCATCTCACCAGTGAGCTCATTGCCTCTCTGATACCCAAACATCAATTAAAATAATTATTCCTAAATTATCATTTCAATTTCTTTTCACACAAAGTGTCATTAAACATTTGCAGATTCAGCTTAGAGCTATTATCTCTGAGGTGATATTAATGATAATGCCAGATGAGTAAAACTCGCTGAACACCAATGTAAAAGCTGTCACAATTTACCCCATCCCCCATGCTCCCAGTCCCTTATCCTGTTCTCTTTTTGCTTTTTTTATAGCTTTTTGATCATTTTCTCACATACTGTGTATTTACTTATTTATTCTATTTATTGTGTCTTGCTCTGCTGGATTTGAAGCATTATAAATGTAGGGATCTTTCTCATGTTTACTGGTGCAACCCCACATCTAGAAGAGTGCCTGGCACATTGTAGATGTTCATTAAATATGTTTTTCAGTGAATCTCATGACTCTGCTGCAAACTTGGAGGCCTTATCTTTTGGCCGTTTTCTTGCATTACAACCCTGAGAACAACTGTGAGTTGGACGTTGACACCAGCCAGTCAACACAGAAAGACAGAAGGACTGGGATCAAGGCTGTCTCTGCTTCTGTCATGAACAACCATGCTTCCATGTACGAGGAACTGCCATGAAACTTACCAGCTTTGAGAAGTTAAAGGCAGGGGCACAGGAGATAATGTCAGGGCATTCAAAAGGCACACTTGCCATTTATCCTATTTTGACATCGGATCATTGCTTTTATCCTCACAGGTAGTGAACATTAACTATGTGTCAGGAAGTGATCTGACACTTAACACTAAGTAATTATTCTATTTTAATACTAAAAAGTCCCTCAAAATGTATTGTTATTCTCATTTTATAGATGAGGGGATTGAGATCAAGAGGTGATGAGTAGCTTATTCAAGGTGACACTGTCCAGAACACATTTGAGCTGAGTTCCACCTGAGTCCAAGCCTATAATTTTATCACAGAGTGGCTCTGCCTTGCTATGGGACTGTGAGTACCAGATTTCATCCTCCTCAGTTTTCTCATCTGTAAAATGGAGACAATGCTGGGTTATTTGAAGGATTTGAGTACGGATTAAATGAGATGATATATGCAGAATTGCTTATCAGGATACCTGACAATCAGTAAAAGGAAGTTTCTTTTCACCCTTTCCATCAGATAAATGGAAAAACTGAGGCTTAGAGTGAAGAAGGAACTTAGCTAATAGAGCTTTTGCAATGACTAGTAAACTGGATATGAATCCAAGTCTCCACACTTTCCATCTGTCTTGCTCCATGGCCCATCCAAATCCTCATAAATATGAACTTCCTTCTCAGCCCCACATGCTCATGAATTCAACTAGGAGAACAGACACATCCTGTCTGTGAAAATACCATCAGATTCATGAGGAGGGGAGAAAACTCAGACCCAATAACAAAACAGTAGCCAAAATTATTTTAAAAACAAAAACACTCGGCTTATTTTTCTAGTGCTGATTGAAGTTAGAAAAATGGCTGTCATCTATTATGCATGTACTATCGGCCAGGTTCTGTGCTAAAGCCTCATGTACAGATGTCTTTATTCATCCTGTTTTGTAGGTTTGGAAATGGTGGGCTTAAGAAGTTGAGTAAGTTACTCAAGATCACACAGGTAGTCAGTGAAGGAGGTGAAACTGAACCCAGATCTGTCTGATTCTGAACTCTTCATTTTTAATCTGAATGCTGAGTTGCCAATGGGATTGCTTACTGTCTTCAAGATGGTGATTCCACCATGGTACTTCCTTGTAAAGCTAGCCATCTCAGTAGAGAGAGAATTGTGAGGATTATCATCCCAACTAAAGTATAAGCCTTTTGAAGGCAAAGACTGAGACATATTATTATACATATTGCTCATTACACCTATCACAAGCCTTTATTATTAATGGGTATTAAATAAATGTTTTTGGTTTATCCATCAAAATTTCTCAGGGAACCTTTAATTTCCCTGAGCTAACCCCATAGTAAATAAGACCACATACTAGGAGATGACTAGAGATGAAAAACTCTTGGATCACATGTAAAAATATGTTGCATTTTGGAGTTAATTCTCCATGATAACAGCCTCTTGTTTTATGAGTTTATCTTAACATTTCCTTACTCATTTACTTCCTCACAGACCAGCGCACTTCCATTGTTTATATAAAGACCCAAACTGTACTTCATGCTCTGTGGCCACTCCAGGAACGTGCTGTGGTGCCATTTGTGCCCATGTCCTTGGTGGACCTGTTTAGGCAGTGACTTGCAGCTTCTGCTAGAGGTGCATTTGTCTTTGTTTTGTACCTTTATCTAATAACCAATTCTTCTTAATCATGTTAGGGGGGAGATAGGGTTTAATCACACCGTTCATCACAACCAGGCCACAATGTGCTAAGAAAAGTGCTTTATTGCATTGTCCAAACTAAGTATTAATGCAAATAATTTTGACAACTAGGAGATGCTATTATTTATCCAATTAGGACATTATTGCAAGTATAAATCTGCTCTAAGTTCTGAATTGAGAATAATAAAATGAGTCCTATTTAGGCTCAGAATGGCTTTCTTGAGCCTTTGAAAGGGTTCCCAGTTTTGACAGCCAGGACTGTATAAGAATCCTTTGCTTGTATTTTGAGCTCACCCCATATGGAGAAGTAAGCACACAGCTGTACCTACATTCTCACACAGTGGCCACTGTTGGCAGGCAGCACGGTTGTTATGTAATGACTCTTCTTTTTCCCACCTTTTCCATCTCAAAGGAGATGGAAAAATAGGGATATATTTCCCCCCCCGCCCCCTTCAAATCCTCCACTGTGAATCCCAATAATTCAATCTTTAGGGGAGTGGGTACTTGCTCTGGTTTTTTCTCTTTCCCCAAATCAGGAGGCATCAAGAGAAAGGAACCCTATGTATGGACCCTAGTAGCTGACTGTTAAGGGGTTTGAGGACTTGTTGAATTCTATAATCATTTCCTGATTATATAGACTTTAAGCAAGGTCCTGGGCAGAATAATTCAGGAATTAAAAAAGAATAGCCTAGCAGGAAACCTAGTAGTTTCTCAGGTTTATGTGTGTGTGTGTGTGTGTGTGTGTGTGTGTGTGTTCAGTATTTTCCCTTCGATGATATGACAGTGATGATGATACCACCATACATCTTGTGGACATGTATTAAAGAATTAAGTTTGCAGGAACCAAATACTATACTTTAGGTGAATATACTTCCTACTTTTCACATTTTCTACAGGGGCAAGAATTTCCCTTTCACTTCTTCTCAACCCCCAGTTCACTCACTCCTTTCCAGGTTATTGGACAGGATTTATCCAATTAGTAAAACTGGGAAGCAGGGATTCAACATTTCAGCATAAACTCTTCTTTCAATGCAGGCTGTTGAAGGACCTTTGCATCCAACTTTCCTTCTGTCTTGTCTACCCACCAAGACCAAGTCATGGCCTACCCCAGGCTTGAGAGACAGATTCTGTGGTCTCCTTTTACTCTTTCCTGCAGAAATAAATGAAGATCAACCTAATGAGAACAAAGGTTATTTATTCAGAGCCTGCTATGCAAGGGAGGCAGACACCATCACTTGCATTTTGGCAAAAATTCAAAGGCAGGCAGGGGAGGAGGAAAGCTTTACAGCAGAAATAAAGGAAGCTTCAGATACACTTTGGTTGAAGATCTATTGGCATGGGGAAGCTGGAGACAGCTAAAAGTGGGGCATTTTATGTGATTGATTAGGGGTGTGTATGTGGCTTTCTTTGGTTGGTCCTAAGTTGGAAGTGGGGATAAAAATTAGGGAAGCTGTCTGATACTAATCAAGCACTGGCCATTTTGGCCTGATTGTTACAGGAGTGGTTTAGCTTCCTAGACTGGTTACTAGAGACAGCAGTTTGATTTCCTACAAGTCTTATACATAGCAGGCTGGCTTCCTAAGCTGGTTCCTATAGATAGTGGATCCTTTTCCTGGGCTGGTTGCTGCAGGTTGAGTCAGAGTTCTGCTTTCAAGTATGACCTGGCCATTGTCTTTTGTATATCAGTCCTTCCTTCTCCAGTGTGATAGTGAGGAGTCTAGTATAGGAATGTGTCTCCTTTCCTAGTCACACTCTCACATGAGACTTTTCCGAAGTCTTGATTTGAGAGACAAATACGAGGAAGCCTGATTGTGTTCACATATCTAAGCCACATCCTCCAATCAGTTTTATCCCTAATAAAATAAAACTGATATATTGATCTCTGTCTGGTGTGAAGACGAGTGTGAGGACAAGTATCAATCCTACAAAGCCCTAACCCTGTGGAGGACTGAGGAACTACCTGAATGGGCAGAAAACAGTTCGATGTTTCCTCTCCTTCTTTTAATGTCTGAATTATATATCTAACACCCTTTTTTTTTCAAACTTAAATGCGTTTGTATTTACATAATAGCTTTTCTTTTATTCCTTTGTGTTTCCAAATGATTGCCTTGGAATGCCTTAGATTATCATTTTCCCTTTCTCATGACACTCTTGGTGGGGGCAGTGATTCCATCCGTTCTAGTATATACAATATATGCAAGTTGAGACTTAGGATGCATGGAGGCAGGCATTAAGGGAACACATAAGATTGTAAAATATTGGCCGGGCGCGGTGGCTCAAGCCTGTAATCCCAGCACTTTGGGAGGCCGAGACGGGCGGATCACGAGGTCAGGAGATCGAGACCATCCTGGGTAACACGGTGAAACCCCATCTCTACTAAAAAAAAAAATTAGCCGGGCGACGTGGCGGGCGCCTGTAGTCCCAGCTACTCGGGAGGCTGAGGCAGGAGAATGGCGTAAACCCGGGAGGCGGAGCTTTCAGTGAGCTGAGATCCGGCCACTGCACTCCAGCCTGGGTGGCAGAGGCAGACTCTGTCTCAAAAACAAAAACAAAAACAAAAAAAAAAAAAAAAAAAAACAAAAAAGGT